>NC_140440.1:34815538-35210538 GCF_963576455.1 Neolamprologus multifasciatus
ACTTCCCTCTTAACTCCCTCTCCTTCCATACTTCCCTTTCTACCATCCCTCCTCCTGGATTAAAAGCTCTTAATTTTCACTAATTACACAAACTCATTTCTTTTTCTTCATGTCTCGGCATTTCTTCCTGTTTTTTCTCCACGGGGCTCATAAACACGTTTTGAAACAGGGTTTAATAAGACTGCCTTGTGAGGGTTTAGGGCCCTTAATGGACACAGGGCTTGTTTGATAAGTCTCCACTTCATCACACACTTTATTAATTAAAGTTTATATTACATTAGAAACAAAGTTAAAGCCATTTGCTCCTCAATAATGGTTTCATGTAGCTGCATATCTATGGCCAATTAATTGGAGTCTTGACTCCCTATTTGCATTTTGCCCTTGTTTGACAAAAGTGTGTTGGGATTAACTTCAGGCGATATATTGCAAGCAGAAGCAATACTATGCTTGTAATCCCGAATAATCAGAAGCTTTACAGCATAAGTGATTGAGATGTTTCTGGTATTTGCAGTTGCAAGAGCATAAAAAAGTTAAGAAAGCCTTTCAGGTGGTGTTGACCCCGTCACCCTGGGGATTCAGCTTGCCACCAGTGGTATTTGTGATTTGAAGGTGGGGGTCAGGCTGATGATGGTGTTGTTATGTGGGACGCAGCTTGTCTGTTTTCTGAAGACAACGCGGCTCTGTTAGGTTTATTAAATTGTGACTTTCTGCAACAGCTCGGGTGTTTTCCAAGTGTAAGTGGCTTTATTGCATTCTGTGCATTAACGTCAATCTAACCCCTACAATTCTTTTTTTTCTGCCTATATCCAGTGCATCTGAACATATGCAATATCTAGTTACAAAAAGCTATATATAATCATTACATTTAGCCAATTCTGTTGATCATTTATGTTACTGATTGAAGACAGAACACATTTACCTTTAAATCAATTCTAAAATAAGTAGTTTAACTTACATTTTATTGCTGCTTCTAATCACATATTCAGTGTTACAAAGTTTCCTTTGATTATATAAAGGTGAATGCAGCACACTAAACAATCTGTTGAAAGAATCCAAGGACAAATATATTATAGTTTCTGAGTTATTGAATAGTTTGTATAGGTATTTGGCAGGAAAAAGGTTTTGTTATATTAAGTGCGAGAAGTAAACTGACACCTTGTGACTTTCACTGAAGCCCTGCATGAATGGACGGTGACCTGCACAAGCGACCACACCGCGCTAGTGTTTGCACTGGGAAGTAGGATGATGCAGGAGGCAATGCGCGGGAGACAGCGGGGAGCGCAGAGTGGTGTGGCCTGTCAGACATAATGAGTAAGCAATGATACACGCAGTAATTGTTGCCCACTCCAGGGACCCCCGTCTGTGTGCAGCTGAGGGTAGTGGTGTTTGTGTTCGCAGGCATGTGTGTGTTTGAGCACATCCCAGGCACACGCACAAAGCAATATGTTAAAAAGAAGAGAGGGCACACTAAGGGCAGCTGCACAGGGTGAGACCGAGGAGAACAAAGAAGTCTATAAACACTTTGTGCTTCATGTTGTTTGGATATTATAGTTTATGGTACACTTGGCAACACAGCGGCACACCCTCGGCACAGTCTACATTTTGGAACACATAAATAAAACATATACTTGCAAATATGTATACGTCTTCTAGGTATGTAATATGTAGCTAGTTAGTTTGTTTGTTTTTTAAATATGGGTTTTCTGTGTGTGTTTTAAAATGACAGGCTTGTTTGGTTCTTTTGTGTCCGTGTATTAGTTTGTAAATTACAACTCATCTTTTAGCTTTTAGCACAAACGTGGAACTTATTACAAGCATCAGTTAGTTTGGCTTAAAGCCACATTGTGAAAACCATTAAAATATCATTTATTTAAGATCTAATTTAAGTGGAAATCATCTGTCTTTTGATTTTCTAAACTGGTCGACTAAAATGTTATATATGTCACAGCATTGAAAGGTATCGTTTGAGGTTTAATTAACAACTGTATCCACAAGAAAATGATCAAATATCTGTCTTTAAAGTGAGGAAAAGTCTGACTAGTCATAGTTCAGCAGTGGGGAACAGTTTAGCAACATGCAACAATAAATATTTATGAGAAAAGGGGGTTTTAACTGGATTTAAAGCTCTTTGAATAAGGAGACAATGAGATTAATCCCTCCATCGACAAATGCATACTGCCATCTACCATCCCCAACACGATGATGTCTTTCATGAGTTATAAAGCCATATGTAGATGCGGTTTGCGGTGTTGGCAACCTGTGGTCATCTCCTTATGACTATTGTGGTCTGTTAGTGACCAGTCCTCGTGCATGACGCCTGTTACCCCAGATTAAAGCAGAGCAGCACCAGTCGTGGGGGAAGGGAGGTCATATCACCGTTTACCCCGTGTCAGGGAATAAATGCAGGGCCAAGCCATTGCTGAAATACCCCTTTATTGTGTGTCTGTCAACCATTGTGTGCTTGACAAATGAAGTGTATATCGTTACAGGGTAGAGAGATGGAGAGAATCCCGCAATGGTAGCAGGTGCACCACGACGGCTAATATTTGCACAGCAGCTTCTGAGGCAAACAAGCAACTCCCCCCGAAAGAAAAGGGGCAACTGTGTCCTCATAAATGGCTCTGTTACAGGCACATAAATCCGGGGCTGACTCCAACAACCGATCCTTTTCTCCATTCTGGTCCCTCTTCTTTCCACAAATCCCCTCAGTGCAGGACAATTGCCAAGATGCATCTTGGTAACATGTGACATTGCAGAGGTCAAGCTAAAACTCTGTGTGTGCAGTGTGCTCATGTGTAGACTCTCTCCCCACCTGCAGTGTCAGTGACACACACTGCCACACACTTTACATTAAACGTCATGTTTCAGAGAAGGGTGATTTTCTTTGTTTACAATTGTTAATTTTAACTGAATTATAACTTTTTAAAACTTCGAACGAAGTCCAACGCAAGAGATGAAACATATAAAATGTGATAAGATACATAGAAGTTGCAAAGACATCATATATACACATAAGGTAACAACGATAAGGACGAGCTGATCTGCTGTTAGGAGCTCCCGAAAAAAGAAAAGGGTCAACCAAAGTACTATGAATAGACCTTCATCGTGTTTTCTTTATGCTCACCCCTCTTTTTGTGATTAGGTGTAAGAAATGAAAGCTTAATCCATTTAGATGGAAAATCCATAGCAGCCGCCCAGGCCGTGTTGGGGTATTAATAAGATGACAATGCAGATTCATCAATGCGACCAGACTGTTGTTCCATTGCTGACTGTCCTCAGTAATAAATAGACCTTACACCAGCAAATCTGGGAACTCTCTCAATTTCCATG
This sequence comes from Neolamprologus multifasciatus, assembly GCF_963576455.1. NCBI lineage: Eukaryota > Metazoa > Chordata > Actinopteri > Cichliformes > Cichlidae > Neolamprologus > Neolamprologus multifasciatus. The sequence goes on from NC_140440.1 coordinate 34,818,869, forward strand.
AAAATCTCGGCTGTGAACATGTATAAAATATTGTAGGACAATCTACTTTAATGAGTCGAAACAGCTATAAATAACATTGAGACTAAGCAAACAGAGTCAGTGGATTCAGCTGAAATGTCAGGCTTAGTGCTATATCAAACAGATCCAGTTCAATAAGTGGAAACATGCCAAATTCACAAGTAGAAGAGACAAAATAAAAGCAGTCTTCAAACAAGAATCAAACGAGATATTACAGCTATATGTAAAATATGTCAATGCTGTGTCAACACATTAAGAAAAAATTTAAGACACCTGGCTGGATACATAAAAAGACTACAGCGTTTACACTGGCATTATGCTCCATAACATTTATCACTAAATGTTATCAGTGCAGAGACTTATAAGTACTGTGAAATCAGAATGTCTTCAAAGTGTTTTTAAACCACTGAAGTTCCTGAAGTATCTCAGTTTTACTAAAATAAGCAACAACAATTAACCAATAAATCTAAGCTGCCTCAGCCATATAGGTCTAGAGTGACTTCCTGGAAACTTCCAGTGGGTAGGAGAAAATGTTTATTCCCTGGCTGGTATGTGAGCATTCAATGGAGGTCAGCTTCTATTGCATAAAGGTGGACCTACTTGCAAAAATGATGTTCCACCAATAACTTCCTTGTGATTGTTTTGGATGCTAGCAGATTGTGATTCCCTGTAGTTTGCATGGAGGTTGGAAACGTGTACAACTATTTGCCTACAAGGAATTAATAATAACCAAATTTGGAAAACCAGTAAAAGACACCATTAAAATTCATTGTAAATATTGCATCTTTTGGTGCATGTTATTTGCTGGAGTAAGGAACTACTTTGCACACATTTTTCACAGTTTCACTATCTTTTAAGTATTTTGGTGGAGCACTAGATACCTTTTTGTGACCAGTTTGGATAACTAATTAACATTAGTTAGAAATTAATTATTGTATGTGAAAGTGCTTAACCATAATTATGCACTCTCCTGCTGCTATCCGGTCGTTAAGTCTGACGTCACTAGCCGTGTCTGGGCCTAAACTCCGCTGCAGGTCCATATATCAAACATCACTATGGCATTACTGAGAGTTGAAAAACTGTCTAAAGTCTTTTATTTTTTAATAAAATGATCAGCGTTCTGCTCTACCAGGTGTAACAATTGAGTTTAACATCCAGGCATCCATGAAAACGGAATTTATGACATTTAACGGAGTTAGAAGTTAGCAGGAAGTTAGCTCGTTAGCTTCTATCTAAATACAATATAGCATGTCCTGACTGCGGGGTTTTAGAAACAAATTAAAACGTACAACTCTGTTATCACTTCCAACATCAATGAAGACAGAAAACTAAACAGCAGTGACGTTTGTAGGGTTACTGAAGTTTGGCTAGCTGGTCTATAATGATGTGCTACGTGACCGCTAGCGACACAGCTATGTTAGCATAATATAAACAAGCTAACTTTTTTCCCCACTCGATAAAAGTTAACGTGAGTGTTCTCGGTGGTCAGGAACAAATGTAATCGCATGGCAGGATGCTGTAAAAGGACCAAACTTCAGCCAGGAGAACAACTGAGATAATCCATCCACAATACGAGGTTAGTCATTCATATACTGCTGCATGGGCTGGGCTGTAGTTACATCCTAAGGTTTTAAAAACTGAGCTTAAATAAATGATTAGCGGTAATAAAAGCCGAGGGAGGTCAACAGTGATCACTGACTGTTTTAGGAGCTTTTTGAGATTAAATAGAAGAAAATACAAAACATTAAACATGTTAACAACACAAAAGCCATATTAAACGCAGACTACTTTAGGCCCGGAAGTAGGATTCGTCACGTCATCACTTAACGACCAGATAGCCTGCAATGCTTTCTCTTCATGACAGACATGGAAAATAAGCCAGTCCTTAGTCTCTCTATCTCGCTCCCTTGTCTCATCACCAGCACTGTGTCTGCACAGAAGAAGAAGCGTGATCTGCACCTACGCACTTCCACTGGTCCATCTGTGCCACAAACTCTGTGTTATGGTGGGCGGATAGTGCCACGGTAACCTATTTCCACCAGTGCTTGTCATTTTGATCTCCCTGTGGATTAATGAACCTTTGGTGGGTGCCCAGGCTAACAAGCAAACCCATCGTGCATTAACACAATAGTAGTGAAATAAAATAAGTTTGTTTTAACATCTCCAGATTGCCTGTGACAGTTGTTGACATATACACAAGCTCAACTGAAGATGATCCCTCCTCTTGGCGGGACATAGGACTGATATGTATTCGTGGTAAGACTAATCATGGAATGTGGATCTCTGGGACTGGAGGCCCCTCTGGTTTGAGATGAAAGAATAGATAATAGAAATTCAGCTTCAAGGAACCTTAAATCCACAGCTGACAGAAAATGGTAAATTTGAAAAGCAGAATACAGTTTCTTGCTGTCTCCAAAGGTGAACATTTAAATCAATAACACATGGGCATCTCTTAAGACTTGGCTGGGGCCAAGAAAAATCCATGTGAAACAGGGATTGGGAAGGTGAGGGGTACCAGCTTAGTCAATAAAATCGGCCCCTGCCCCAAGGCAACAAGCTGACTCCAGCTGTGAGACAAAACCGCAGGCCAGTGTTTAACTTTCATCCTGTCAGCCAATGGCTCTCCCAGGGCTCCACTACCACTTGCCACTCAGTGCGACATTCACCTCTTCCTCACCGCACACCTCCGCCCCCTTGATGAAAAGGCAATCAGCGAGCTGGACCTGTCTGCATGGTAGCCTGAGGCAAGACTAAAAATTCTGCAGTCGAGAAGAGTTTTCTATGCAAGATGGCATTGGAGGTAAGAAACTGCAGACTGGATCAAAAGAAGGCATTTCTGCTACTCCAACAACAACAACTACTAATATTTCTTATAAAAGACCACACACACAACTACATACAAGTGTGAATGACGACGTAGAAAATTAGTTTTATCTTGTCCAACATCCTACTTATCTTACTAATTTTAATAAATCGACAAAAACTAAATTAACGTAATTAAAAATCTACTCATAGATAGAGATCACATGTAAACACAACAAAATAAGCATATCAGTAGCAACTAAACAGACATTTAACTCATTTTAATAAAAAATAAGCACTCACAACTCCACAATATTACATGTAAACGTAAATACTAAAGAAGTGAACGAGTTTTCAAAAGACTGTGCTCGTGCTGATCTCAGACTGTAAACAACAACATTTTATTGATAAAGCTCGAGACTTTGGCATTGGGTTTTCCTCTGGAAGTTTTTATTTCCTCACCATTACAATAGGTTGCTAGTTATTCTGTTATTCTGTTGCCAAACAGAAATAGTTGGAGGTCATTAACTGACATTTCAGAAAACACAGACACCCAGCAACTAACACTCAGATTTACTCTATTGAGCAGAACCCCTATTATGATGGTGTTGGTAATGTGTGAGAGAAAATAAGAGTGAATTTCTATACAAAACAAGCATGAGGAACCAAGAGGTGAGGACACGGTAATGACCTGGGGTCAACCAAAAAGGGTCAATGCACTCGATGAATGTTTATGCATAGAAATGAGGCCATTGTTAATGTTTCTTAAAAACATGTTGCCCTGTGACAGTGACAATGTGTCCATCCTTCAGCATTAAATAAGTGTCACCTCAGTATTTGTATCTGTAGCAGAATGAATGATCCACAACTTTCCCAAATAATGTGGTTCACACTAGTATCACCCACTCAGTGATACACAGAATTTGAAAATCAGTTTTAATAGGAAAGGATGTTTTTTAGACTGATGGACAGCTTGGCTCGCATTATGACTAGGACTTGAAACATCACACATGTTCATTAATGCACTGAATTATAAGATGTTACTAAAATAAAACTTTCTTCTAAAATTCTTAAAAGCTTTGATCTTACATTAATGCTCATTTTAGAAGTTTGCAATGTTAGCATGAGATTAAAGAAAGGATTTAATACAAAATCCTATAAAAGCAGCCAGACTATTCCGAATTCTGCCACCTGCCACATCCTGCAGTCGTCCTGCATTGCAGCAGCTGTGAGCGCCACAGCTCACTGCAAGTGCCAGCAGCATATAGTCTGCCTCTCACCTCTGCGCTCTGGGGCTTGGAAATGTGATGAGGAATTTAATTTAAGATTTGTTTTGGACTTACATATTTAGTGTTGTAGCTAAATAATACTGCTGACGTGTTTGTTTGTTTTGAAAGGATCTATGAGTAATGTGTGCCATTCGGTGAAATTAAATACATGACCTGAGGTAAGTATAATAATTTACATTTAATTTTTGAGCTTTCTCCAAAATGCTTGTACTCATGGTTCAAATGTGCCATCTTAACAGTAACTTATATGCTATAAATTCCACAAGAACTTGGTAAGAACCAAGTTAAAGAACGCTGCCACGGACTCCAGGATGATGAAGAGTGAGAGTAATTATTTAACCATCCTTTCTTAGCCTCAAAGTGACAAAAGACAAATCTACAGTTGCAAATTAACCCCAGAATAATGAATTAGGAATGGAGCCCTGAGGTCTTAATTGAATATTTGCTTGACTCATTTTGTTGACAATGATGGATGTGTGCAAAAAAGAAGGCCTCAGCAAACTCATAATTCATATTTCATCATCCCCACATCTGACTTCAGCTATACAGATTTATTGATTGGTAAATGATGAGTTTTCATTGTGCAGCAAAACTGAATGAAGTTTGACATGTTCCGGTGAGGTTTGATAAATTGGGGCTACCTATGCTTTACAGAGATGAACGTGAGCGCTTCATCTGTGAATCTCACATACAATAAAGACAGCTTAAGAACAAAGGTTTTCAACAACATCAGCACTTAAACAAAACTGCTTGTGTTCCCTGTGCTTTTTTAATACCCTGTGTAAGTTATGAAGTGTAAAACACAAGTTGTTCAAAAGTCACATGTTCTTACAGTAAACTCTAGAAGCTACTACCATACATGCATTATTTTTTCTTTTACTTTAAATACATAAAACCCTAATTTTTCCAATAAAAAATATCATCATAGATCAGCAGTTGTGCAGCAAGTCAATTGCAAAAGCATTTCCATATACAGGGTGGGCCATTTATATGGATACAGCGTAATGACATGGGAATGGTTGGTGATATTAAAGTCCTGTTTGTGGCACATTAGTATATGTGAGGGGGCAAACTCCTCAAGATGGGTGGTGACCATGGTGGCCATTTAGAAGTCGGCCATCTTGGATACAACTTTTGTTTTTTTCAATAGGAAGAGGGCCATGTGACACATCAAACTTATTGGTAATGCCACAAGAAAAACAATGGTGTGCTTGGTTTCAACGTAACTTTATTCTTTCATGAGTTATTTACAAGTTTCTCTTTGTTCACAGCCATTGACATGTCGAAGAGGTTAACACGTGAGGAGCGGATCGAAATCGTGTTGATATCTGGTGAACGTAGTAACCGGGTCATTGCAGCAGATTTCAATGCAAGACACCCTACGAGACCACCCGTCTCCCATGCTACAGTTAGCAAACTGCTTGCTAAGTTTCGTGAAACTGGTTCAGTGTTGGATTTGCCAAAATGTGGACGCAAGAAAACTGTCACTAATGAAGAAACATCAGTGGCTGTCCTAGCTTCATTCAGCAAGAGCCCACAGTGTAGCACTCGCCGCATGTCACTGGAGAGTGGCATTAGTCGAACATCCCTTCGGCGGATATTAGCTACTCACAAATGGCACCCTTACAAACTCCAGCTACTGCAGCATCTCAATGAGGATGACCCAGATCGGCCACAGAATTTGCAGAATGGGCAAAACAAACATTGGAACAGGACCCTCAGTTCACGCAGAAGATTTTGTTCAGTGATGAGGCAAACTTTTATGTGAATGGTGAAGTTAACAAACAAAACCACCGCTATTGGTCTGACACTAACCCACATTGGATGGATCCCTCCAAGACTGTTGGAACAACAAAAGTGATGGTTTGGTGTGATATATGGGGTACAACCATAGTGGGTCCATTCTTCATCAATGGAAACCTCAAGGCCACTGGATATTTGGATATTTCTCACCCCAACCGGTCGCAGCAGATGGCCGCCCCTCCCTGAGCCTGGTTCTGCCGGAGGTTTCTTCCTGTTAAAAGGGAGTTTTTCCTTCCCACTGTCGCCAAAGTGCTTGCTCATAGGGGGTCATATGATTGTTGGGCTTTTCTCTGTATCTATGAAGCGCCTTGAGGCGACATTTGTTGTGATTTGGTGCTATATAAATAAAATTGAATTGAATTGAATTGAATTTGAAATTGCTACATGATGATGTGTTTCCCTCTTTATGCACTGAAGCTGGCACGTTCCCTGAGTTTTTCCAGTAAGATGGTGCACCACCACATTATGGTTGCCAGGTCTGAGCATTCCTAGATGAACAGTTTCCTGGAAAGTGGATTGGTCGGTCTCCCGATCTGACCCCCTTAGACTTTTATCTTTGGGTCATCTGAAGGCAATTGTCTATGGTGTGAAGATACGAGATGTGCAGCACCTGAAGCTACGGATACTGGATGCCTGTGCTGGCATTTCTCCTGCGGTGTTGCTATCAGTGTGTGAAGAGTGGGAGAAGAGGGTTGCATTGACAATCCAACACAATGGGCAGCACATTGAACACATTTTATAAGTGGTCAGAAACTTGTAAATAACTCATGAAAGAATAAAGTTACGTTGAAACCAAGCACACCATTGTTTTTCTTGTGACATCACCAATAAGTTTGATGTGTCACATGACCCTCTTCCTATTGAAAAAACAAAAGTTGTATCCAAGATGGCCGACTTCTAAATGGCCCCCATGGTCACCACCCATCTTGAGGAGTTTGCCCCCTCACATATACTAATGTGCCACAAACAGGACTTTAATATCACCAACCATTCCCATGTTATTACGGTGTATCCATATAAATGGCCCACCCTGTATTACTGACATACATCCATTTTTAGATGAATGGAGAATGTATTCCTATATAAAGATCAGCTTAAAAGTTAGGATTCATAAAAGTACTACTTCTACAGCATTCACCAAAGTGAGCTAAAATAAAAAAGAACTGTGTTTATGGTACATTCTCCTTTTCTGACAAATCTACTCAATGACAGAGGATCGACTTTTACAATAAGAATGTCACTTAAAGCTGTTAAAAAGACATCTGGCAGTGACCTTGTTTTGATGCTATTTCTGTGGGCAAGCAACACTAAGCATGTTACTAGAGTAAGACGATTTTGATGTGGGAGAAGTCACTCAAGAAAATAAGTCAGATCGCAATGCCTGGAGCACTTTAAGGACATGTCGGATATGCACAATGCGGTGCTGATCACAGAGCACACTGGGGCAGATCTCTTTAAAATGCTGTTCTGTGAATGTGACAGTGCTGCTCTCTGCATTCGTATTCACAGGATTAAAACAGCATAAGGTGGTGCTTGGATTTTCACAATTTTTGTCCCAGTAAGGACTGCAGTTCTTAAAAGGGAGAAAAAAAACCTTGAAGTCTACAAAGATGTTTCATAGAAGAAAAAAAAGGTTTGATCAGTGGGCCTCAGACTCAGGGACTGCTTTACACCTGGGGCTGCAAGGTGGATGCAATTAACTACCTGGCTGGATAGAAATTCAGCAACAGTGTGAAAAACCTCAAAACACAATTCTAAAATCTCTCACAGTTTTGGCAACACCAACAGATCTAGTTAGTGATAGTTGATGAAAACAGGAACACACAATGAATACAAATCAAGACGGAGAAGAAAAGTAGCATTGGTTAAACATACAATGTGTAAATTTGTTGATTTATTTTTTAAGGCAACCATGTCTGATACACATTAATGCATTTTTATATGTAAACCTCGAGAGCAGTGGCGATAGTAAGAGAACCCAATTACATGAATCCAATTGCCCATTGATCCAAATGAATGAATATGCTTGAAGAGGCAGGGACACAAGAATTAATGCTTACTCATGGTAAAGTATAAGGAAACTGAAATGTACACCAAATGCCACAAGACTCAGCAAACCAAACCATCATCACTTAATAAAAATGTTCCTGACATGTTTTTCTCCACGTAGTTCACTGAAGACATTTGCAAATGGTTTAAGAATGTACAAAATCATACCAGAATATCAGAAACTGTTTGAATTTGATGCTATATAAATAAAATTGAGATGAATTGCATTGAATAAATATGTTAACTTCAGAAATTGCCACAAAAAACAAATGAACAACTTGATTCTATAAATTATAGGGGTGGGGAAAAAATGGATACTGTGTAGCATCGTGATATTTTGTTTGCTAATAATGTATCGATACAGGGACAGCAGAAATCGATATTTTGTTACAAAAAAGGTTTTTGTGCTCTGACTTCAGAGCATGTTGATCCTTTTTCTGAGCAAGAATCCTGACATTCCTTCACTGTCCAAATGTGTTTAACTTGTTTATGGCAGCAATAAACATGACAGTTTACTTATTTTAATTTAAGACATGTTTTATTTTAATTAAGTTTAAAACTTTTTTATTTAATGTAAAATTATATTTTGTTTTAATTTACTTTCAAATTCTTCAGTTGCTGAAGGGGCTGCATAGTTTTCATAAACTGCATAGTTCAGAATAGCTATAATTGTACCAGATGGTTGATTCAGTTAAGTTGGACTAGACTGTAATACAAACCGTTCAGTTTGTCAACAATCAAACTGAAATGAGAGAAAGACTGAGTGTGAGACTTTGATATTAGAGAAAATGAATATTGATAAAGTTTACCTTTATGTACAGAATCTGAATATCGCAAAATATTTTTTAAAAATTGCAATAATATCGTATCGTGAGTTAAGTATTGTGATAATATCGTATCGTGGGATGTATGGTGATTCCCACCTCTAATAAATTACTTTAAGATTTTTAAGATCATTATATACAAAGTGGATGTTCAAACTCAAAAGTTTGAAGAAAACCAAATTAATTTTTTCTTCAGGCAAACTGACAATTCAACCAACTGTTTCCCACTTTTTGCCTTTCTTCAGGTTGCATAGACAATTCTTGAATGACGTGTGACACCATCATTACTGCCACTGGTTTGTGACAGTATTGCAAAAGTTGCATTGTGATTTCCATAGCAATAACCTGATACAGTTGGTTATATGAAATTCAGATGACTAGAAAATGATGAAGAGCTTAGCTGCACTCTGTGCTTTTTTTCTTAATTTATGAACTAAATAAACAAGCAGAAATCACATGCTTCAGCCCATATAGTCCACCGCAAATGAAAGGGCCTTTACATTAGTCATAATGTAGATAAAAGACAACCTCATCAACACATACAAGTGAAGTAATGACAGAGCACGAATGAATATTTTCCCACACAATTTAATCAAAAGGGAGTGGTGGAAAGAATGTGGCTTTGGGCCCAGACTGAGTTTGTGGGAGTGTGCGTGCAGGAGGTAAGATAGGGAAAAGGAATAAGTAATGCGTAATGTCCTGGGAGGATGTGAAACAGCAGAGCCCCACCACCCCCAACACACAGATGAATAATAATAATAATATATATAATTTCTACCTAGAGTTGAGAGGCCACCACAAGTTTGCTTCATGACACAAGACTTTTTCTTATTGCCAAATGAAGACCCATACATACCAGAGGAGAAAGCCATATAACGATTCCAAAAGGGAAAGAAACTCGACAGAGTGCTCATCAAAGAGTCTAAGTGTGTTTTTCAAATTCCAAAACAGTGTTTAATCAACAACTTCCTTGTGATGATGAATGAAAATTGAGGGAATGTGTTACTTGCACATGTTTTTGTGTTGTCCTGTATGTGCATGAACACTTGTGTTGGAAAGCCTGCTAGTGTACAGAAACTACAGTACATCTGGGGAAGTTGGCTTTGACTGATCAAGCAACCATGAAGTGGGAGTGCAGTATTTGAGTTCCACATCAACTCTAGCAATTTTGCAAATTGGGCATTTCTTTCATGTGTGGATTGCAAACAAATTAGTTCCCAGCATATTTTTATCCAGAAATACACCAAAAATACTCTGTAGCTGGGCCAAATTAAATATACATTTACAGTAGCCCTGTAAACATAGCACACATGCACTCGCAGAGCTAAAAGGGCAAAGATATCTTTGATGTGGGATATGTCCTAACAAACCATAGGAAAAACAACACTCCCACTTAATAATAGATTTTGCGAATTTTTAATTAAAAGGTGCTGCGTCGAAAGAGCAGCCTAATATGCAGGAGTATATATGAGAGCATCAATTTGTTCAGCTTGGTTCACAATACTTTCCTTACATTCTGTAATATAATAAGAAAAGAAGGTTTTTATCTTCTCAAACAAAGCAGCTTTGGCATATTCTCAGACTGCTGTTGACACCAGCTCGGCTCACCACCAATATACCCACTGCGACACTAGGTCTGTTCATTTAATGGCATCCACACCAGATGGAACTTGCAAGTGACAGTGGGAGCAGACACAACTTTCAAGTTGTTCAAAAAAGTAAACATGCTGTAAAAATAAGCCAAAAAATTCAACCCACAACCAATTACATGACACTGTTGACCAGTAACAGGCAACAGGAGGCAATGAACAACTTGCAAAACGTCCAAGTTCAGATGGCCGTTCTAGGAACAGTGCAGCGATTAAAGTCAATGCAAATGCAAACCACTGGTTAAAAAACTGCATACACTTGTGTGCATCCACAATCAAAGCATGTTTTTTAATCTGATTGTCAAACTAATACCATGAAACCTGAGAATATATTCAAGGTAGCAGCTTCTCCATATTGTTGCTGACTATAAAGGTGTGAAATAGTTACAATAATACAAATAAAAATAATAACAAAAATAAAGATACATACTTTTAAAAACGTGGATTTTATCTCAGGTTTTTTTGGCATAAAATGACACTCGATGGTTTTAGCCTGCAACAGTAACACAAGTTAAGTTCTCTCTTATCTCCTTTGACATGATGCCACACACTGTGGCAGCAGCTAGACAGTTAATTACTGCGACTTCTTGTTCCTTTACCGTTTTATGGTAGGTGGTTGGCAGCATTAGGGGGCACTACCTACAGTGTTGTGTTTTTCAGATGTTCTCTGGTATAGAACAACCTGGCATTATTTTCCTTTTGCTTTTGTTTTATTATCGAGGCATCCTGAACCCCGCGCTGAACCCTCTACATTTGCAAGAAAGACTGCATTCACACATTTCTAGGCCAGTCTTATCAGCCACTCGAGCTTTACATTACAAACCGTATTCACCTATTCAAACATATTCATAAAGAGCCTCTTATTATGTACATACAGTGCTTTTTACTATTATACACATGTGCGCACACCTACGACACACACCAGGGAAGTCTTTTCATTTCTTCTGTAGCCTTGGATAATGACACGTATACCTCCTAAAGTATTCGGCATTTTGCTGAATGCTGTTGTCTTTACCAAGGACCTGTGATCATTCACTACGCTTGTCTTATTTGAATATTGAGGCCTTCAAAAGCTTCCATATGAGCAAATCTAACAAATGGAATCGACCCTAAAACTCTGTTTAAGATGAGACAAACGGAGAGCCCACACCTGTCCGTGAAAGAGCTTTTAGTTAACTATCCAACAGGCTGCTTTCTCAGAACCCTTTTGACATGTCAGGGGGGTAAACATGTGGAATCAATAATAGTAATTATGGCATTCTTATAATACGGTGGGCCAAGACTGGGGTGCTGCGCATGCTGGCTCACTGCAGAGGCTTCGCATCAATTAGAAAAATCATAATTAATTTTATCAATTACCCCTGTGTTTACCCTGTTATGATATGTCAACATGGCTACTCTATCTTCTGAGAAAAAGAGAGCTGCTTGTTAAAGAGCTGGAAAAGCCAAACCATTATTTCTTTAGATGTGAATAAAGTTGAAATAAAGCATAAGAGTCTGCACTTTTAGCCAACACGTAATATATAACTATAACTTGAATATTTTTTTTGTTGTATGTTGCTATATCAGGCTGTAACAGTGTCATACAGTCTGGGACTGCAGCTTCACCCCAACAGATGGCCTCAGCTGGGGCCTCGCAGGGAGTCAAGAACACAGGAGCATACTCTAACTGTCAGGCCAGGTCCCTTGAATCCCACAGCTTTCTGCTACAATGATCCCAATCACTGTACACCTGCTCTCCATCTTCCCCACTCTTTAACGTCAGTTGTAAGATAGACCGAAATATCTGAAGAAGATGTGAAAACGGGAAATTACTCTTCTTCACATACAAGCCGCAACTTTAGACCTGAAGTGAAAACTGGATCCAAGAACCTTCAGAAACCGTCTTCTGGATTTTTCCACTGAACACAGAGACAGTTGATGTATGCAGATTTGGTGAGGTCACAGTATAACTGGAGGCCATCTGCCTACTCATGCTGGACTGTGATTATGAGCCTTAAGACTCCCTAAGGTGAGAGAAGCAAACACAGGCAGTTCACTATAAAGCCTGCTGTCTCCAAGAGTGAATTTAACACTTATTTTTAGCTTGTTTGTCCTTTTAATTCAGTCTGTTGAGTTGCCCTACTTCATGAGTGCCACATACATGGCACTGTCACAATATTTACCCATGTTAGAGTAACAAAAATCATACAGAATCAGCCTTATTACAAATTTAAAAAGGTTTTGTTTGGCAAAACTACGTGAGAAACACCGCAAGAGAGCCATGTTGCAAAACATATACTGTATGTAACCACTTTACTCAACACTTAACAAAATGTTAGTGTTTTGGATCACAAAAATGGAAAAAGCATGATTTTCTAGAACAACAATAAAAAAAAATACTTGTGATAGAGCCCTTGACCTTATTACTGTATGTTATACATGCACACATCTACCAACTTCTAGCACCCTACATTCCAACCCATTGCGATCCTCGTTGTATCATCTTACTACCATATTAACCCTTTAAGACCTACCATAGAACCAAGTCCGCCAGAGCTTATATTATATGTTTACATGCTGTGGAGCCATTTTTGGGAGCATTTCAAGTTGCTATACATCAATACAACCATTACAGCCCAGGTTTTAATAATATGTCTGCATTAAGTGCATAGTAATTACATAAATTGCAAAAAAGTGCAATAAACTACAAAAAAATTGAAAATTGTTTTTGTTTTTTTAACATATATTTCTAGTTAGAGAAATTTAAGAGGCTTATCCCTCAAAACTGTAAATACAAAAAAGTTGCACAAACTAGTTTCCCACCACAGGAAATTTATTTTGAGTGTCTTCATAGTTTTATTTTTGAAATACACCAATTTTTATATACTGCAGGAAAAACGAAAATAAATATTATAATGCAAATTTGCAAAAAAGCAGCATCTGCATCAAAATAAACTATTTCCAGCAGTGCAATATGAGTCCTAAACATCCCAGAAACCACACAGAAAGTCATAAAGTCAAACATAACTTTTAAAAACACCAGTATAGGCTCATGAGGCCCTGATGGTAAAAAACGACGTTTCCGCGAAAATGACGTCACTTCCGGTTTCGGGCAGGTAATGGCGGACATGCGATAGTTCGCGCTGACGTCTATTCCAACATAGGAAGTGTTACGAACAGCTGATCGGATCGGCAAAGCGTGTTTCTGGAATATTATATTTTTGTTCCTGCAAGCGCTTTTTATGCAGTTTTTGCAAAGCTATATGTGGAAGGAAACTGTGACCGAGGACAAGCTGATGGCATAAGATGTAAGTACAACTCCTCCGGTTTCATATGCAAAAAAAATTATTGCGCTAGCTCACGTGGTTGCAGAGCTACCAGGATTTAAAAATAGTTATGCAAAACAGAGCGTGCCGCTCCGATCGGTTTTAAAGGGTTAAAAAAGATGTGAATGTTCTCTGGTTTTACAAATTAATTTAAATATTCAAATGTAAGTGTAGTAATTTGGACTTCTCATTAGATGCTGGAAAATTCCTAATTTTTCCTTCTTTTCTTTTCTTAAACCCAGGTGGTATATGTGCCCATTAGCAGGGCAATGTGTTTTGTACACATCTGTGCACTTGCTGACGAGACATACAAATTTCGCTGATGTAAAAACGTCCATCTAGCCAACAAAACTGTTAATGCGCCAGCAAAAGTAAGAAAATAGATGAAGACTGTTGGCAAAAGTGTAAGTTTTAACACTTTGATTTAATGCCTATTTCAGACGTCAAAGAAATACACAAAGACTTCTGGTGACAAACAATTTATATAAACCGAAAAAACGTTTTGAAGAAAAGTGATAAACAGCACAGGTGAGGTCAGTGTCCCCTTTTTTCTGAATGTTATTAAATGTTTTCCAGCTGCCTGTAGGTTTACTATGAGTTATAAATTACATGCATATGTAATCGAACATGATATTATAGTATTCGGCAATAGCTGTAGTTTTATAGTAGCTTATTACATAATAATAACATAGTTATTATGATCACCATCATTGTTAGATCATCTTATAAAAAGATTTAATATTATATCAACGATATTATTAATATTAGTAGTAGTAATAGTAGCATTTATTGCAGTAGAAGTTGCAAGAAGAGGGCTTATGAGCATCTGCTTCAATGAAGCTTGTATTTGTATCTCCACCACAAATTAAACCATTATCAAACTTTGTTTGTTTGTGCATGTATTTGTGTAGTGGATTTTCTTTATTTATCCCCATCTCAGTGCAAGTCTATAAGTATATGTTTCTGCACTCACGCTGGGCCTAAACAAAGTGGACAGCTGCTGTTGTGATTGTTATGAAATGATTGGCAGGGCCTCAAAGAATTCCCTTGGTTACAAGGACAAGGGCTATGGCAAAACAAGGCTCCTGCAGGGCGCAGCATCCCCTGCTGCTGCCATACCTGGAGGCAGTCATAGGAGCTGCCCCATCTACACTAATAGGAAGGGCAGACAAGGGCTGACACGTTTTTTTGTTTGCCTGCTAGGAAAGTTGATGCATCCTACGGTTTCAGGCACGTGAAAAGAATGCTAATATATATGATAAAGCATGCCAGAAACTGCAGTTGAACTAGCTTAAAATGGTTGGTGGCTATAAAACACTATAACCAATGACTCTACATCATCCAGCCGCCTTGCTTATTCTCTAACTCCATGTAGGATTGACATGTACCTTTGCACTCCCTACCTCTTCATTTCTCCGACTCACAAGTCCAATGCTTTCGGATCAGTTTTGGGGGATTGTAATTGCCTTGAAACTATTGTTGCATCATTAGACCAGAGTTCTCAGATGGCATTTGCAGAGAAATAAAGGGCATGGCTAACAGCTTCTCCATAGCTCCAAAGGTTACTTTTAATCACCTACTGAGGAATCCTCTTCTACCTCCCCATTCCTGGTTTAATTTTACTTCCAGCTGCAGTCAAGGGTCCATATCCACAATGCAGCAGCGTATTTGGCAGGCAGCTCGACTAATTAGGTCGCGGGTTGGTTTTGTTACAGAAAGATTTTGACCTTTGACATGTTATGTGATGATACATGAAGAAGTAGCTTTTACTTGGGCTCAAAATATAAAACCAAAGTATAAAAAATTGGCTAACTCTGAAGCTGAAACATTAAAAAAAAAAACAATAATATAGAAAACATGTTCCACAACTGGAACCAAGTCCTAAATATAAATCTAAATACATTTCTACCTTTACTGTAGAGCAAATGTTAGACTATGACCACTGGTCATCAACATCTGATTTGCTATAGTGAAAAGGAGAAGAACAGGTGCCTAGTACACGTATATTTCCCTTTAGAGCTACAATATAGATACATTTATTTTCAAAGATGTTTCACTTGATGCTTTAATGGCCTTAAACCTAAGTTTCCAAATTCTGCTTTGAAAAGGACAGCAGACGTAGATTTTATGTCATGGGAAGATGATTACACTAGAGTGGGCCTTTCATTCTTTCATTCCCAAAACGGGCTTCACTTTGCTTAAGAGATGTCTTTGCTCAGCTAGCAACAAAACAAAGTGGCTAAAGGAAGAACACCAAACTGCCAAATTGAAACGAAGAAAGCCATAATTCAGTTTTTACCCTGTCAGTGCATACACTAAGCTATGGCATGATTGTCAGTGATGAGTAGTGCATTTTTCTGCCTCTGTCTGCCTGACTTTTCAGCCCCTTCCTTCCTAATAAAGCCGATTTTGCAGCAGACTCAAAAGCCCACGGGTGATTCTTTCATAAATGCATAAATGAGTGGCAAATTATTATGCACAGCACTCAATTTTGAAAGTGGAGCCACACAGACGTTCATCAGATGTGTCTCTTTTTCTAGCATTATTATTTCCTTTAGGACTGAATGCAGGCTTATGCAGACGAGACAGCACGCCAGATATTTCTGCTTGCGCTACATTTTTGCTCAATTCCATCAATGGTGAATGTGGTTCTTCAGCTGACAATGGTGAGATTGACACACATCAGACGCACACATGCATGCACGCCAAATCTAGGTCAAAGATCCATTAAAATTTCAACAAAGTCCTGTGCTCTGCCATGGAGGTGCAATGAAAACAATTCAAATGAATTTTGAATGTTCACGTCGCTATGTTACACCTTCCATAGTGGCTACCACTACAAAGCTGGTCCACAGGTTGTCTATCCACATGCAAACGCACACGGACGTGCACACACACACACACATTTTCATCTTCCTCATGCCAAAATGAATTCTCTGCTATCCATATCATTAAAATTCAGAGAAAACAGCATTGTTCCCCCACCACTGCCATTTAAATACCAACAAAAAATAACAAAATAACTGAACAACTAAAGCTTCTTTCAATTCAAAGAGTTAAAAATGATTTGTAACACTGACATGTACTGTTATTTTGATTATTATTCATAGAAAAGAGTTTTAGTGAATATTAATATTAATTGGAGATTTATGAAGAGCAAAAGAAAATAAACAAAAGAAGCTTCAGTGAAATAAGCAACTCTGATGTAGAAAGGCATTCAGATTCTTGGCCCCAGCCAAGGCCAATGCCCAAAAGTGATACCAATCGACACCAAAGTGTTTCCTTGCCTGTTTTAGAGAAATACTGCTGAAAGAAAAAAAACGTGTAATATCCTATAATATCCTTCACACAACTGGTGCTGTAACAATCAAATTAAAAATGAATGGAAAATTTAAATAATATGAACTTCTACTAGGGTTGCACCGATACCGATACCGATACCGGGTATCGGGGCCGATACTGTAAAATGTGTGTGTACTCATACTCGTAAAAGTTAACCGATACCATGAACCGATACCAACTTATTTCATTAATCAGAGGGTGGCTTGTCATTTCTGTTCTAGTGTTTTAGATTGGCCACTAGGGGGACATCCCGCGCTAAACAGGCACAGGGTTAGGCGAGTGAGACTGGCGGCTCCAGATAAAAAAGAGAAACTGGAGGCTGCTGTAGCTAGGCTAAACAAAATGTCAGCAGTGTGGAACAGCCAACTTTAACTCAGGTTTTGGAAAAGTGATGAAAAATGTCAAGAGAAAATCCACGGGCAGTTAAAATAACAGAGGCTCTGACTCATTTTATCGCTCTGGATGACCAGCCAACGCCGGCCGTGGAAAACATAGGATTGCACCGTCTTCTCAGCATACTTGAGCCGCGATATGAAGTATAATAAATAAACAGAAGGGTTTATTTATTTTGTTAAATTACAATGTGGAGACTCCGCAATAATTTAACAGAAGTGCTTATTTTTTTACTTGAAATTTTTTTGTGGTCATTTTTATTAAGATATTATTTATTATCAGCAGAGAATAAAATAAAACCTGTCTTCCAATTCATTGCATTTGTGTGTGTGTGTGTGTGTGTGTGGTAGAAGTATCGGTTTTTGTACTCTGTATCGGCAAGTACTCAGATCCAAGTATCGGTATCGTATCGGTTTGAAAAAATTGGTATCGTTGCATCCCTAACTTCTACTGAACAAGAAGCTCAGTCACTATGGCCACATGAAACAAACTTTGCTGTCATAGCCACAGTTATCAATTATGAACAATGTCCATTACAATAAATTATGATTTGTGGAAACCATTTAAAAACAAATGAATTGTTATTGTTGAATTTTATATGAGTTTAAAAAAATATATCATATTTTTTTATTAAGAATGAGAAATATAAAGGAGTTGACTAGCAGGCAAGACATCTAAATGATTATTTGAAAACTTAAAACAACTAAAAGAAATTACACAACTGACTTCTAGCTAAATTTCCTGTGTACAAATTGATTTTGCAAAACCTTCTAAGGGTTACAGAGAGGTATATCAAAGGTATCACTACTGTTTACACAGGATGTTAGTTTAGATTCCACCGTGGGAGAGTCGCCCCAGTAAAAATCACACAATTTCCAGCATGGCAGGAGAATTATATCTGGTAGTGCAGTATAAAAGTTGATAAATTATCCTCAGTGGACTCCGCTGATCACTGTGGAGTGAATCACTCAGAGATGAGGACTGAAGGCACAGACAGAGTGTTGCCCGACTGATATGAGTGTCCAAACTCGCCGGCCATCAGGGAATTCAAACAGCGAGAGAATTGGAGACCTACAAAGAGCATGAAAACACAAAAGCACACACAAAGAAAGTAACAGGCTTTTGTGTGATGTGGTGTACTGAACGTACATTTGAAGACAGCTGTAAAAAAAACTAAAAATCTTTAAAATCTTTCTTTTTTACTACTATATGTCCCCGCATGCCTTCATTTTTAGGACTATAATGTGAACTTGCATGGTTTATGTTTGCATGGATGCAAAGATGTAGCTTTTGGAGAATTTCTTGATTTTCTTTTTTTAAAAAGAAAAGAAACAACATGTGCAGCGGCATAATTCCCAGTCTAAGGATAATATACGTTTTCTTCTTCTTTATTAAACATTTTTATACTTATTTCTTCCTTTTCAGGTCATGGCTTGTGTTATTCATAACAGCTATGACGGAAATTATATGTTGCTTTATTTAATGGCGCCAAGGGCAATGACACCATATGTTTGCTGAAATGGGTAGCAGACAAAGCAGGTAGAAAAACACGATTTGACATGTCAGTATATACAACACCAACTCTATCTCGGCTTTGCTTTTCACTTCTATCGAGGGGTGGGAGTGTACAGCCACCATTTAAAATGCACACAGGTTGACAGCTGTCTCATGCACATGTACAAAAATAATGACAAATTATTCTTGCTGTGATTCCGGTCGGCCATCAGTGGCTATCAAATTGTTTTCATTTGCTCACATTTGCTGACTGTGTATTTGTAGGTTCTCCAGCTGGCAGGTCCTTCTGAAGAGATCGTACTGCAGCCATCGTGTGGCACATAGTTATTAAATCACTGTTAATTACAATCCTATTCAGAGGAAATGAAAGCAGGAAAAAAAATAAAACAACATGAACGTGACACAGTTTGAATAATGACTCCCATTTCATTCTAAGTCGAGCACTCGACGATGACATTTGAAAAACAGTGTCAAATTCAGGAGCAATTCTCAGCGGGTGCTGTCAGAGCCTAATTAAACTACAGCATCTACTTTAGCGCCCCACTCTGCCCTGAAACAATCTGGATTCAGTCACTCTTTTCTGTATGACTGTGTCTTTCTCTCAGTATATGTGTACGTACACAAATGTACCAAAATAGGTTGCCCTGTCTTCATGCATGTTAGGCTTATATCAGCAGAAGAGATAAGAGGCATGGTATGGATGAGACATATTTTCCCTGAGTGCCATTTGCCCTGAGGAGAGGCTTGCCCACAGTGCGTAATCTCTGAGGGGATGTGTGTATGTGGGCCTATCAACCTTCAACGGAGCCAGAAATTCTCATATCTCCCCCTGCTGAGCCAGCAAGTTTCCCTGTTAAAGGAGTAATCCTCGTGCATGCAAACAACTACATCTGCACATGCAGAGGGGCCCAACTCAATAACAGCAACATATCGATAATGTGACGTCTGAGGCCATAGTTTTGTAGCGCTTTTGTATTTATTACTCCATGTTTGCATGTCTCAAGTGTTAGACATCGTCTTTCTGGCGAAGCAAAGCGCTAAAAGTTTCGAAATGACAAACAAACATTGCAGGCAAATGGACGGCTAGCATCCACCCACATGTACATGCAGATGCACACATACACAGGCACAAATCAAAGCAGAGCAACCTAAAATGTAACAATTACTTCCAATATTTGTTTGAAAGCTTTAGTCACATTCTGTTACGAGGCCCGAAAATGCTAAAAACAAAATCTGAAGTGAAACAGGATTAAAACATGTCCTTGTCTTCGTCTGTTTGCGCCTCGTTTTCATGCCACTTTCGCTCCTTTTTCTCATTCTTTTCATGTTGTAAGTGGCTTTCTCATAAAGTGAAGGTCATCGATGCTGTGCTTTCACCGGTGGCCTCTGCGTCTGATTCGGAGTGGCACAGTCCTAATTACCACAAAAGAACACCTCCATGTTGACCCATGATAGCTTCTCATAGCATGCGGCTATGTTTATCTACACACATATACGGGCGCACGCACACGCACGTGGATCTGAGATGAAAAGATCACCGCGAACAACATGAAATGTTCTCAGCCCACACAGTTAGCTGGCGTTCGCCCATTACATGTCACGGTGACAGTAAAACTAAAACATTCTTTATTAACAGCACAACAATTTGCCTCAGTTTTAATTGGGAAAGCGAACAGGTACTGGCAGTGCATCAGATAGGAGGACTCGATGCTTATTTCAAGTGGTCTGATATGAATTCCAGGGGGTCCCCTCAATGGCTTTGTTGTGCTTATTAGTCGTCTGAACAGATAACAGATTGCATCTTAATTGGAAATCCCACCAGTAGCTTTCGTAACAATATTGTAAAATGATCCACACCTTTCGGTTTGATTTCCTGATTACTGATTCGCTTACAGTAACAGGAAGCAAGTGTCAAGGTTTTAGTAAAATTGAGCAAACAATCACAATAGTTTATAGTTTGGGGCTTTATTTTGAGAAATTAGAAATTGCACGTGCTGTTTATATAAAATAAAGGATAAATCAATTATTAGCCATCCATCATGCTGCTTATATTTTCTCTCACAAACATTCTCTGTGGTTACATTATCGCATCTTTGCGCCACTGTTGTGTTATTGATGGTACAGTGTTTATTCAACGCTTTACACATTTGATTATTAGTTATTATTAATCTCTCGCTCTCTTCCACAGCTCGTCTTTTGCCTCCCTCCCCTCACCCACAACAGATGGCCGCCCCTCCCTGAGCCTTTTTCTGCCGGAGGTTTCTTCCTGTTAAAAGGGAGTTTGTCCTTCCCACTGTCGCCAAGTCCTTGCTCATAGGGGGTCATATGATTGTTGGTTTTTGTTCTGTATGTATTATTGTAAGGCGGGGGAAGGGAACGTTAGTCCTCGAGAGCCGGTGTCCTGCAGGTTTTAGATCTCACCTGAATCAAATCATTAGTTCATTATCAGGCCTCTGGAGAACTTCAAGACATGTTCAGGAGCTAATTTAGCCATTTAAATCAGCTGTGTTGGACCAAGCATACATCTAAACCTGCAGGACACCGGCTCTCGAGGCCTGGAGTTCCCTACCCCTGTTGTAGGGTCTACCTTACAATATAAAGTGTATTATTATAGGGTCTTTAACTTAAAATATTATGCACCTTTTGAGATTCAGTGTTATACTGAATAATAGATGCATCAATATATTGGCCCATATCAGCCATGTTAACTGATTATGGCGCATTGCTAAAAGACATATTTCCAAGGTCTGAGGCTGATGTCAGAGCAAATTTTGTGAGGAAAAAAGAGACCCTGCATTGACACATTAACATTAGTAAGTCTTTTTTGTTTAAGCTCCAAACATCAGCAATGGACTCAAAGAAACTGTTAGTTTGGCTGCACCACTGCTTTCACTGACTACTAAATAATGCAGGCCGAGTGCAATTTCTATTTCAATCCTACATTTAATGTACCTGAACAAATATGCAAGTTATCTTTAGATGCAAACAATTCTCCGTGCAAAATTAACCTTCACATATTGTGTGTGAGCTTCAGCAAATCCAGCGAAATACACCCACACTCATCATATCTCTACTCATTATTTGCATTTCCCCTCTCTCGAAGGCAGAAAGGAAAGGTGTACTTCACTCTTTACATTATAGGACTGCAAGCTGGACAAATAATATGCATGTTCAGAAAACTAATGCCTTTAAGATTCTGATCAGGATGCAAGAGAAACCGAGTGCATATTGTGCATCTTCCTGGACAGTCAATAATGACTTGCCAAGGAAAGACAAGCAAGGACAAGAAAAGCCTGAGGTAGTTGCCTTTTTCCTCTCCACCTCTCTACTGGTCAGGCTTCAGATATTCAACCAAGCAGCCTAATTAACCCATTTAACCCATTTTATCTTTATTTTTAAAAACTCACAATCAACTGTGCAGCAAATCACAAATTTGTCCACTCGTGAAAGTGCAGCTGACCATTATCTATGGGAACATTCATAGAAACTTGATAAGCATTGCTGTATGCAGACGTTCCTCACATAAGTGAGCTGTTATTTCTGTTAAGTCCTCCCACCTGATAACTGTAACTGTTAATATTTTAGCACAAAGCCTCGGTTTGCTCTGTTCCTTTCTTGCGCTGTGAAATTTACTGCATCGGGCTGTTAATACAAACTCAACGCTTCCTGTAACTGCTTCAGATTTAAAGCCCTCTAGTTCATCATGCAAAGTTTTGGAGGAATACCAAATGCTACAGCAGAAGGAGGAAAAAAGGACAACAAAGCAAAGTGGATCAGAATGCATGAATCAAACATAAGCGTGTCCAAGTTGGAGCATTCACATTGGGATGGCGTTAGTGGAATGCTAACCTTTTTGTTCCCCAGCGTTTTGTTATAAGGCCGCCACCGTGTCAGTTTAAACTGTTGTGTAACACAAACAGCTAGTGGAAATATTCTCTGTTCTTGGGAGATTACAGTTTTCCAAGGATGTCGAAATTTAATTTCCTTTTTTTTCCCTGTCTGTTTTTTTTATTTGAAGCCAAACCAAACGTGGGACATGGGAAATATCTTTGCATCAAATATGAAACCTGGAAAGACTGCATGCTAGATACAATATCATTTGATAACTGATAATCACATAGACATCTTGATGCATCCTCAATCATCCAGGTAAGTAAATCTCCAAAAGCTGATTCTGTTCATCTGGACGTAGCGTTTTCAGTTCTTTTTGTTTCTTGAAAATAGGGCTGCTCAATTAATCGAATTTTAATCTCGATTACGATCTGGGCTTTCAACGATCATTAAAAATGACTGAGCCGATTATTAGCCCCTCCCTCGTGCTTTACTCTCGCGCTGCTCCGTGTGGCAAATCGAGCGCACCTCTCTGCGTTTCGAACACGTGTCACAACAATTAAGCAGCGGTCTCCAACCTTTTTTGCGTCATGGACCGGTTTATGCCCGACAATATTTTCACGGACCGGCCTTTAAAGTGTCACGGATAAATACAACAAAATAAAACTAGTACCGGTACCGAAGAAAAGAAAATTTATTCATAACACACGTGAAAAGACCCAGGAAAACAGAGTAAACGATAAAAACGATAACAAAATAACGCTGAAAACCGATAAAAACCCTGAAAACTATACATTTCACACCTGAGCCTCAACTCTCGCGGCCCGGTACCAAACGACTCACGAGGCCCGGGGGTTGGGGACGCTGATTAAGAGGACCCAAGGGAAGCTTGGAAAGCTAAGCAGAAGTTATTTGGAGAGGAGAGTGACTGCTGTTGGTTGAAAAGAGGTAAAAAACTTGAGTGGTGTGGAAACATTATGGGTTCGTGGAGTCAGACGTGGATCAAGTAGACACAGTGTGTAAACTTTGCTACAGTGTCGTAGCTGCACCACAGAGCAACACTGCAAAGTTCACTAAACATAGATGTTTACATTTTTCATTTATTTCTTATATTGCAAACATTTGCACTGTTATCAGTATTTGCACTATTTTATATTATTTTTTAAAGTCATTATTCAACACATTGTTATTGTTAAATAAATATCGTCAAATAATCGAGATCTCAATTTCAGTGAAAATAATCGTGATTATCATTTTTGCCATAAAGCAGCCCTAGCTGAAAACACTACGTGCAGATGAACACAATCAGCTTTTGGAGACTCACATACACACTGCAGTGTATCAACATGTGAATGACCTGCACCTAAATACCACACATGCTTTTTTTACTTTTTATAATGTGAAATGAATTGTTGAATGAACACTTTAAAATACATTTAACCTGAATTAACATTACTGTATGCCTCATAACATAAGATGACAACAGTCATTAACCATAGAACTGCACTGGCTTTACATACATAATGCAAGTTACTTACCACGAGCTCTTCACATTATCATTTTTATTATGATAAAGTCAAAGCTAAACACCACTTAATTTGTTGACATGTGTAAATATTGTTTGCATACGTCTCAGACTCATGAGACCCATTAATTTTAATTAAATCTCCTTAAACAACATTTCAAACTAATTAGTAAGTCCACAATGGTTTTGCGATTGCTTCAAGATACTATCCTTTTTTCTCTCTTTTTTGAAAACCAGGCCAATTATACCGTATACAATGACACGTGTGTAGTGTGCCTGACTGCGAGGAGAATATCTGAGGAAATAAAATGTTCCATACTGAGATAATGAATCTAATTAAGCCATAAAACGGTGTTCCAGTTGTTTCTGATAACATAGTTTTCTTACCCTAACTCTGTGTATCACATAACCTTTCAACATTTCAAATATCAAACACCACATTTTAAGGAACAGTTTGGCCTTTCCTTCAGCTCACTGTTTTTCTAAGCTGTCTCCACATATATTGCAAAGGAGTGAACATTCCTCGGCCTAATTTTATCTTCTCAGTGATATTCAAGACTGAACTTGTAGTCTTGCAGGCACAAGCTCCTGAGAGGAAAGGTTCAACTCAACTTGACACAAACCCTGATCAGATTAAAAAACAGATTGACTGTGGTATTGAAAACCCTTCCTCCTATTGGAAATGAAACATCGGAAAGTTAATGTTATAGAAACCTCTCGCTGTGTGATCTGATTAAATTTTGATGTCAGCTCTGTGTTCCATAGGTGTATATATATATATATATATATATATATGATATTTTTAAAAGCTCCAATGAGACTATAGAGAATGTGCACTTCTCACCATGAACCACAGATTCAAACCTCAGAGAGGTTTTAGCTGTTGGCCTGTATCACAGTGCCCCCAACTGGTAGAAGGAAACTGAGAACTGCAAGTGGAATGGTGACAGGCAAAAATCATTTCAATCAAAACACTCACTATAGTATGCAAGTAGCATACAACAAAGGTACTTAAAAAGGAAGATACGCTCACAGAAGATCAGAATGCAGTGCTTATGGGTTTCTGTAGCACACAGTGATTTTTATCCAGTTTGAAAACAATTACATTTTTGGGGTTTTAACAAAAAAACAAAAAAACCTCCCAGTACTTAGATTAAAAGTAAGAAAGGGAGAAAAATCGTTTTGTAAATGAAGAGTTAAAAAATACTAACCTAACGAGACTGAAATCAGTATCTGTATCAGATTAAGTAAAAAAAATACTGAATGCTTTTCCATTTAATACAATAAGACCAAAACAGATTGACTGATTCAGTTTATATTCATTATTATGTTCATGGCTATTTGCCATATCTACTCAGGTCCCAACGAGAGTCGTGCATGACTCCAATAACCTGTTATATGACAAGTTTAATAATATAAATTAATTAAATACTGTTAAATCCAAAATTTACCAATAACACTAAAACTATTCTACCAAATATTGATTAGGTATAACTTTATAGAAAAACAAACTTGCTTGACTTTGTAGTTTAATTCCATCATAACGATCTTAATCATAATGAGGGAAAAAGGATTTCTGGATGTGCAGCAAACTCCATAATGAAATGTATGAACTTCTAATACGCATTTTCCAGTAGGGGTGGGGGAAAAAATGGATACTGTGTAGCATGGTGATATTTTGTTTGCTAATAATGTATCGATACAGGGACAGCAGAAATCGATACTTTGTTACAAAAAGGTTTTTGTGCTCTGACTTCAGAGCATGTTGATCCTTTTTCTGAGCAAGAATCCTGACATTCCTTCACTGTCCAAATGTGTTTAATAAACATGACAGTTTACTTATTTTAATTTAAGACATGTTTTATTTGAATTAAGTTTAAAACTTTTTTATTTAATGTAAAATTATATTTTGTTTTAATTTACTTTCAAATTCTTCAGTTGCTGAAGGGGCTGCATAGTTTTCATAAACTGCATAGTTCAGAATAGCTATAATTGTACCAGATAGTCGATTCAGTTAAGTTGGACTAGACTGTAATACAAACCGTTCAGTTTGTCAACAATCAAACTGAAATGAGAGAAAGACTGAGTGTGAGACTTTGATATTAGAGAAAATGAATATTGATAAAGTTTACCTTTATGTACAGAATCTGAATATCGCAAAATATTTTTAAAAAAATTGCAATAATATCGTATCGTGCGTTGTATGATGATTCCCACCTCTATTTTCCAGCATGTTTTATACTTTGAACATAATAACCAACACCTTGAAACTTTTTTCTGTTTGCAGGGCTAAATAAACATCATCTATGTGCATATTTAAGCTCTTTTAGCAGATAAATAACAAGTTCACATGTTGCAGGGACACACTGCGCGTGCTAACTGTGTCTAACACCAGATAACATGAATATTTTTTCTCCAGGTTTGACAGCTTGTTAAGTAATGATTGTTGGAAGGTAGCAATACACCTCTGACCTGCCAGCTTTGATTAGTGATTAAAAGCTTAAGAGACCTTGAATTACAGCACTGCTAGCAAAGAGCTATTCAGATTTTCTGGTGAGAACGTGTTACAATAATTGGGACTTATTTGTTTCTGTGCTAAAGGACAATGACATCAAGCCACATTCAGCAGAGAAAATTTCAGACATGACTAAACGAGTGTTTATTGTTGGTTTGACAGCATGTTTTTCCTAATTACAACAGACAACACAGTGATAGAAGCACAGGACGCCTGTCAAGGCCACTGTGGGTATCCTCTGGTGTGTGTTTCATGTCCCGTGTGCCATATGGTAGACAAAATAGGCCACACATCTCCATACATTTACTTTTGATCCACTGAATACCACTGCTGTCAATCTCAGACACTACTTAACCTTTTAAAAATCCCACAGTTTTCCAGACACATGTCAGTAAACTCAACAAAATATCAAAGTAATAGGGGAGTAATGTTTCCTTCCTAGTGAAGGAGGGTCATTTCAAACTTTCACAGCTAAATCCTTTAATACTGTTGACGAAAGTGTGGTGATGTATACACAAATGCTCCACTGAGATAGGTTATCATTTTCAGCAGCAATAACAGCCTGCACCGGTGTAGTTATCACATCCCTTTCCCTTTATCATCATGCTCATCTCAAGTAATGTCACTCCTTTAAACATCTCTTTCACATGTTCACCATTTACATCTCCATTTGCTGTTCAGGTGCTTACTGCTTCCACACATCTTCAAGTGGAAGTGGTTAATAAAACAATGGCATCTCTCACTATTCCCTCGACTCTTCCCTGGACACAGAACCATGCTTAGTAGAGGTGGGAATCACCATACATCCCACGATACGATATTATCACAATACTTAACGCACGATACGATATTATTGCAATTTTTTAAAATATTTTGCGATATTCAGATTCTGTACATAAAGGTAAACTTTATCAAGATTAATTTGATCTAATATCAAAGTCTCACACTCAGTCTTTCTCTCATTTCAGTTTGATTGTTGACAAACTGAACGGTTTGTATTACAGTCTAGTCCAACTTAACTGAATCAACCATCTGGTACAATTATAGCTATTCTGAACTATGCAGTTTATGAAAACTATGCAGCCCCTTCAGCAACTGAAGAATTTGAAAGTAAATTAAAACAAAATATAATTTTACATTAAATAAAAAAGTTTTAAACTTGATTAAAATAAAACATGTCTTAAATTAAAATAAGTAAACTGTCATGTTTATTGCTGCCAAAAACAAGTTAAACACATTTGGACAGTGAAGGAATGTCAGGATTCTTGCTCAGAAAAAGGATCAACATGCTCTGAAGTCAGAGCACAAAAACCTTTTTGTAACAAAATATCGATTTCTGCTGTCCCTGTATCGATACATTATTAGCAAACAAAATATCACCATGCTACACAGTATCGATTTCTGCTGTCCCTGTATCGATACATTATTAGCAAACAAAATATCACCATACTACAAAGTATCAATTTTTTCCCCCATCCCTAATGCTTAGAGCAAATTTATTTCTTAAGCATACACAAGTTTGGGTGCAGACTCATTTAGAGTAAAAAAGGTGCAAACCCCATGAAGGATCTGGGAGCGCTCAGGAAGAACGCTCCGAAAGCTTTAAAATGAGGATTTACATTTAAATTTAGTATGAAGAGATATGAAGAAAAATCGCTCCGCAATTAATGCAATCCCACAGCTACAAACGTATGGTAAGAGGGAGATTAGGTTCAGGGCACCTAAAATTTTTTTAAATAAACTGTTAAGAGCATCATCTAGATCTGTCGTCACTAGCTTAACCAGTAGTCCCAGATACATTCGATTTACATAATGATGTTAAAGTTAAAATGATCACAAATGCTCCCAACTATCTTGCAATTAAACCCATTTTCTCTTAAAATTAAGAGAAAAACTGCTAAATGATCATTTTAATTCCAGACCTGTCATTTTCCGTGAACTCGGCGTTCCAATGCTAATATTATCTTAGCATAAAGACAAGATGGAAGATGGAGAGTGCTTCTGCTGAGTGAAGGCTATTTAGGTCTCTCAATCAGCATGTCTAAAAGTGGTTTACTCATCATCATTATCATCACTGGAATTCTTGTGTAGTCCAAGATGAGTTGTGTCATCTTGACGAGATTAAGAAAATGACGATGTTTTTACTGCACTGCATGTCTGTCCATTTTTCCGCTTACCTTTAAAGCTGCTAAAGCATCTAAACCAGCAGAAATGCCATTAGTGAAAACAATGTGCCGGGAGTTTCTTTGACAATGAAATGTCAGTGGAGTCTGTTGTAGCTCACATGCCGGTATCAGCGCCCACCTGTGTCTAAGTATGTATCAGAACACCCTGGGGGTGAATGCATCGGATTCTACAAGGTACCACCACGTTCGAAGCACAATTGTGCACTGGCTGCTCTGCTGTGGGGCCCTGGTACTTCTCTAATAATCTACCCAGCATGTGTTTATCTTTGTTGGACCAGGTTGTGTGGAGGAGGCGGTCGGGAAAAGGAAGGCAGACAGAATCCTGCCAGCCTGCATGTGAGGAGCCCGCAAATCCAGAGGGACTGCTGGCTTTGTGTGACTGTGTGCTCACGTGTACGTGTGTATGTCTGAGAGACAGAAATGGCAGCAATACAGCCAACATGAGTTATGGTCTGACACACACACACACACACACAGACACACACAAAACATTTAATTGCCAAAAAAAAAAAAGAAGTCTCTCCCGAGCTCCATTGTGTCTAATGTGTTCAACGTTAATCTTACCCTTTAGGGACATTTGTTGTTGTGTTAATTACACACCACCAGGAGCCCTCATTAACACACATACAAATATGCACACGCACCAGCACACGCACAAACACACTATGTATACAATTTAGGTGAAGCAAGCAGAAGCTTAGATTAAATACGGCGGTCCAATATGGGAGAAGCAAAGCTAATGAAGCGTTTACAGGGAAAGGGGTCATCGGAGATTTGCCTAAGGTCAAACAGTCTCCCGCACCTTTAATGAACAAATTCAGCCTCAGATGTAGAGACTTATGGGCCCGGAGTGGCCAGGGTGCCCTGCTTAGTCATCCACTACACCATCCTGCACGTGCCTTTGCTTCCACCGGTGTGCAAGCTTTGGCTAAAGCCAGCAGAGGAAGGCAAACTGGAGTCCTCAAAAACAAACAATTAACCCCGGAGTATTTTCGCTGCCCCTGTTCTCTGCCTGCCATCAGCGCTCATTACAGTCAGCGCAGTGATAAAACTAGAAATTGTTCGCCTCTGGCAACCACTAAAAGTTGCACTTTACACCCACGACTGTCCAGATAATTTTTAGTCAACACTTTGAAGGAATTTAATAAACATATTAAAGCTGTTTTGTTGTTGTTGTTCAATAACACCGATTCCTAACAGAATGCAAAACTGATGCAATGACAGTCGACTCTGATTTAAATATAAATGCTGCTGTAAAATTCTTTATATGCACCACATATCATCTATACAACAGTGTGAATTTTACTTTCATTACTAGAAACCCAAATATATAAAAGGTCTCGCCTTATTATCTCATCACGTTAGGCATTTGGGTGAAATGTTTTCATAATTAGCATATAAATTATTGAGTTATGGGTAAATTGTGTTTTGTGGAGTCACAATGACCTTGATCTTTAGCCATTTAAATGAAATCGGTTCATCCTAGAGTTCCCATGTCTATCGAAAATCCCACTGAGGGCTCCTGATACGTCTCGTTTACAAGAATTATATGGATGTGAGGTCGCAGTGACCTTTATCAAAGTTCATCCTTGAGTACAAATGAACAGTTGAGCCAAATTTGAAGAAATTCCTCAAGGGACCCTCACAAGAATGAGGCAAGACCCTTAAAAAAGAGGGAGAAAAACACAAAAATCTACTATCTGCTTGTCTAACTCACATTAAACTACTTTGGTAAGTACATAAGGAGAGTGTTGTGAAGCAGATTGTTTTTCTCTTTCGTGGAGGGTGAAATACCCATTTTAGGGGCAGAATAATGGGCCACAAGGTGACTGGTATGTGCTTGTCTTCATATCGCATTCACCTAACAGTGGGACTTAATTACATTGGAGGGGAGGGCTTCACATATTCAATTATAGGTAGTCAATTACAGACACAGCTGTAGCAGATTTATAAAAGATATACATTTGCTTGGGAGAAATTGGCACTGATCGCTTGGGGCAGATAGCTGATAGATGAAAGGAATACGCCTTAGGAGAATTATATGTCCATTGGCACCAATCTACATGGGGATGAGTGTAAATGAACAACTGTGCAGGAAGGTTTCTTGCACAGTAATGCAGTGCAGTCCTGCATAATAGAATACATATGGCAAATTTTTGAACCCATCTGAGGGATGGCGAGGAAACTGTCCCGACACTTTCGAGGTATAAAGGAGACATTTAACTCAGCGATACATTAGTCGCAAAGCGCAAATAAGAGGTAATAGGAGGTAAGCTGAAATTTCTGTATTCAACATGTTAGGTTAACAGAAAATATTATAATAAGAATTCAAATCAAGATGTGAAGAACGCAGAAGTGTAGACTGACTGGCTGGAAACATTTTCATTGCTTTTCTTAGAGCTGCGTTTCAGCACAGCTGACTTTAATAAAACAGCAATATATAGTCATATTCATGTTTGCAGCAGACATGAAATATCCAATGCATTTTGCTGCCTCGTGTGATTATAATTAAAATCAAGGTGTATCAATCCTCTTAGGTTAATTTGTCTTACACAGTACGTCTGAGGTGTCTTTCCATCCCAGGGATGCTTGCGGCCTCAGAAAGGTTAATAAGCTGCTTTACCTCAGACTGAGCTGGATTGGAGGGGAGTTGGAAAGGTGCTAAAAAAAAGGCCAAGAGAGCAGAAACAACTTAATGCAAATCCATGCAGTCAAAGTAATCTGCCACATCTTTAAAACCACCAGCTCTGCTACTTAATAGTCTCCAACTACAACTGGACCTCGACTTTCCACGCAGCAAAACATTTAAACGCGGCCTTGACATCAGTCGGTTCTCAACCCGCGATGAAAAACTGAGGTCAGAGGTCTGGGAAGAATTTGGAAATGATGAAACACTCACTGAAATACAATGTTTATTAGCATGCCCACCCACTGTGGACTGAGTCGGTTCAACGGGGCTTTATTTGCATGAAAGTCTCAGTAAACAACATTCCCAAAACACCCTGGTATTATCTGTACAAATATGTAAACAGTGCACAATTGCTAATACTCATTTTGAATCAATGTTGAAATGTGCTTGATTGCTGCAGAGTCACAGCTGGTTTCAGCGTGCTCACGTGAAGTGTAAAAGCAAACGCAACATTTCCACGACACCGTCTCTGTCCTGAACTGCTTCCTTCAACATGTGTAGGTGGAGCAAAACTGCAATAAGGGTGAAACACCACCAAAAGACACACAGATTAACAAGTATGAGAATAGCCTCACAGCAGGAACAGAAACCTTCTGACTCTGTGAATCATGTGTTTGCTTACAGAGGCAAACGCCTGCACCAAAGGCAAAAAACAAGCACGCTGAAATAATGGTTGATGCTGAACATCATTGCTCGTTCTTCTGCACATTTATCACATTCCAGCTTTCGCTTTTTCTGCATTTTCAAACTGTGTTTAATGAAACACGGTCAAAAAGAGGGAACAAAGGAGGAGATAATCTATAAAAATGGCAGTTTAGAGAAAAACGTGATTCCCATTCAATGATTCTGCTCTGCAACTTGTGATGCATCTATAATTTCATCTGCCATTAATAGTAACTGTATGGCTTGTTTAACACTTTCAATCATTATTTCAAAATCCTTTTTTTTATAAGAAGGCGTCAAGGGCACAAGAGTAACAAATAAAAAAGAAAAGAGGTAATAAATAAAAAATGAAAATGTGTTTGGACTAGGGATGCACCGATACCGGTATCGGTACAGGTATCGGTGCATCCCTAGTCCAAACATATTTTCATTTTTTATTTATTACCTCTTTTCTTTTTTACCGATACCCTGGTATACCCTGGTATACAACTCCCTGGTATACCCTGGTATACCCTGGTATACCCGATACCGGTAAGAACATTACCGGTACCGATACCGGTATCGGGTATCGGCCTCGATACCACATTTTCTAAAGTACTCGTACTCGTTAAAAGTCCCCCGATACCACGGTCTGAGACCTGTCTATGTTTGAGCGGCATGTAAGGGGTTAATCACAGGCGCCGAGTGCCCGCCCCCAGGCCTCGAGTGCCCGCCCCCAGGCCTCGAGTGCCCACCCCCAGGCACCGAGTTCCCGCCCCCAGGCCCCGGCTGCAGCTCAGAGCGGGGAGAAGGCGAGGCGAGACATATCAGCTGTGTGGAACTATTTCAAAGTGAACGAAGACGTGAAAACAAAGGCGGACTGCAAATTGTGCTCAGCGAAATTGTCCAGAGGCTCTAAAGGTAGCACATTTAACACAAGTAATTTAGTCACACGACAACGAGTACAAAGAGTTTACCCACACTTATTTACCCACACTTATTTACCCACGCTTATTTACCCACGCTTATTAGCACAGAGGAGCATAGCTGATTCTACAGCAGTGGGACGGAAAATAGTTGGGCATTTTAAACACTCCGCCTTAGCCTACTCCCGCCTCGAGGACATTCAGGGACAGCTCAACCAGCCAATAAAGAGACTGCAGCAGGACGTACAGACGCGCTGGAACAGCACGTATTACATGCTCCAGTCCCTCATCGAGCAAAAGCGAGTGCTGGGCGTGTCCGAGCATGAACTCCCTGACTATCTCACCGCTCACCAATGGGCTCTTATGGAGACGACTGTTGCCGTCCTCGCCCCCTTTGAGGAACTAACTAAAAAAGTGAGCAGCTACGACGCACTAGCCTCTGATGTCATCCCAGCTGTGACTGTGCTAGTGAGACTTCTAAACAGAGAAACAGACGAACAAATTTAAAATTAAATTTTGTTTTTTTATAATTATTTATTCTGTAATATGTTGCATACAACATGCTTTTCATTTTAAATAAATGTTCTTAATTCCAAACTAGTCCCTTGTTTGTTTGTTTGTTGTTAAATTATAGGACTAAAGCTGTTACCTGTAAATTTAAATCATGTTTTTATTAAGTACTCGGTATCGGTGAGTACTGAAATGCAAGTACTCGTACTCGTTTCCAAAAAAGTGGTATCGGTGCATCCCTAGTTTGGACCATATGCTTGTTAGACGAGCAAATTAATAACATGGAAAGTTTTCTTTAATTTATTAAGTTTGTTTCTCCTTTTTTTGTTACACCTACTGAGAGTGAACTTTTAGGGACCGAGGGAGGAAACTTTGCCAAAGAGAGCCGAGTCTGAACCTAATGCTGTGATGGAAAACAGACAGAGACAAACATTCACACAGAAAATGAAACACAGAAATTTGTATGCTATGAATATAGTGGCAAGACAATGATAAGCGGAAAAAGAAGCAAGATAGCGTCTTTAAGTTCAAGCGAGATGACAGGTAGTGAAAGATGGTGAGGAGCACATAAAGGGATGGAGTGGGAGGACGGAGAAGTACAAACAAGAAAGGTAAAATAAATAAAAGAAAGGCTAAAAGCAAAGGCTAACTGTACCGATAAATGTCTCCTGAAGGGAAACTGAGACGAGTTTAAAGGAGAGTTTATGTGACTGGTGGTGCTCAATCTTTACAAGACCAGAGAAAACACTCAACCTTTTCACTGAGCTGGATAAACAAAAGTGTCTTAACATTAATGTCTGGAAAACGCCCTTCCTGTCTGTCATTGACACAAGCTTTTGATGGTCTTCATCAAAAACGTAGAAAGTGCAGGCTCCTTCGCTTTCTGTGGACTCTGTATTGATCCTGAATGCTAAAATGAAGTTACTTCAGTAATGAAAACTATATCATACAAGATATTACATTAGCATATTCTGAAACGGTGGTCTGGGACTAAAGCATCATTAGTCAGGATGTCTTACTGGTTTTTGACAACAACATATTTTAACTAACTGCTACATCTGACAGAGCTCAATTCCATATTTACGTAACGAAAAAGTTTCATTCCAGCGGTGCCAAGTTTGATATAGTTCCCTTAAGTGTCGCCGCTTTTAGTGTTTTGTTTTGTTTTTCGTTTTTCGGGTGACTTTGGATCACAATCTGTAATCACGACGGTCTGTCTACTTTACTCTCTCTTTCGCTTGCCTCAA
Source organism: Neolamprologus multifasciatus (assembly GCF_963576455.1). NCBI lineage: Eukaryota > Metazoa > Chordata > Actinopteri > Cichliformes > Cichlidae > Neolamprologus > Neolamprologus multifasciatus. Next base: position 34,853,932 of record NC_140440.1, read on the forward strand.
CCTCTTCTATCTGTGCAGAAATTTACCGCACTCTGGCATGAGAAGTCATGATTGTTTATATTCAAGGAGGCACCATCTTGAACACGCAGGCCTCTGATTGTTTACTATCCTGCTCGTGACATCACGCTTGCTCTCTTCCCCCCAGCGATGCTCCGTCTCGTCTCTGCACCGTTCCAACCAGATTGGCTGTGGGAGTGTCACAGCCTGGCCCTCTTGTAGTCACAAAGCAATTCCACCAAAGAGGTTCACAGACAAATGAAACTTAATGCCATGTAAGAAACTCGGCAGGCTAGTCTGCACCGTCGGGCGTTGTGTTAGCTAGTGGAGAAACAGAGGTTTGTCTGCACCTTTTGATCTTTATCTACATGAGAATCAAGACGGAGGTAGATCCACAGACAGGTCAGACAGGTCAGAGTTAGACATCTGTACCAGCGCTCAGTCAGTATATAAATATATGAATCATATAAATATCACACATACAGCGTCCAGACAAGCCACTTCACTTCATTATTGACGCTAATGAAAGCAACACTTAAGGCAAAACTTTAAAAACTTTCACTCAGTGAAGTGCACACAGTGAGCCGTGAGCCCACATTACGGATTCCTTATAGCGCTCACAGCTCTGGTACTCGTGCTTCTGCGCTGGATTAGATATGCGCTCCATATTCTTCTGTTTGGGATCATGGGGGTGAGTTAATGAGGCTCCACCGGGGTTGTTTGTGTGAAAAGCTCCGGCGACAGTGCTGACAATGTCATCTTTTTAAAGGCAAGTCCCATTGTTAATAAGAATCCTATCAGTCAATTAGGAAGACGTGCAGACGGGAGATTTACCGGACGAAACACGAGGGAGACGCACAAACACATACAGCAACTTCATGTACTGTTCCATTTGTTTAAAACTAAATGCCCCTTTCACTCTATTAGATGCTACGTTAACCCTTTAAGACCTACCATAGAACCAAGTCCGCCAGAGCTTATATTATATTTTTACATGTTGTGGAGCCATTTTTTGGAGCATTTCAAGTTGCTATACATCAATACAACCATTATAGCCCAGATTTTAATAATATGTCTGCATTAAGTGCATAGTAATTACATAAATTGCAAGAAAGTGCAATAAACTACAAAAAAATTGAAAATCGTTTTTGTTTTTTTAACATATATTTCTAGTTAGAGAAATTTAAGAGGCTTATCCCTCAAAACTGTAAATACAAAAAAGTTGCACAAAATAGTTTCCCACCACAGGAAATTTATTTTGAGTGTCTTCATAGTTTTATTTTTGAAATACACCAATTTTTATATACTGCAGGAAAAACGAAAATAAATATTATAATGCAAATTTGCAAAAAAGCAGCATATGCATCAAAATAAACTATTTCCAGCAGTGCAATATGAGTCCTAAGCATCCCAGAAACAACACAGAAAGTCATAAAGTCAAACATAACTTTTAAAAACACCAGTATAGGCTCATGAGGCCCTGATGGTAAAAAACTACATTTCGGCGGAAATGATGTCACTTCCGGTTTCGGGCAGGTCATGGCGGACATGCAATAGTTCGCGCTGACGTCTATTCTATATGTTACAAACAGCTGATCGGATCGGCAAAGCGTGTTTCTGGAATATTATGTTTTTGTTGCTGCAAGCGCTTTTTATGCAGTTTTTGCAAAGTTATATGTGGAAGGAAACTGTGACCGAGGACAAGCTGATGGCATAAGATGTAAGTACAACTCCTCCGGTTTCATATGCAAAAAAAATGATGCGCTAGCTCACGTGGTTGCAGAGCTACAAGGATTTAAAAGTAGTTGCACAAAACGGAGCGTGCTGCTCTGACCGGCTTAAAAGGGTTAAAACAGATTAAAATTTTCTGACATGTTTGGGAAGCCTGGTTGTTATTATTACACACCTGCAAATACCATGTAAGGGTAACTGTGAGGGAGAGTGGCCACAATAATAAAGACGGCAAAACAAATGAAAGTTTAACATTTAACTAAGGAGTTGTGTTTATATCTGACAAATACAAGATGGCATTCAACATTTCTCTCATGTATTTATAGACTTTATGTCTCGCAATCTTCACTCTAGAAATATAGCTCGACAAAACAAACTTAGTTTGCCATCAAAAGGGAAAAGACGCTCGTGCGCTAAAAGCTACTTTGGCTGCTCCCTTGTCACAAGGGTACCGAGAAAATAAAGAAAAAGCTCAATAAAGGGGAATACTTAAAAATGTTGATGAGAAGATAAAGGCAAATTGATGGAGAATATATACCTCTCAAGGTCCGTGGAGAATAACAAAGATTAGAACAATAACAAGAAAGATTGACATATCCCAAATTTCCGTTAGCTGAGATTATCCGAGGGAGCGAGCATGAAGAAGAAGAAATAAAATATTTAGATGCATAGGGGATATTTATTTTTCAAGAGACAGCTTTTTGATGAACATTACAGTCTACCTGAAGGCACATAAAAGTTAGCTGGATGTAGACTTGGGAGGCTGTAAGCGGCAGGTATCAAAGAAAGCTAATATTCAGAGGGCTAAAGTTAAAGTGCACCATGATAGCCAGAATGGCTCTCATCTGAGAAGAGAAGATTAAAATCAGTGGGACATCACAGCGAGGCAATATGAAGTGGGAATGAGAGGAAATTTCTCTCTCGCTGACTCACTCTCTTACAAAGATGCACACACATAATATAGTCTCCTACAATAAACCAATTACTTGTCATTAATATTTAAGGGCCTAATTTCCATTCATATGTAATATATTAAAAATGTGCAGGGATGAGCAAAGGAAATGGCTGACCCACAGATATCCGCAGCGAGCTCGCCGCCCCAAACAGAGAGAAATGAACATCGGGGTGTTTTGTGTTTTATTGAGACAAATGTCCCCTGCCTGCACCGGCAATTAATGGCCTTCCTATAAAATGTGGAAAATTGCACAATTTGAAGCGTTTCTTTTCCAAAACAGCCTCGTTTCAAGTAATAATGGACATTTAATCTGGAATGCATGATTGAGTGATTGAAATGTGAGGAAAGGTCTTGGGTAATCAAAACAATTCACCCAAAAGGGAAGTATCTCTCCACTCAGACACCGATGACAATTTACAAAATGAGTATGTGGTAAAATGCCAATTGAGATCTTGTTTGTGAGAGACTGGAGCTGTTAAACAATGAGGCTGAGAGCGAGAGTGGGTGTCTTTTCACCAGGCCGGCCCCGGCTCCAGATGGACACCATCATGTCCAAAGAGATGATTTCAGAAGAAAGCGGAGAAAGACGAGATAAGAAAGAAGAAAGGAGGAGATTTCTGGAGAAGAAAAGCACAGGATAAGGACACAGAGAAAGCCGTCTTGGCGAACGGTCCCTCCTCTCAATTAACACAATCGGAAATAAACAGCCGTGTACTCCAGGGAAGCATGGCAAACCATCAAGCTTGACTCCCAAACACTTTGACATAGAAAATATCAAAAGCTAATCATTGCACAAACGCTATCAATTCAAGGCAGACTGTCCCACAGTGGGCTACAATGTCTTCACTTCAGCTTAAACTCATTAGATTAAGGTCCTTATTACATTGTGTGCAGCTGAAAAGGAAGAGCTTCAGCAATAGCCTAGGGATATGTTTTTAGAAAGAGCAACAAGCTTTTTCAAGGATTTTATCACCGAGACATATTGTTAGTAAATGAATACCGCTTAACGGGATTAAAATAATTTGCGTAGCACTTGTTGCAACATTTGTTACTATGTTTTGTGAGCCAAAACGTCTGTTAAGTATAGTGAAGAAGCACTACAGGGGCTACTGGTCAGCAACAGTTTTCTTGTCTGAGAGGCTGCCGAGAGTCTGGCGAGGTGGCCGATCATGCGTGAGTGTGTTTGATCCGGTGGCCAGGTCAGCCCTGATGTTAACAGAGTTATTAGGGGACTTATTAGGAAGAGTCAGAGAGCCAGCTAAACCCCCCACTGATTCCATCATTACTGCCGTTGTGGCTGGGCCATTACCGCCCTGCTGCTGGGGCTTTGTAGCAGGGATTGAGAATCAGCTGGTGTGCACACCACATTGGCTCAGTAGGGGAGAGCATGTGTGTGGGGCAGAGCTGTGGGGGTGGAGGTAAAGGAAAAATGGGTGTCAAAGTGGGGAAACTCTTGAAGGATTTGATCTAATTTATTGTTATGAGGGGCAGGATGAGTGCAGCCATCACTTTTAGTCAGGTTTAAGCCAAGTTCAGGGCTGACCTTTACACTGAAACTTCAGGTTGGTCCGGTGAAAACATGTGTGCCTTAGATAGATCCCTTAACACCGCTTTTTCTTTGTGTGTGTTTGATTTTGTTTCCTTTTTAAATTTACAAATAACAACATCGTTTCACAAAGCGGTAGATTGTCAACCTGATCAGGCTGTGCGCCGCCTGTCACTCTATGATAGCTCGGATAGGCTTTATATATATTATATATATTCCTCTCTGCAACTTATATATGACACGTAAGGAATATACAGTCCATGTTGGGATTTCAGTTGTTGTTGAGTAATCTCCGTTCTTTCTCTGTGTTGTTTCTGCTGAGAAGCCCCCCAGACATCACCATTACAAACTGGCACATGCCCTTTGTCCATCACCAATTGATGAGGGCAATGGAGGAAACATTTTGGAATAAAGGGGGTGTGAAGTTTGCCAACATCAATCTCGCTTCAAATTGAACCGCAAAGTTCCAGCTGAATGAATTGCCTTTCAAATGCAGGAGGCCATGGCTACACGCATTCAATCCCAGAGTGAATCTGTTTTGATCCCAAGAGCCGTACAAAGGCGCAACACACTGATTGATAAAGCGAACTGAGGGGAGATGAGAAAAAAAGAAAAAAAGAGAGCCAAGTCAATGGGGAAGAGTGTAAAGGGGAAAAGCCGATACAGCCAAGTAAAGGCAGAGAAGACTGAATAAGACAAAAGACAAACAGCAAAAGGGTGAAAAACTATCTGAATGTAAAATAAGATAATTTTACAATGGAGTCCAAGTTGTTCTACAGAGACCAAGTGGTTTTAATAGAACACGAGATTTCTATGATAACAGATTTGTTCAGCTCTTTGTGGGGGTGGAAACAATTGTCTGATCACAAACTGCAAAATGGTGTCAAAGGTGACGACGATGGCGCGACATCGGTGTCCACAGTTGTAACACTTTTTCAACATGCTGCATTCTTCCAAGAGTAAAACAGAATAAAGCAGAGCGAGGCTGAAACAATCGGCTTGAATGCTCTTCCCTTTATAGAAGCCACAGAAGCCACAGAAGCCACAGAAGCCACAGAAGCGTATCCCACTCACAGCAAAAATATGAATTAACACCAAGTCGTTCAATAAATAAACTTTGGATAAAACAGCTGGATTGTGTTGCTGTACAGCCTTAAACCATTACATTTGTGTACATTTGTTTGACGATGGAAAGTTTTCTTTCTTTTTCTTTTTTTCTTGGAGGGGTCATGATTCATTTGAAGGCCTTTTTCTCTATTTATGCTGTATTTATTCTTTGTAATCATACAAAGTTACTAGAGGTGGGAATCACCTTGTTGTGTTCATCACCTTGTCTTGGTGTTGCCCTTCATATATGGAAATAGTGCCAATGTCACAGTTAACATTTTTAATAAAAGCATTTTCGATTAGCCAAGAGGTTTGAGGCAGTCGCTCTTGGTTCACGATTTGTTACTTTTCTTTTGATTTGAATGCAATTATTTCCACATACATGTGAATGATAATAAAAAATAACCCTGTTTACATCTATGTGTGCTATACTCTCACTAACATGTTTATTAGGCAATATAAAGATAATTAGTGTGTATACGATGTAGCCATACATCCCACGATACGATATTATCACAATACTTAACGCACGATACGATATTATTGCAATTTTTTAAAATATTTTGCGATATTCAGATTCTGTACATAAAGGTAAACTTTATCAATATTCATTTTATCTAATATCAAAGTCTCACACTCAGTCTTTCTCTCATTTCAGTTTGATTGTTGACAAACTGAACGGTTTGTATTACAGTCTAGTCCAACTTAACTGAATCAACCATCTGGTACAATTATAGCTATTCTGAACTATGCAGTTTATGAAAACTATGCAGCCCCTTCAGCAACTGAAGAATTTGAAAGTAAATTAAAACAAAATATAATTTTACATGAAATAAAAAAGTTTTAAACTTAATTCAAATAAAACATGTCTTAAATTAAAATAAGTAAACTGTCATGTTTATTGCTGCCATAAACAAGTTAAACACATTTGGACAGTGAAGGAATGTCAGGATTGTTGCTCAGAAAAAGGATCAACATGCTCTGAAGTCAGAGCACAAAAACCTTTTTTGTAACAAAATATCGATTTCTGCTGTCCCTGTATCCATACATTATTAGCAAACAAAATATCACGATGCTACAAAGTATCGATTTTTTCCCCACCCCTAAAAGTTACTGAAACTTGTAACCACAACAATGCATCACTGGAGAGCACTGATTTAACAAGTGCTGTATATTTACATATATATTTTGGCTGCTGTTAGATTCCCTCATGTTGGATTTTTACACCGTATGCCTTTCAGGATGCAGCCCCGACCGGCATTATTCAAAACATTACAACAACTATAACTATAACTATCTAAAATCCTTCTTTTGCATAACTACATCCTGGTTTAATCTTGACCACATCCATTCAATGGGCTGGTTATTATTATATTTTCAATATGTGCAATACAACTTTTTTATGTTTTTCAACATCCAAAGGCAGAAAAAGAAATGTTAAGTATGACTTAGTCAGCTAAGACCCAGAGTATTGACTTATGTTTTAAGTTTTCAATCAAGTTGAAAAAACATATTATAATAAATGACAAAGAAAAAATAGCCACTTTAAAAGACTGAAGCCAGGCTTGAAATCCCTCCTGATTATCATTTCCTTTTCTTGGTAAAACTCATTAAACAGTAAGACTCATAAAAGCAGCAGGGGAGATGACAGTCTAGCATTCTCAGTTGTTTTAGAGGCCTCTGAGCGCAATAAGCATCTGAAAATTGGGGGCTGTTAAAGTGATTCTTTTTTTTTCTTTTACTGCCAAAGTGTTGTTCTTCAACAATGCAAGTAACAAGCAAGAATCCCAAGAAACGTGGAGATAACAGAAGCCTTTTTTGCACCATTTTCTGAGGGCAGCTCTGCAGGGAAGGCATTTACACCTGCTTGCCTCATCTTTCACGATACACTAGGCCCCCAAAGTGTGCTTTACTTATAAATATCCACATCTTGTGGCAAAGATGGAGGGACCACAAAAAAGCAAAGAAAAAACAACAAGTGTGTGTGTGTGTTATTTAAAACAAAAAAAACAGGGATTGTCTGGGCAATATCCCAGACAAATGAAGTCGGTTTTCACTAGTGACTTGTTTGTCAAATCAGCACAAAGGATTTATGGTCCGTAGCTACAATGAGAGGTTACACGGAGAGTACAAGACCTCAGAAATTAATCTTTCTAGTGCTGGTCACGACACCTGAAACCCCCAAAACTCCTTTAAACTTCACCATTCTCAGTTAAACAACTGGACTTGAGATAGACGAAAACTTTACACCAATATAGGTCAAATTTATTCTTTTTTAAGATAAAATATTTCATCTTTAAGCACGCTTATCCTCAGATTGAACTGAATGAAACATGAAACATGGAGAAGAGGAAAACAAATGAACTACTATCTCATTTTAGTACAATCCTATCTAGCACCTTTTCTGCAATACGATCTACATCAAAGCCCTTCGCATTGACTTTCAACTTCACTGTAGGGGAGGGAGGGGGGTGGAAGATATACAACATTAAACAGCATTTTTCATTCATGAGCAAATCATGTTCTGTTTCAACAATAGAGGAAAAAGAGCTGATTCAGTGAAGCCGCTGCAGGGGTAATTGATAGGGATCCAGCAAAGGTAACTCCCGGGGGAAATGCTGGATCATGAATTCCTACCCTGCCAGCGGGAACAAGGACTATCTATAGACGTTGTTTTTAATCCCCAGTGGGCGAGAAAGTGGCTTTAATAAAGAATTTAAAAGGACATTTAAAGCTGAATTAAAGCCATGTGTCTGTGAAACTAAAAAAAGGTTAAGTTATAATTTATTATAAGAATCAATAGGAAAAAAATTTACTGCACTCTCCAAGCATAGCACTGATTTACACTTAATATGAACTCTTCCTTCCTCAATAACAACTCATTAATCTAATAAAGGAAAAAGTAAATAACTGTTAACTGCAGAAAAAACAGGGTTTCACTTCAATTACTTGAACAGCGTTAAAGAGTACATGTTAAACTTATAGTGCCTGGCAGATATCCCTTTGTGAACGATGAGAAGGGAGTGGCATGACTGCTAGGCCTATCCCTGTCACTTCATTAAGCTTTGCAATAACTGTTCTTTGCAGCCCACATTCTCCTTCCATCTGTATTATGCTGGTAAATCACCTTGCGGCAGCCAAGGGGAAATTGCTATTTATTTCACAGTGCAAAAAAGAGACGACTCTCGTTTGTAGACCTGGAGGCTACGAGAAAGACAGAGCAAGAAGCTGCTGCCAGGCTGACTAGAGTCCAAACAGATGGTGGGTATAAGAGAAAAGTTGGAGGATTCTGTATAGTTATGTCCACACATGCTGACAGAGCTCCGATTTGACTGTTCTGCGCTTGACAGGACTCTGACTTCTCCCCTCCCACTGTTGCTCGAATTAGAGGGGTGTGCTGCACACACATAAATACACAAACACGCATGCACACACTCGCTGTCAAAGAAGTGGAAAACACTCAAATTGTCATGGGAGGAATACATCAAGTGCCTTCACACACATATACACACATATTCTTCCATATAAAAACAAACTTGCGCCGCACTGCTTGTGTTGTTCATCAGCAAGTTAGGTAGCCTGGTTGTGTATCCGAGAAACAAACTGGCCGGGACAAGTAAATTCCCAGAGCTTCTTTCACCAAAGCCTTCACGTCTTCCCTGATGGAAGATTGGTCTACTGGACTGGAAAAGGCAAGAACCAAACCAAGCATGGCTGCTCTTGATTCACACATATATGTACAAGCTGAGTTTGTGCACGTCCACACACACACAAATAAAAACCACTGATCTGAAACTACTCAGTGGGTACAAACAACAAATACAAAAAGGAGCTACTTGGCATTTTAACTTCCTCATAGACACATAAACACAGTGAAACACAAGCATTGGTATTCATAACTGGCATAGAGATTTGAACTGAGAGCAAACAGAAACAGCGGTGGTGTCGAGACAATTACGTTTTAAGTGAGAAAAGACGCTAAAGGAAGCATATGTCTGTTGATTAATTAAGGATGGGGTGGGGAAAGATGACGCCTCCTTACCTTTGCTCTGTGAGGAGAAGCAGAGGGAAAGCTGAGCAAATAGGTCAGGATTCTCAAACTTCTCTTCTTTGACTTTGATCCAGAAGCAATTCTCTGCCATTTCCTGAGGCACTATCTGCAATGACACAAGGATTCCATTATCACCACAATCAGAAACCGTCATTCCACCAAGCTGCCACTCAAAAGTTCTTCTCACTGGAGATGGAGTTTGTGAGTGTTTTTGCCGCGTGCGGCCACACACATGCCCTTGAGTGGCATCTTTAGCATCTGAGTGACAAACAAGACAAACAAGAAATAACCAAACAGCAACAGGAGAATGTGAGGGATACATTCATATTTGTATATGACGAGAAACCGCATGAACTTAGCCATGCTAAACTTTACCCGAGTGAACAGACACAAAAACCAACATGGTAGGAATCACAAGGCGTGTAAAGGAAGATCAAGACATGAACACATCTAATTACTGTAGTAGTGTATCATCAACATCTATACCATTTGCCTACTTCCGCTGCACACTGTATTAAGTGCTATAATGAGACCTCCTAAAAGGACCACTTCTGTGGCTTTTTGTCAAACACTCGAATTTGCACTTGACCCAGTGCAAAGCTGCCAATAACCATCTTCGAAAACACAGTCATTTCACACTGAAAGACGTCTAAGTAAAACACTCATGCAACACAGACCAATCTCCATCTAGCTCTGGTCCATTACTCCCAATGCCGTATAGTAACAGTAATAAGTATAACAGCGTTGCAGAGTCAATCATGAGCTTGTTTTGGTGTCCAGCATAGATAACCTCTGTGCTCTTATTTGCTTCTATTCGACCCACATATACACAGTGTTGGGAAGGTTACTTTTAAAATGTATTCCATTACACATTACAGATTACAGATTACATGCCCCAAAATGTATTCTGTAACGTATTCCGTTACGTTACTCAATGAGAGTAACGTATTCTGAATACTTTGGATTACTTAATATATTATCATGCTGTTTACAACTACATGAATGTACTATTGCTGTGATTTATTACTGTTACTGAAGGTCCGCGGCTCCGAACCGTAGTAAAGGGACCTCTGGCTAATACGGTGGGTTCGTGTCGGCTCGTAGCTGAAAACTAGCTTTACTTTGTTGTCTGGGTCAACTTTGCTAGCGAGAGACAGAGAGAGGCGTTGAAAGGCTGCTCCAACAGAACTTATTGTTTCAGAGGAAAACACGAACACGGTGTACAGTCGAGTCTTAATAGCTTACTTACAACTGGGCTCGTCAGGCTCTCTTCTTGGCTGCAGTGGTTATTATTATATTTACATGCTTCCAGCTCCCGTTTCTGCTTGATGACAGCTCGTACTTTTCCTTTTTCTCCCTCCCTCGCTCACAGACACATAACGTGTATGGCAGTCCATTCTCCCTGCAGCACGGACTACACTGCCCATGATGCTACATTCTTTAGAGCTATACCTGTAGCATTCTGCCTGTTAGCTTAGCACAACAACAACAAAAGGCGCTCTCTCACCCAGGAAACACGCCGAGAGAGATGGTCACCCTGTAACCATGGCAACCGTAACACTGCCGCCTGGAACAACAGAACGCAGCTGTCAAACAAAACCCAAACAGTCCTGACCCGCCACAATATGAAACAGGGAAGTACCGCCGTGTAATCCATTTATTTCAACAAAGTAACTGTATTCTAAATACCACCTTTTTAAACGGTAACTGTAACGGAATACAGTTACTCATATTTTGTATTTTAAATACGTAACGGCGGTACATGTATTCCGTTACTCCCCAACACTGCATATACAAACATAACACACATGTGTAAAATAGGTTTGTTTGTTTGTTTTAATTGCCTATGCGTATAACAGCTGTTTCACAAGAATTACAAATTATTGTAGCAAGAAAAATAATTTTACCAAAATAAATATGTAAATATTAAAAATGACTTAATGTTAGCTTTCCAAGTGTTTAGAATGTGGAAGTAATTTATAGTTTGCACAATTGTTAATTGTAATTGTTAAAGTGGCTTTGTTTAAAGTGTATTGCACACCGCTATATACTGCCCCCTTGTGGTTATCCTACAAACAACGTAGCATGCAGAAGCTGCATGTTGCATATAATGATGCGATGAGAATCCTTTGCAGGATACCTAGAAGTGGTAGTGCCAGCCAGATGTTTGTAGCTGTGGGTGTTTGGACTTTTAAAGCACTTTTAAGAAAGTTAATGTTCAATTTTAGAGAACAACTGGATGGTTTGAGTAACAGTATAATTTTAGCACTTACAGATCCGACAGTGAGTGGTTCCCGTTACTCATCCAGTCTGAGAAAGCACTGGTTAAAGTGTTTGTGTATTTATTGATTTATTTTAAGTAATTGTGTTTTATGTATATTATGGTTTTATATTTTTACAAATGCAATATATACTTATTTATATACATATGGGGCTGTTGTGTGTGTGTTTCTGTCTTGTTTTTATGGACATGAAGTCTGCCAATAAAGATTGAATTGAATTGAATTGAATTGAATTGAATTGAATTGCGTGTGACCAATGGGGGGACACACAGCATAGTAGCAATTTCAGGGTTGGCATTTGACTGTCCACAACATGAAAAGCAGAAAAACAGACAGGGATCTCATGAATTTTATCAAAGGGTGGCTATGACTTGTGTGTGACAGTCATTGACACGGCCCTTTGGAACTCGGTGCTATTAATAAAAATTAAGTACTAATCAAAGCACATCGAAATTCCAGAAGTGATTACTTTAATTACAACTACATTAAGGTTAGGACATGTATATCTGTCAATATACAGTATGCAGAGTGCGAGTCTGTGAAGTCACAGATTTCAGGCTGCACTCTTTTTTTCTTGTTTTTTTAAAGCGACAGAAATAAAAGCAACAGAAAAATACTTAACCAAATACCTAACAAACTAAAAGGTTTCGTCTACATGAAAGTAGCACAACAAAACAGCTTATGCTTTAGAATTTTTTCTGCTCCTACTTTGTGCTATTAAGTCAAGGTAATGACATGAAACAATCTAACCACAGTCCATCTCTCTTTTAAGTGAGGTCCTGAATTGCAGGTAAACAAAGCACCAAAGACACTATAAAAGCTTGTGAATTAGTCACATATTTTTTCAAGACCAAATACAAGGGTTTTGAGGTAAATTGCATAAAATGTTTTTATATATACAGAATATATAAATAAATAAATAAAGTGTTACCATTTTAAATTGGCTTAAAAGAAAACTGAATGAATCTGAACTTATTTTCTCATTTTCCTGATATTTTGTTTAACATTTGGCCTGAAAGTGAATATTGGCTTTACCCTGTTGGACCTGAGAAGAGCGAAACACAAATTACATCTTTATGCTTGTGAGAAAGCACTTACTGCAATTTAATGATTTAATTTTGAGCTTAAATACGAGCTACCTCGATGTGCTCTGTACAACTCATCCATTGAATCTCCACCTTATCGTGGTGAAGGTGTTTGTGTGTCGAAGTGATGCCAGGAGCTGTTATTGGGGGCTTATGCTGGTTGCGTAGCCCAAGGCAAACTGGTCAAACCTGTAGCTACTGAAACTAGCTCTTAAAACTTCCATCATCTCTCTGGTAGGAAAGGAGCCTGAACTAATGAGTGATGTTGAGCAATACCAGGTAGATACAGTAGGCATCATCTCAACACATGGCTTAAGGTCTAGAACCAGACTCCTTGAGAGAGCTTGAAACCATCATCACCATCAGTAACCGAGGAGGGAAAGTGATGCTCGACTCATACTGTGTACAGTGAGGGTGGGACGCCACTGACTTCAACCAAGGATGTAATCTGGAGTCAGAAAGAATCTTCATAGAGAAGCAATAAGTGGATGACTTGTCCATCACTGGAAGTGAGATCACTGACAGTTCAATAACTCCTAGATGACAGGTCCCTTGGGATGGATGAAATTCACCCCGACTATGTTATGGCTCTAGATGTTGTGGGATTCTCTTGTTTGATGTGCCTCTGTAGGGTCGCATGGAAATGTGGGCTACTGGAGAGAAGAGTCTGTTTGTTAGTCGAATCTCATGGAAACGAACAACGAGTACTGGAACGCTGGACCAGGTCGTTATCCTCTTTTGGACATTAAAGGCTACGTGGGAGTTTGCCGAACAAGTCTGTAACTGCTTTATGGACTTGGAGAAGGCATTCAACCGTATTCCTTAGGCCAGTGGCTGCCAAACTTTTTTTGTGTGCGCACATGCACAAACACATCCTCCAACCACACACACCCATATTCTGCTCCATTGTGGTTTATTTCACACCTCAAACATTTAGTAAACAATTAAGCAAATACAAGTAACCTGCACTAAATTACAGGTAGTAATAAAATAAACTACTAAGTCTTTTATGCTACCTCCGCACCTACACGGGTATTTTTGAAAACGTAGCTGTTTCGTCCACGTAAACGGCGTTTCGAATCACTGAAAACTGAGATTTTTTTTAAACTCCTTTTTTTGCGTTTACGTGTGACGAGGAATACAGAGTTCATCACGCAACGTCAAAGGTATGTGGCTATTTTCACGTCACGCTGTGCGCCACGTTATTGTTTACATGAGATGAATTGCAGAATGGCAGATAGAGACGAAATACTGTTTCTGTTAATCTGACTGTCTGCAGGTTTTACACGCAGTTACTGTCCCTCCATTTACAAAGGCAGAGGCGTCACGGTGTGATTATTTTACTGTAGTTGTTTTTTCCTGTGTAATAATATTCAACATTGCTATAAATACATTTTTCATAAAATGCCTCTCTGTGCAAAATGGGTTTAACAACATAAACAACTGTGGGATCCTGTTTGTCACTGATTTAGACAAACCGTGGCAGGATCAGCCTGATGTTATTTGTGTCCCGCTGTAACTTTACTGTATAAAGAGCTAACATCTCCAACATGTCAGGAGTAGTTAGTCGTTACAACAAGTGTTTGTAAAGTAAAAATCAAGAATGTGGGATCCTGTTTGTCCGTGATTTAAACAGCCCAGCGCTGCTCCCGACGAAGGGAAAACCAATCCTGCAGGGAGACCTACCTCGGCTCTTGTGCAGGTGAAGCCAAAGGGCAGATTTGCTTCACCATATTTTCTAGTCTTTGGCTCAGAATGAAGTTGGTTTGGAAACATATTCAGCGATGCTTCATCTCCTGCTTTGCGTTTCTGTGGGCGCCCTGTGCTAGCAGTGTCCAAGCGTTTAGTTTTTTGTTTTTTCCCCCCTTTTCATACCGCGCCCCCCACACTTTGGGAAGGTCTGCCTTAGAGGAACCTGTGTGGACTGGTTCAGGATACTGGTCCTCTATCCAGATGGATGGATGGTAGCTGCTCAACATTTTCTTAAAACTATAAGAGTCACATTTTCTCATGTGTACGATACTTTTGTTGGACATGTATCGTCTAATAGAGGGAAGGTTTGAAATGATGAAAAAATGTCCTTCCCCTTTCTTTTTTATACAACCACATCATTCCTAGTACTCCTGTACTTCTGCCTGCTGCACATAGCAAAGACAGACGACTCGTGTCCCACTTAATCGACACAAGAGACACAGATTGTTTTTCCTCAGGTGGTTATGAATTTCATTTGCATCACAAACCTACATTTCCTGTGGAGGCAAGGTTAATGCTCCTGCACATTAACCTGTTTCTGTACACTTCAGAGACAACGGTCATTTGTGCTACACTGCATGCACACAAGTCATATAACACAACTGAACCACATAGATATTTCACAGGAAGATGACTAATCACATTTAAAATATCAAGGCAAAAACAAACACACAGGAATACCTTCTATTAAGAAACAAACTGCTGTTTCCCCGACTGTGTACACAATGGGTATGACATCCCATTACTATTAATCTTTCTTACCGTTCAGGAACCTCCTACACAGAGTCAAACATTAGCATATTTGCCATTTTAAAGAATTCTCAAGGTGACCAATAATTCAAACCCAGAACACCACCTCAGTGCTTTTTAGTGCAGTGCAATCACTGTTGACCTACATTTTCACATTGTCGCTTTATGCCTTTGGTGGCGTGTGGTTGGATAAATAATTGGGATAAGACAGAAAAAGTGCATGACCTGTTTAAGCACTGTAAAATAATAAGCACATGAATAGATACTGTCGACAGCCTTCATAATTATTTTTTAAGTGGCTTGATTCTACAAAATCATTGCACTTCTAGCATTATGTGAAGTAAACTAGTCTGTTTGCAGTCAGTAATTTCAGAATAAAACACAAGGTCACATAAGCATCAGTAAAGAACCATTAAAATAATCCTGAGAACTCCTGGGGCAATGGATAAATTATCTATGGCAAAATACAACGCAAATGCGAGAGAATGTCCTATTGAAATTATATTCAAATGTGATGGAAAATTACACAACAAAGTCTCCATTCAATTATGCTAAGAATGTGCAAATCCAAGGACATTTGAGCAGTGAAAACTGTTTACTGTTAAATCCTTTGAAATGGGTGCTGAGTACGGAGCACTTTGGCCTTTGGCTGAACGAATGTTTGACTAGATTAGAAACAGATTTAAATAGAGGTTTCTTTTAGTTCGAACCTTCAACTTTACACTTTATCACTCTGCAAACCCACCTACAAAATATACAATCAATCAGCTTCTAATGCCAGACCAAATTGTTTGTAAAAATGCTTGTAAATAATATGCAAATTAGGTAATGGAAAAACAAAAATGGAAGTGTAACATTGCATCTGTACACTCTTAAGTAACTAATACTATAAGTCAAGCCTATTCAAATGGCGGCCCGCGGGCCAAATGCGGCCCAGAAGCAACCTGCGAGTGGCCCTGCCTGTGGTCCTGGCAGAAACACAGAGAAAACGCAAAAAATTAATTCATTAATTAATTTTTTAAAAAATTAAAAAATTCCTACAGCGTAGTGTAGACTGTAAATGCAACACTCCTAGTAGCCTAGCAATATTTAACCCACAATGCACCGTGATGTAAACATATTAAACAATCATCGTAATATATGATGCGACAACAGCACGTCTTTCTCAGTCCAAAAGCGCAAAATTGACAATGAAAACTGTCGGTTCAACCCTGCCTGGACTGACAAATACTTATTCATTTTACCGAGTTTAATAATCTTACAACCGGAGTTGTACTACCATGGTGAGGGTCCTGTACAGCCCAAGAGAGCTGCAGCATCTTCCCTTCGTGTTTGCTTCTTGGCGAAGAAGAAAAGGCCTTTCACAGATTCTGAAACAGTGAAATACTGCATGCTGGCCGTGGTGGATGCGGTGAAAAGTGACGAAAAAATTAAAGTAAGTGTGACATCTGCTATTAAAAACGTACCCCTGTAGGACAGTTCAAATATTCGTACACTTGAAGTTCTGGCGTCAGACGAGTTTGAAATGCTGTTAGATGACCTGAAGAAAACCGATGTAATGTCTATAGCAGGAGATCACAGCTCACGGCTTACTACCGTTAGAGGGACACACAGCTGGCGAAATAATGTTTGAGAAGATTTAAGCTCTTTTTGAGGAAAATGGTCTGGATATGTGTGTCTGTATACTTGTGACGGATGGGCTCCATCCATGGCAGGAAAAGTGAGTGGTCAGCGAAATATTTATTTTAATTTGAAAGGGAATTATCAAAATGTTTTTTGTTATTATTATTATTTCAAATGTGCAAAAAATAGTTTAGTTATAGCTCCCTTTTTTTTAAATGGACCTTTTGGTGTGCATTTGTGAGGTCACCAGATTTACAGGGGAAAAGGAATAAAAAAATTACTTGTTTTTCAGTTACAGTTGTGTGGGTTTGAAATTGATCACGATCTGCTGCTTACTGGCTTCAAAAAAAAATATCTGGCCCAGATAAATTCCTCGGTTTGAAAATCTGGCCCAACTAACTTCGTAGTTGAATAGCCATGCTATAAGTGAACATAAGATTATCTACTGCAGCCAGTGACTGCTCAGACTGATACCTTGGTCCAGTTGACCCTCTTCATGACCGTTTCAGGCTTGTAGGTCTTCTTGGGCTCCAGTCCATAAGGCAGCTTAACAACAGGAAATCCAGGAGGTGGTGGAGGTCCTGGTGGGCCTCCAAACGGGGGTGGAGGCCCAAAACCAGGTGGTGGCGGGGGAGGGGGTGGTCCACCACCTGGCGGCGGTGGAGGAGGAGGTGGTGGCGGAATGCCAGCATGACCAGGGAGAGGTGGAGGAGGTGGAGGAGGTGGAGGAACACCACCAGGTGGGGGAGGAGGAGGTGGAGGTGGTGGTGGAACTCCAGCACCTCCTGGAAGTGGTGGAGGTGGTGCTCCAGTTGCAGTAAGGCCTGTAGCAATCTGCAGATACAGAACACAGATGTCAACAATGGCCCACATGTGCATTTAAAATCGCTTTGATCTGATTGAAACTGATGTTCTTAATACAAAAAAGCTACAAGGACAGTGAAGAGGCGTCCGTGTCCTCTGTGTGCAAACCACTAATCTTGCTTTTACTGATTACCTGCTCTACAAACTCAGCCATGTCTACCTCCTTTAATGGAAAGCATCCGTTTTATATCCTTGAAACTTGCCACTAGCTTTGACTGTGTGCAAACAGCATGGTGTTAGTGTGAACAGTCAACCACTGTAGTGTTAAAAGTCAAGTGGGAGCAAATTCACTAGACATATAAAGGTCTCATATTTACGCATTCTGTGAATTTTCTAAGAAGTTATGTCTAACTGGCATATCTCTGGAAATTAGCGAAGTTAACTTTTGCTATCAGCATATGTCATTCATTCAAAGTATTTTCAGGCTCCTTTTATGATGTTTACATTTCTACATTCTTATGTTTCAGCCTAATTTTATAATGGATTCAGGTCATTTTTCTCTCATCAATCAATACTAGACAATAGTTCAGCAACAAAGTAACAACAGTTGTCTTTTATAGATTATGTTTCAATCAAATATATAAATATTCCATTTGCAGATTCTTCTGGTGGCAGAAATAAGAACCTTAAGTCTTTAAGCTTTTTAGAGTTTCTCCTTTTCTCTGTGGCAATAATGCTCAGGTGTGATAAGGGGTGTCAAAGAACAGCAATGTTCATGTCTCTCTAGAGTTGCACTATTATAGTTAAATGCAGCTACAGTTACATTTGTGTTTAGCTTTAGCAGAGCATTTGCTTCTCATTTTGTGATAATTATTCAGGTAGTGGCAAACTTCCAGTGGACTGTCATGTGCCTTTTAGCATCCATCTGGCCACTCTTCCATAAATGCCTGATTGGTGGAGTGCTGTACCAGTGATTGCCCTGTAAAAGATGTTGGGGAACAGAATGTCTCCAAAAGATGGATCTCAACAGCAACCACTAAGTTCTAAGTTCATGTCTAACAACAACAATTTATCCACGATTAATCAGCTTGGCTGGGCTGTCAGACCTAGAAAGACTGTGTTGGTGGTTCATTCATTTGAGAATGACGGTAGCTAGTAGCTACCATGTTCTTGGACAGTTTTACTACCACACAAACTTCTTGCATCGTTATACCTTTCTGTGCATAGTCACGAACCCTATATCCTTTATGCCTTGGTTTTCAGTCTGTGATATTATCTATGAGGCCTTATACAGAAACATTCCAGGTGCTCTTATTTTGAAAGCTCACTTGCTGCTAACCAGCTAGTCCCAGTCCTCCCCAACTCCCTATTAGCCAGTTGACAAAGTTGCAGTAGTAGCAGTCTTCAATACCACTCCCTCCACAAAATGTCTCTTGTCTTATATTTGGATGTGCTCCAACTAAACTGTCTTGGACTGCTACTGATGATCTACTGCAAGATAAAGGGTACTCCAGAAGGAACCTGCTGCATGTGGATAACTGAGGTGACAAGGACTGAAGTGCAGACGGAGGCCTTATGTGTTTGGAAAACCGTCCTCTCATTGGAGATAATTAATAATAAAGTTTATATTTGTAAATTGTACGTTTTTATTCCAGCCTAATAAATCAACAAAACACCAAAAATCTGTAATTGCTTGATATATACCAAAAATAAATCATGCAAATACAGTAAGTACACCCTAGCTCTGACAGGGTTTGATTTTCAGAGCTGATTACATGTCTGCTCTCACCAAACAGGATTTCCACTTGCACTTTTCATTTCTAAAACCAATTCCGTACTATTTAAATTTTCCCTACTCACTTGATTGTGTGCTTAAAATGCAATTGGCTTCATATTTAAAGACATTACATATTGTTTCATTACATAATAGCATTGGCGGATTGTTTATTAGAGACGGAATTAAAAAGGTGCTCTGCCTGGAGTTTTTTTTTTTTTTTTTTACACAGATTGCCCAGAGCCTCTCAGTAAAATCTACATCCAATGATTACATGTCTGTCAATCTCAAACCCTCTGTGGCCCGTTTTCTCTTTTAAGATTAATATGAGAGAATGGAAGCAAATTAGCTGCTAAATTAGAGTGCCGTTGTTTCCATACTGAGGGGCCCTCCGAGTATCTAGCTCTCTATCCACCTCCCTGTTCTAGCCTGTAATAATAAGCCCAGTGTTCCATGGAACTCTTGGGATCCCATACCACTGCTGCTGGCATATTCTTCCTCGGGTATCAAAATAAACACTCTCAAAACGTTGTACAGCGAATAAATGCTTGTACGTCTTTTACCTTAAAGGAAATAAGGTAATTCTTGTGTTGCAATTATCAAGGTCACACATGATTTGCATGCAGTGTATACAAAATATACAAACCCAAAGTATATATATATGAACTAGTAAATATAGGTCTATGTTATATGTGCAAAAACCATGATTACTTACTAAAATACAATTTAAATTCACTTTTACTTCAGATCTAATATGTGTGGCAGCATATTTTATTAAAATATATTGTGCTGGCAAGTGATCCTTTTTTTATTGATGTTACTCTACCAGAGCCCATCTGGCGCTCTGTGTAAAGTAGACAACCAATCTAATACAAAATCTAACCCACCCAAATGGATTCATACTCTTCTGAACTCAAAGGGGAGGTCAGCGTGACAGGTAATTAACTCTGAATGCTATGTGATTAAATCTTTGCCCAATCTCATCTCTGATAAAGAAATTCAATCACAAGTGTTTACTTATGAAAATTACATTAAACAAGCAATGTGTGCGGCTGAAAGCAGCTACAGAGATTCTCAACGTTCAGTTGATATATTCTCTCGCTCGTCCACACATGCAGTTTACAGAGCACATTATTTGTTGCTGATTAGTAAAGTCAAGAGGCAATACAGTACATAATTCATTTATATCTAAAAAAAAAAAGAAAGTATTTTTGTGAACTTTTTTTTGTGAAGTTCACAAAAGTTCTATGCAATATGTGCTATATAATACAAAGGGCAAGCATGCTGAGAGAAAATATGAGACAAAAGATCAGTCCAACAATCCAAAAACAGATTTAAAGCACCACAAACCAATGACGTTAAAACACACTTGGATTTGTCGGTGATTAAATGTGAGATTACGTCAAGGGCCACACATGCAACGGGGACACCCACCTTGGCTTCAGATTCCCGGATGAGTCTCTGAGCCTCTTTGAGCTTGTCATTTTCAATAGTTAACTGTGCAGATACAACACACACGCACATACACACACCACAGATACACATCATGGGAACACATACATTACAAGAGGCACAGAGGGCAACAAAGAGGCACAAATGGGGGTGGGTTAGATTGACAGGGAACAGGAAGACTAGTACAATAGAGCAGGTACAGTACTCACACCAAACACAATCAAGCCAGAAAAACAACAAGGACGTCCTTCACACAGTTAATGACAATGGCAGTACAGTGTTATATTCCCATTTTGTCTGAACAAGCTATTTGATGTGCAAAAGGCAAAGTAGAGTGTACTGTACTTTTACACTGAAAACAACATCTAATCTTTCTTCAAAAGGACGCCGGCGCGGAGCAATGATTGCATGAAAGGAACAAGGCGCAGCATCACTGACAGTTGGTGTACCTTCAAAAACCTAATTCTATTTCAATTTTTTCTCATTCTGGCATCACAAAATAGATTTCAACCCAGAACTCTTAGATGTGTGATGGGCATTGATTCTACTGTGCAGCCTTTGTTTTAGAAATGTACCGATTTTGCTTTGATATTTCACTCCGGGCAACTTTGCCAAAAGAAAGAAGATAGGAATATATTCCAAAGTAGCAACAATTTTGTGTTTTTATGGAGTTATTCCCACAGAACATTCCTTACTATGAACTGTAGAAAATTAAATATTGAATGTGTGTAATGGAAGAGAAGATGGAAACTTTTCAGCTGCGTGTCTTAAGAAGAGTTTTTTATTTTGAAAGAATTTTGTATAATGGTAGTGAAGTGCAATATTCAAAGCAAAGAGAAATGCTACTTTATAGTTCAACCTCAGGGATTAAAAGTTCAAAGCTATGAGATATCTAAATTTTAAAGAGCAAGATTTTCAGCAGGTATCATTTCCCCTGCTTTCTGAGAAAACCAGATAGTTAGAATAAAAGCATGTGTAATAGGGCTGCCACAAACGATTATTTTGATAGTCGACTAGTCACCGATTATTTTTGCGATTAGTCGACTAATCAGATCATCATCCATTGGACGTAAAACGTACAGCTTATTGCACCAGCAGCATCTGCTCTTATATAACTATCATTAGCTTACAGCTTTAAGCGTTTAAGGTATGTGCTAACTAAAAATAAAGACAAGATGATAGTTTGTTAAATTTTAATGAAATTTGCAGATTGTTTCGGTGAAGTTTAATAAACTCCTTGCTATCTAAAATATAACAGGACACCGGAGTAAATTCTTGAGCATCTCACACTTCTGATGATCAGCTGTCTGCTTGATGTTTGTTCAGCTGTGTAAAAACTATAACTTTAATCTCAGCCAAACCGATTTACTCAGGAACAAATAAAATACTGAAAAAAACAAACAATAACATTTTTAAGTTATCCAAGTGACTTATATATATTTAACCTGAGTAGCGAAAGACAGCGGTGGGTTTGAAAACGATTTGCCGGGAGTCCGGTGTTCTCACGGCTCTAGTGAGCCTAGCCCCCGGCTAGCTATCAAGCTAGTGGGTAACAGACGTCTCCGAAAACGTCGGAGCGCTTTTGAAAATATTTGGTGTCTTGATAAACTGAGCAGATATTTGAGGTTTACACAGCTACATTCTCGCCTAAAAATATGTTAAACGTTTATTTTGTGACCCAGAAAGAATAATAAGAGTAATATTAAAACTAACTAGCTGCCGCCATTGTTGGAAACTGAGCTGGGCTGCGCTATGAATTCTGGGACACAGCTTCTTCTTCTTCGGGGTTTAACGGCAGCTGGCATCCTTGTACATGCAGTGCTGCCATCTTCTGTTTCAGTCCGTTATTACACTCTTAAATCCTACTACTTATTCCTGCGTCTTTTGTGATCTTACAAAGCGTCAAACGACACGTCGACTATTAAATCAGTCGTCGACGATTTTGATAGTCGACGTAATCGTGACTAGTCGACTAATCGTGGCAGCCCTAATGTGTAAGAATGTAATGATGTGAGACAGATGTGAATACTCTAAGTTTAACCGTGTATGCTTGGGTAAACGCAAAGGCACACATATTTACTACACTGAAACTTCTGCAGGCATTATCAGTTTAGAAGAATTCTTTAATCAGTCAAGGTAGACAGCAGTTTGGCAGTAAAAGGCAGAGAAAGTAGTCTACTACACCTCCAGTTGCTCTTGGGGCCATGCTGGGTCAGCTACAAGATCCCCAGGTTGTTAAAACCTATTAATGGGACGGCACTGAGTTTTCCAGTCTACCACTGCAGTGCTACATTATTCATCAAATCCGGAGCCAATTCAGTGAATATCTTCCCTTTTGCCTCGAATGGATCCATGCTAAGGTTTGGGGAAAAGGTGGATGCATTGCACTTTGTTGTGATTTCGAAGTCCTTCTCCTAATGTTTACAAGGAGAATTTCCACTCAACTCAATTGGGAGATAATCACACAGACACATCAAACAGGCTGCTTGTTACAATGCCAAAGTTTCTGAAGAAACGCTCTCATTAAATGTGCTGGTTCACAAACAAGGTGAAGAGAAGCAACTCAGGCATGCGTGAGTTTTAATATCTGACAAGAATTCAGTGTAGGAGATGAAAGGTTAGCGTTAGCTCCCACTTCATTCATATTCAGTAAAACGGCAGTAATCGCACAGCTGCTTTGATGGGCAAGCTGAATGCGTGTCCTCACACCGATTTAAAGGCTCTGCGCACTCACAGTTAATGACTTTTCTACGGCACTAGTATCGTGTCAAACACGGAAAAGGAAAAAACATTCTTACAGATCGGTCTTCCTCAAGTAACAGAATCTCATCTGTCTGAGAGGATTACATTGTTGTTTGAGTTCTTACTACAGACCCAGTATTTTTTGTAATTTTCTGAAAAAACGTATAGCAAGTGCAGTCTTTCTTTTACAAATACGATACAATATATAGTGTAGTTACGTTAGGCTGAATTGGGAGTGTACAGCAACACTCTGGTAATTTCTGCCAAACAAATTACATGTTTCCCTGTCGAGGTTAATGTCTCTGCAGCTCTCCAGCAGTAGCTGTTCTTTGAAGGAGCATTCAGACAAACAGAGAAAGAGAGAGTTTGACTCTCCGGGGCTTCTCTGCTGTACGCTATGTGTTAATGCACCATAGCCAGCTAGTCTTCAAAAGACAGACCTGCTATGGGAAGATGAGGGAAAGGTGTGTTATAGTGCAGAAAAAAGATTGTTAAAAGCTCAGACGAGGGAATTAGGGCAGGTAAAGGTAGCACAACCTGATGTACACAAAGACTGAGCAAGGCAAAGAAAGAAAAAGGCAGAGCAGGGGAGGTGGAGATTATGGACTGATTAAAATGGGCTTGCAGTGCTTAGGAAAGAAGTGATGAACTAGTTTGGACACAATGAAAAGCCAAAAAACATTCAGCCTGTTTGAGGTACCTGTTATATGACCAAACAGCATGGATTTATAGATGCTCAGTGGATGCAGGGATAGAAGAGATTTGTCCTTTTAGATGTCACAGGTAAAAACACGTCCTGTTATTGATCAGACACTTAGTAAATACTAAGGTTTGAGTTGTCAGGACATAATAAAGGATTACATATTCCTTACAAGGTCTTAAAATTAAGTAAACCTGAAATAAACAGCAACCGTCTCATTATTATTAAAATTAAGCCAAAATGTAGAAGTCATGTGTGAGAAACAAAGTAAACCCTTTAATTCAAAGGCATGTAGAACTCTTAGCAGCAATAACTCCCTAATGTCTTAAAGCAGTCGTTTTCTGGATGACTTTATCTGTTGTTTCGGTTTATTAATGTTCGCAGGCATTCATTTATACACAGCTCTCAGTCCTGCCACATCTTTTCATTCAGGTTGAGGTCTGGACCTTGACTGGGCCATTGCAATACTTTGATGCTTTTCTTTCAACAGCCATTGTGTTGTTGCTGCTGTGCTTGTTCTAGCCAAGCTTTAGCTGCTGGACAGATGGCCTCATATTTGAATGTAAAATACATTTGTATAGAGAAGAGTTCATGGTCTACTCAATAACTGTTAGGTGCCAGAGTCCTGTTTCTGCAAAACAAGCCTGAAAATCATCACATTCGTGACAGTTGGTGTGACATGCTTGTGGTGATATGCTGTGTTTAGTTTTCCCTAATGTGGCGCTGTGCATTATCCCCACTTTGGTTTTATCCATCCAAATGAGATGGTTTCAGGAGCCTTGTGGTTTGGTCACATGCAGCTTTCCTAACCCGAGTCATGCTGCCAGAGAAGAGGCTTAATCCAGCCAACCCTATCAAACAAGCCATAATTGTTCAGTCCTTTTCTAACTGTTATGTCATGAACTTTAACATTTAACATGTTAACCGAAGCCTGCAGAGTCTGACATACATAGCCTGTAGGTGTTTTGCAGCTTCTCTTGCATTGAACAGTCAGACTCGGTGGTGAATTGGCTGGTAAGTCCACTCCTGGGAAGACTAAATGTTTCCACTTGTAAATACTCTTTCCCACTGCAGAATGATGGACTACAGTGGGACCATTTGGACAGGTCCTTATGACCCTTTCCTCACTGATGAGCAGCAACAATTGCTTATTCTGAGATCACTGCTGATATCTTTCCTCCTTTGCATTGTATTAGCCCACATCTGTATCATCCAGATGTGCAAATTGTCACGAAATGCTTTTAAAGAGGTGCTCACGCACGCTGACGATCAGTTAATCAAGTGCATTTGATTAGCAGCACCTGACTAGAACTAGAAGGGTGAACTTGGTGTTTCACACATTGCTTCTGTTATATTTGGCTAAAGTTTTGTTAAATAAATAACAATATTTAATGTATTGTTGTTCATCTGAGCTTGAACTAAAATGATTTTAGAACTTACTAAGGATGATAAAAGTTAATTATAAATATGTAAAACTCTTTCTTTTTATCAGGGCTGTGCATACTTGCACACACACCTACATTTCTATTAAACTGTTAGATGTAATGTTGCATTTGTTATGGCTCAATCTGACACCTCAGAGGTTACAAGTGCAGGTAAGAAGCGGCGACACACTCTGTAGGCGTATGAAACACAGGAGTGAGATCTACACACAAACTGAATCCGAAGGAGAAAACGGCTACATAACTTTGGCTATGAAAGCAGCTTAAGTTCATTCTGCATAACAGTATTTTTTGTAGACTGACGTGAGCTGTGAAAGTGATTCCTGGACCACATATGCAGTTTATCAGTTGGTAAGTACCAACATAAGCCACGAGATATGAATGTTTGAAAGAAAAAGCAATCTCTGCTACGGATGTAGCTATACCATCTTTCAATGCTGGTTTATATTAAATTCCCTAAGCAGGGAGGCAAACTGCCTTTTTGTCCCAAGGTAGTACTAAAGTGTTTGAAATTGGGTTAAGGGGGAAATAGCAGTCATTTTCTGCATTCAAAATGGAAGATTTTGCCTGGCAAGAAATGATGTGGAGGCCAAGAAAAAGAAATGCAATCGATGTCTGTGATGATAGAATTTCATAGGAAAAGCTTCAATAGAGCAATTCGTCCATATAAAGAAATACAACTTAAGAAGGAGATTGACCCCTTATTAAATCAAATGTTCTTGCATGGGTGATAACTCCCACTTACAGTAGCTTTGCATCTGTAAGTGGGGTGGAAAGGTATCCGGATAAAAACAAAACTTTCTTTTTAGTGGCGCCGTTACTTTTCTGTGCTACAATTTCAGCACAAACACATTTATTTGCACATTCTTAGTCTTTCATTTTAAAAACAGAAAAGTTTTGGACAACCGAGCTTCACCTGTCTTTGTTTTCTTGTTTTTTGGGGAAAGATCTCTGGGGAATGCAACATTGTTCTGTAGAGTAAAAGGATTTCTTCATGGATTTACCTGGGACTCCAGGGCTTGGATCTTCCCCTCCAACTCTTTGATTTTTTCTTCCTTCTTTTGAGACTCGGCTTGGGCCTCCTGCCGCGCACTGAACTCTTCATCAAACTGCAACAAGAAATACTAAGATGTCTATGTGCAGAACACATATACAAAGATGTAAACACACGGGCAGGTTGGTGAGCGGCAGGGTGTCTCCAGAGATTGGCCACAGGGCACGTCAACAGACACCAAAACACGCCATCTTACACTCTCTGGACAATTTCTGTTCATAGGCCCCGTGTCCCCAGAGCCCTGTTGTCCTCTGTCTGTGGTTCAGGCTTGGCTTTCATGTATCCTGATGGTTCTAACCTTTGCAGAAACGATGCCGTGTCGTTACAATGATTTCACTACCCCAGTAGGGTGCCCGGTGCGATGATGGGGCACGATTCTTAAGGAAAAAACATTCCCAGGACCCCCACTGGGGTGTTGTCAGCCTGTGATAATGTTTCTCCATAAAATACAATTTATTACTAAAAGTACGACGCTGAAAGAAAGGTTTTGAATTTTATTTCTCTCCAAAAATACAAACCATCAATCCAGCCAGTAATTGAATGATAGCACAACTAATTTAAAATACAGTAAGAGGCCCAGAAAGCATCAGCTTAAAATGCAGAACATGTAACATCAGAGTCTGCATATAACTTAACTCTACCCGGGCACTGTGCACAAATAAGTATACATCAGAACATCTGCATCGATTCTTGTAATGCTGATACGGATCATGTACCGTCACAGCCAGGTATTGATCAGGGCATGGAAAATCAATAGCTTGTCTGGGAGCTCGGAGGAAGAAAAAACTTTCCTGATGGGAGCTGACCAACCGAGGGGCGCTGCTGGAGTGATTAATGTCTCACCTTTTTGGAGAACTCTGTTGCCTTCTGCTCACTCTCTTCAACTTTGGCTTTATCCACAAGCTGATCTGCAAGAGAAGTTGGCCATGGTCAAAAGAGAATTCAAATGCATCTGTGGGTGTCACAGGCTCCTAATGCGAGATTTGCAATTACAGTCGCATATTGTTTTAAAAGTACATAAAAGCTAGGGATTGTTTTTTCTTTGTTTTTGTTTTTTTGGAACAACTGTTAGGTCTGGGAGATCACATCAATCACTGAATTTTTAATTTCATTTCATTTAATGTAGCATTATCAGCCAGCGATAACATAATATTATTTTTTTTTAGATTACATTAAAATTGTATTAACTAGGGCTGCACGATTAATCGTTAGAAAATCGCGATCTCGATTCATACTTATGTGCGATCTCATTTCCAAACGACAACGATTTAAAAAAGAAAAAAAGAAAAAAAGACGACGACGATTGTACCGCATTTTGATCCGGGACGTAATCTGCATGAAAACAAGCGCTCACTCTTCCTGCTCAACAAATGACAAGGGCGGAGCCTTATACCACGTGATACAGAAGCTGTGCCGTGTGATGCTAAAGTTAGCAGGGAAAAAACAACGGAGAGCACGTCAGGGATGACGAGAAAGTGACAGGAGAAAATCCGTCCCGGTCAACCAGTGTTGCCAACTCCTCAGTAAGGAAAATCGCTATTGGTTGTCCTAAAAGTCGCTAAATGACGTCATCACCTAATTTGCATAATTGGTCATGCTAATGTAATTGTAACCTACGCTGCTGGAGAGAGAAATAACATCGTGGACGAGACATAAAGTGAGCAAAAAACGTCCTAAATGCATTTAGAATTTATTTAGAACTACAAATTAAATTTCTTTTAGCAATTATTGTTTTTTGTAATGTCTTTCACGTCTTTTTTTAGGGTCTGAAAACTCGCTAAATATAGCGACAAAGTCGCTAAGTTGGCAACACTGCGGTCAACCACCCAAACATCAATAACGGGAACCTTATACAGCGCTTCCCTATACCCGTCGACCTCCCGCAGGCACAAAGAAATTACGGAGGCTGTTACTTATCACCTGACCAAAGATATGGCTCCATCAACACTGTGCAAAACGAGGGATTCAGGAAAATGATCAACACCCTAGACAAACGCTACACAGTGCCGTCCCGCAACTATTTTTCTATTGTTGCACTACCTGCTCTATACACGTAGTGTCGAGCAACGGTGGAGACGCAATTTCAAGCAGTACAACATTTTGCGGCAACGACAAAATGTGAGACATTTGTTGTTTTTATGTTTATTTATTGTTTTTATGTTCAGTCTCAACTGTTACGAAGTTGATGTGCAGTTAATAAGTGCAATAAATATTTATACTGGAAAAGAAAATCGTGAGAGAATCGTGATCTCAATTCTAAGCAAAAAAATCGTGATTCTCATTTTATGCAAAATCGTGCAGCCCTAGTATTAACATTTAAGCACCTTGTGCAACTCTTGGTTCTTGGGTGATTAGCAAATGTACTTATCTCTCACCCCTTCATCTATTCCACTTCTTTATTAACATCAGTGTTTTATTGTAACAAGAACACCGACTGTTAGCTATCTGTTGCCTAAGGGTATGTGCCTCGAAACAAAAAGAAAGAAATCAGAGTATATAAATATGGATCAAATCAGACGTCTCTATCTTTTATTGTATTTTGTTAGCTTTGCCTTTACAAATCCCATATTTTACATCTGCCCTGTAGGCAGTAAAAATGCAAATTCTAGGCGTTAATTATTTGCTAAATCACATATTTAGCTACACATTTTTTATTTAGAAAATGAAAAACCTGTGGTGAATGTGGATAAAAACACAAGTGAATAGACACCTTTCAAAAACTAAATGAAGACGTGAAAAGAAAAACAGATTTTTTTTCCTTTTTAAAATTACTTGATTAAATCCAAGTGAACTGAGAAGGAAAAAAAACGTCTTTACTGCACCGATCCTCTGTGCAGAGATTTAGAAACTTTTAATGACCCTTTGTTGGCAAGTTGCAGAACTGTTGGTGACACAACTGAGAGACACAAAGTGGTGTTATTTATTTCGCTGTTTAAAAAGATGCCCATTAGTAATACAGTGCAAATAGATGTTTTCACTGGAAGACTACAAGCAAGTCTAACAGGGTTTTTTCTTCCTGAATGAACTGGATTCAGTTAACTAATAATTAAATGACCCTCTTATCTTATGACAAGTCACTGGAGATGTGAGACGAAGGATCTGGGAGAATAATGAATATAACTCCTGAAGCACAGGATCTAAAAAAAGTCACCTTTACTTAAGGTTCTTGTTTTACCTTAAGTAAAGGTGACTTTTTATTCATATATTAACATTTAGATTTTGTTTGTCAACACACATCATATCATATGACATAACAGGCACAGTTCAAACCACTGCATCGCTGTGCCGTCTTACAGGATGTGTAATTGGCAACAAATGATTATGAAACAGTCCTCTAGTTACCAATCATGTGGGTGAAGTCCACGTCCAATCTTTTATTATAGACAAACTCTGGGTCCATCCCGCTGCGATGGAGGACCACCTGAGACACACACTCTTCTATCACCTTGTAGTACTGAGGCCTGAAGAGTCACGAAACACAGCAGAACAATTAGACAAACCACAGAAAGATATGAGTGATGCAAAGTGCACAAGGCTAATTAACCACAAATGAGTCTGTTATCCAGCCCAGAGGTCACAAAATGCCATGTCAAAAAGGGTGCTGCTGGACAAAATAGCCACCCTATTAAATTTGATCCACCCTTACATGGAATTAGCAGATTAAGGGGTACACAGAACCCAAGTATGTGTTAGCCTTTCAATTTCAAGGTGACTGACAGTAGCCGAGGCCATGCTTGCCCTCTTGCATAATTTGCAATCATCTTTGCCAATTAGAGAAACCATAAAAACTGAAATGTAAATCTAATCAGTGTAATGTGAGTAATTGAAAGCACAATGAATAGAAAAACATGTCAGCCAGTTAGGAGTGTGACAGAGTGCTCGGTGTTTTCAAGAAGGCTGTGCGAATCGGCCCGAGAGTCCGACTCGAGCGCACAGGTTGGTACGTGACCTTTTCTCTGTAGCATTATCAGCTTTAATTGCAAGTGACATTTAACAAATACAATGGCAGTTTAAGCAAGAGATAATTATTTTCTAAGCAAGACATCGACCAGAAAACCATTAAATGTGAAAAACTGACGCTTAATGATGTTCATCAAATTCAACCGAAATTATGGATTTTTTTTTTCAATTATTTTAAATATAAATGAATAAATACAAAGTATCCTTTTTACAGGTGCACACAGATAGGACTAACTAATTCTTTCAATGCTATTTATTTGTTTTAACGGTTATTATACAATTAATTGGTGGAATATAGCATTATTAATTGGACAAGCAGGACAAACAACCTAGTGGTTCAATAATTACATGAACTTCTTTCATCTCTTTTAAATAAACATATTTTTAGTGGGTGCAGTGAGCAAAAGCTATGTCCCTCTTTATGCATATTATGTAAGGTGTGGCTATATAAATATATGTACAACTCTGTGTATATGTGTTTATGGGCAGGCATGCAATGTAGTGACAAGGATTGACAAGAACTACCATGGTGCATTGTACGCTGCAGGTAAGGAACAGTTGTTGTACAGTTATTTTATTTTCAACTTTAATTTATATATTTTATCTTATTCTTTCCCAGTTAAATTTACCCTTCATTCTAATTTGTGTTGTACAGTTATCTCATTTTTAACTTAATTTTATTCCTTCCTAGTTAAATTTACCCTTTTTAATTTTCATATTTATTTCCTATCTTATTCATAGCCTTTTCTTTTTTTCTTTAGGTCACGAGCAGTTGTCTAAGCATTTCACTGCATATTGTACTGTGTATGTGACAAATAAAATTTGAATTTTGAATTTGAATTTGGAAGGAAAGTAGCCTTGCAGGGAAGGAAAGACCTGAATCTCTCATGGTTGGGGGTTGGGGGAGGGTGACTTTGCACAACAAAAGCAGGAGAACAATGGAGCTGAAGACCTGTGAAAATCTCAGCGGGGTGCCAAGAGGTGTTAGGGTCGGGGGGAATTTACGCAAATTTGCGCAGGCTAGTAAATCTAGTAGTAGGGACTGCACCAGGGAAAAAAGGCTCAGTAATTCTAGTGTTAAAAGCACAATTACATGGTGCACCAATCCAGAGAGGCTTTCACTGGCAAATAATACAAATTTAATGTAGATTAATTCTATTGTTATTTAGAAAATACGTGTGTATTTGCAAGAAGATGACAAAGCCAACACTGGAAAATCTGTAAACCTGTATGTGGCTAATATTAATTCATTATTAGTTCATTTATAGCTTCCTAAAAATGAAAATCCAAGCTGCCAAAAATCCTGACATTTTATTCCATTTTCGATCTAAATAAGACGCTCAAAGTCTGATCAAAGACTGCCCACCTGAATGGCTCTGTACCAGAGCATTACAATGAAAGAGCATTAATGTCACGACAAATAAATAATTATGTTAGCAGGCAGAACCGTGAATAATGCGTCTGCTGTCAGGTGATTTGTCTGAAAAGATAAAAAAGTCCATCATTCACGTATGTATCTGAGCAAAAAGGAACACACTTTGTTATCAAAGATTAAATGCAGAAAAGTTTTTGTTTCGTTTTTTTCTTCGGGGCTTTAACTCGACACAAAAATTCAAAGGCTATGTTCTGATGATACCTTGTGGGTGGACAGACCATATCATGTTATGAGCAGGAATATGAAAAGCCACAAAATTCTGAGCCAAAGCAAATAAGAATAAATCAGCATTTAGGTGCTCTGTTTTGAAAGCATGAAATGCCATACATTAAGCCTGGTGGATTCGCCCACTCGTGACTGGAACAAGCGAGTGAAAGCTCACACATCGCCCTGTATGGCTTAAGCACTATGGCACTCGGCTTACAACTGTCACCGATGTACACCACATTATTATCTCAATAAGCCGCCCTATTTTCCCTCCGTCCTCCATCCTCCGCCGCCACCAGGCAGATAGGGGCTGGGTGGAGATAACTACAGACGGAGAGAGTGACCCAGAACTGTCAGGCCCCTCCACAGTGGGCAGGGCTGGGCTCCAGAAGCGAGCATATGTCCCCTGCATCGTTCCCCACCTCTTCTTTTACTTTGGCACCTTCATTTCTTCCAGTGATAGCTTGCGGTTCAGCACAGCCCCAGCCACTTGATCCAGCTCTGCTCCACATAGCCAGTGTAATCCCCACATCACCAGGCTCCGAAAGAGCAGATCTGCTCTATATTTACTGGGTGGGTTTGATGTGCTCCCATTCATTAGACTTTCAGGGAGAGATTAATTATCAAAAATACACCAAAAGCCCAGAGGGGAGAAAAACAACTAGTGTTGTGTTAGAAGGAATTACAGTAGACAGAGCAGCTGCCCGTTATAGAAGGTCTTATTATTAGAAGACTAATTATAATATTTAATGAACGCTCATTTAATGTTATTATTTGAAAGGAGAATTAAGGAGTGGAGCGGTAATTCAAATTAATACAATGACAAAGAAATGTAATGTCTTACTTTGTACAGAAAAATACACGTTTATTCATGTGGAAGCTACCTTTAAAAGACTTCCACCAGTAAATAATCCCAGTTAAACCCATCCATTTACTGGCCTCCCACTTTGTTTTAGTTTCATGTTGTGGATGGTACAGCCACACAAGCCCGTTTCACTTTCACCCAATTTTAACCACAACCCTAAACGCTGATAACTTTTAGGGCCGAAAAACAGCCGATAGTATCTATTGGAAATAGCTGCATGCAGTGAAACACTGAGTCCTCCATCATCCTAACTGCACAGCAGTGATGTACGAGGGGAAAAAAGGCCTCAGCCATAATGCATTTCGGGTGATAATGTTTGGGTATGAGATTATTTTCCTTGCTTTTGTTATGCAGGCTCAAGAAGAAAAAACATATTCCAAAACATATCTTTAAAAAGGCCGTCAGATTTTTACGAGTTTTGGTGCTGATCTCTCTTCACTGCTGGCTCACGCTGTGGACACTCGAGCTGAGGTGGACATCGTGATACTGGATGGTTAATGTGAATTCTATTTCTCACTTCCTCCGAATAGATGAGGAATACATAATTCATAACTCGAGGGGAACAGCAACTTGTCTATGGTAAATTCATCGTCCTCCTTCATCTTTGAACTCTTTTTTAACTCTTATTTCTGCAAAAAGATCTGACATAGCAGCGAAATCATCAGAATCACTCTATTTAGAAGAGCGTCGACCTTCCCTACTGATATTTTTCTTCTTCAAAGGTAAAATAAAAAGCAACCCCCACAGGTTAAAATCAATTAAATTAAAACTACCGCCTCTACTAAGCAGTTAAGTTGCAGTTTATAACCATATCTGTATAGATTTATAATTTATGTAGTGAAGACTTATAATGCGAGGGCAATGTTAAGAATTTAGCAACCTGCCAAGAATGAAATATCTATGGTGTTGAAAATGTTCCCTCATTTTCCACATTATGTCAAAGTGAAGTCGACTTTGGACCTTTTGGATAGGAAACGTCACCGCTTCGTCACTTTATCCCGTTCTACGTTCATGTAAAATTTAATGTGCAGTAAGTTGGCGTTTGATTTCCTGGATTAGAGCGGTCTTAGATTTCATAAAATTAGGCCCAGTTGTTCCTGAGGAATCAACACTGACATCAATTGGACGTAATGATATCAGACCTTTAGCTCCGCCCCCAAAATCGAATCAGTACTCGCTTGAGTTCGAGTGAATCTCAGCACCAAATTTAAAAAATGCCTGAAAACTAAATCTGTTTGTCCACTGAGGTTGCAATTATGGAGGCATTACTTTCTCCCTGCAGGACTCTGATCAGTGTTTTCTTTCTTTCTTTCTTTTACTTGCAGATTAATAAAAAACAGCTACAAGCTATTTTTTAAAGCTTTTCTCCCCTTTCAGAACGTAATTACAGTGTGCACGTCCACATTTTTTGTAAGTTAATTCTATTTTACTTTTTTACTTTTGGACCCAGTTGAGTCACATGTTTCATATCTGCTAATTCGTGCTCAGTAACAGGGATGTTAACAAAATTAAACAAAAAAGCCTTATTATTTGTCAGATTATTGACAAATAACCAGACAGAAAGCACCAGCATCATAAACATGATGATTGAAAACAGCTCCTTAACTAGCCTCCACCTGTCAGTCAAAGCAACCAAGTCCCTAATGTCAAACCTTAAAATTTATGCTTTTTGTAGCACTTTTTATGGGGAAAAAGAGGAAAAACGACACTAAACTTACAGAGAGCACCACAAGGTCATCGGTCAATACAAAGTTAGTGGTAGGTAAAAAACCACAAACACAACTTACCTGATGTAATAGTCATTTCTGATGAGCAATAGGTGCTGAAGGATTGACAGGAAGTAGGTCTCCGAGGCAGTGTCTTTCACCATGTTGGACAGGAGATGGTACACCTCATTCATATCAGTGCAAGAGTACGGTTAAGGAAAAGCAACGTTACTGCAGTGACATGTTCTACTTTCTACAGTTATGGTTAACTTCTTTGGAAACCTGAACTCCTTATTATTCAGGATCATTCAACTGCAATAAACATTTAGATTTTCATTACTTCTTACTTCTTTTCATTAGTTATTTATCTTTGCCAGCTTTTCTTACAAGGACTCTGTGCACAGAAGCAAACAGAGATGCGATTCCTCTTATCCGTCCTCTCTCAAGAGAGCTAAAGCAGTGTAAACAGCTAACTCGTGGAAAGGGATCAGGAGTGAAAAATGCTCCCCTCTGGTATCCCTTTTATTCCAGACTTTTCAAGAGATGGAAAATTAATAAGAGAAAAACTGGCTTTAAGGATGATGAGCATCAGATTATTCGTAGGGCAAAAGTACAGTTGAGTCTCAAAACTGAAATTGAAACTGATTTTATTTAATTTCCAAAAGTTACTGATTACATCTTATGTTTGCATTTCCCAGGGGGAGGTAGTGATGGCTTTGGCATTGAAAACAGACATAAAACGAACTATCCTACTTTTTTATTCTTCATGTGTAAATATAATATTTGTAAGTGATGAATTAAAAAAAAGTTACTGAGAGAAAAACTTTTCAATTTTGATGTCGTATTTAATGCAGTAAAATATTTGTGCTGTTCTCAAAACCTCCTTAAAGTGTAACTCTAACAATTAAATAAATAGAGAAAATGATGATCTGGAGTCTGTCTGATTTGTTTGCTTGAGAAAAGACGATGTCCCAATGGGCACTCATCTTCTCGGAAAAAAAGTGGAATAAGCCTCTCAGAAATGTGCACACATGCCGAAAAAAAGTAGATTAAGGAGACTGCACTGTCAAGCTTGCAGAGATAAAAACCTGATTGCCATCCTAACACGAAGTGCAGATCTTGACAATGTATGTTAAAATATTTACAAAGAGAAACGCAGTAACTACAAAGCAATCGAGTTAAATTTGCAGCATGTTGGCACCATATGTCGCGATTTCCCTCCATCCTGCTTTTGCTACAGAAAATATGCGTTAAATGAATGTGCAGAAACTGATCTACGATCTTTATATGGCCCGGCTCGCTGTCGCCCATACAAAACGATCTGCACGCACTGCAACTGGAGCAGATCAATTCTTTTAAACACTGTTTGACAGTCCGATTAATTGCTATTAATTTCAACAATGTCTGTAATTAAACTCTTATCCCATATCAAATTTTTAGAGAAGCAGGGATGGGAATACAGGCTTCTCTAAAGTATCATTTTGCCTTCCTTGCATTAGTGGAGTTTGAAGCCTCGGAGAATTACCAGGCCTGTGAGATTCAATTATAGCCTCACCACAGCAGCATTTGAGAGGACATGAGAAAGAGCTCACACTGGGAAAGTATCCAACTAGCTTCATCTATCACTAAACTGCAGACATAAACCTAATGTAAAATGCCAATCTATTCATTGGCACCTCCTCTACGCTCACTTTCTTACTCGCTGTCTCTCTTTACACTATCTCTCCAAATAATGAATAAACATGAGTGGCAGTCAAGTGTGATGTAGGCCAGTCTGTGTTGGGGTCAATCAATCACCATTCCACAGATCATTAATATTTATTAGTGGCCTGGAGTCACCTCCTCGGCACCTGGACCTGGGTCGGACACAGAGGAGACAGGCCTTTTCAGGTTAATATTCATGAAACTGCTGCAAGACACATATACAGTCTTCAGGTAACAGAGGTACTAGCTGTCTGTACATATATAAGAATGTGTCGGCATGCAGGCAAAGAGACAAAGGCTAGCCCTGGGCGTTGAGATTATGCTCATACCTTACAGATCAATACCAAATTGTCCTTCCAAACAAACATTGGACCTTCTCATTTGTGAACCTGCTCAAGCACATCATTAATCTCGGTGCACTTTTTCCCCCTACATCGTCTCTCCACGTACACATACATTACCCCCTCCCCTAACCTACATGTGTCAACAGCAACTGTCACTCACAGCAGCACTTTGTGCACGAACTAGAACTGTGGGATTTGGTGGAAGAAAAAGGTTGTGGGAATGAACATCTGCATAACAATGTCAGAGTCTGGTTTCTCTGCTCACAATGTCAGCTATTCATACATAGCCTTAGAGAAGATTTGTGAATTATTAAAAGGTTCTTGTCTGGGGTGCTTGAAGAAGTTTCCAACTTGGGACTAAATTACATATCACCTTATTAACTTCTACTCTGAGTGTTTGGAGTTAAATGGACATCCACAGAGAGCTGGAGGTCAAAATTCACCTTTCTAAATTGGAGCAGGGAAACGAGAGCAGACTGTTACTTAAACAGAAAAAAACATGATATGTTACCATTTAGGACAATATCGCTTCATGGGAAATTTTAATTGTCTACTGTAAATGTTAAATGGTAAGAAAGGGAAAGAGTATTCCTATTCGATATCTCCCTCGGGAGCCTTATAGAGTCCGACCAGTGATAACAGACAAAAGACAAAAAGTGAAGTGAAGAGGAGAAGAGCAAATAAAAAAGAGAGGTTGGAGGTTATTTACCTAGTATACCTGGCCAGAGATGGAGCTGGATAATGTGCTCGAGCTCCTCTAATCCTTCTCTAATGAACAAAGCCACGAGGGGGCTTCAGCCTATAAAGCTTAACCAAACCCACGATGTACACTCATCTCTCACTAGTTCTGCAGAACCGTTCATCTGTATATTCTCACAGAGGGAGGACAAAAGGATATTCCATCTCCGCGCGGATGTCATCCAGGCGATGCGAGAGTTCGATCGAGTCCTCCTCCTTGTTCTCATTGAACACCCTCAGCTGGATGTCCAGCTCTTCTGTCTCTTTTAGCTCCTGCAGTGAGTTAGACATACAGTATGTAGTTTAGATTGTGTTTGAAGTTTTACCAAAGGTCCTGTACTGCAGATTATTATGTTGCAGACGCATTAGCATGTATGGGTTTGTGAAAATTTTACTTTTAATTTCACAGGCTTCCACTTTATGGTATTTACAACTTAATTTATTCTAAAAAAAAGCAAAAAAAGTAAAAGAAAAAGAAAAAACTTTCACCAAAATTTCCTCTCCCTCTTCCAGGTGTGCAGAAAACTGGGAACTGAGATGCTGTGAACTCTCTAAGTATTCCAGACAGTACCGATTCCTGCACACCTGTTCCAGCCACAAGGGGCTACAGAGGTGCTCTTTACAAGTTCTCTATGAATCACTGGCAGTGGAATTTACAGATGGAGACGGGGCCAAATGTAACCCAATTTCTGCAGGTATCAATCACCCTGCACCGTTTTTTGGGCGCACCATCTGTCTTCGGCAAGTTCGGAGGGAGGTGCACAATGGCACAAAAAAAAGGAGGGAAGGAGAAGAGGAGGAGAGCCAAATACATGCATCAAGGACTATAAGAACAAAACAAATTGTTCTTTCTTTTTCAGCGGACTAGTTCTCTGCCAACAGCAACACTGACTCCTGAGCATAACTCATAATTAGATGAAAGAGTGTCAGTTTGAATGTCGGCATTAAAAGCGGTAAACGTGGCATTCATAAACGGCTGTACGCCGAGCCTCTTTCATATCAGGGGGCAGAATTGAAGATAATTAAAGTAATGACAGTAATAATCAACAGGCACAGCTGGGATGACTTATTAACAACTGGCTATGTGACATCTTCACCCCACTTGTGACAAATGAGAGTTTGAATGATGAGTTGGAGCTCGTTTGCCTTTCGGCTCACGCGAAGATGCGTAAGGTTGCCGATAATGATGCCTGCGCGATGAGGTGCTAGCAGTGCACAATGCTTGGCACAAGCTTCTGCTACTACTAATTAAATTAAAACAATAAAATGTATTCCTCTAGTATTTGTGTAATGAAAATAACTCAGTTTAACATCTCAATGATTTGGTTTGAATGCCTGAATGCTGCCTGACCACAATTACATAAAACATTCGCATCCCAATTATTTGGAAGTTTAAAGTGCACAACAAGCTATTTGGGTTGTGATGAAAAGGAAATCTTGCTTTCAGTAATTATAATAAGAGAGAGTGAACCTGTCGTGGGAGGATTGCCAATAACGATGCAAAATTATGTTTATGACACGCATGTAAACAACGTGTTCTCTGGAGTTTGCTAACTCACAGGAAGGATCTTCTTTAGACCGCATCTTAAAAACTCGTTGCGCAAATGTATCCTGAAGTCCAGGTCGTCAGGGGAGGTGACCAGCGCATTGATCAGCTGCATGCAGGCAACCTGTGGAGCAGACAAAACAACGAAAACAAAAGAAAATCAATCATGAGAAACTATCGACTAAATATTTTACCTGAAAAAAAGTATCATCATGAGTAGGGATGGGTACCGGTCCGGTTCTGACATAAACGGTAGTAACCAGACCGAAAAGCAGCGCACATTTCGGTGCTTTTTTTTCCTGAGATTTGATACACTTCGAATTGTAGCCAATCATTTTACGTTTCCGGGGATAGTAGGCGGGTCCAGGTACGTACGTTCTTTTAGAGCAGAGCTACAGATTAAAAATGTCCAAGACGAAGCGGTCAAAAGTCTGGCTGTACTTCACAGCAAAAGATGCAAACTCAGCAGCTGCAACAAGTGCTTTAAGCTGATACTGTGATACTGTGGAAAGGAGGTAACACCTGAAATCTGATGAAACACCTGGCGACGGATAGCGTCTTTTTTTAAAAGCCGAGAAATGCGCCGTATTTGATAGCTTGCTGCGAGACCTCACACCGAGCGCATCTACTGCAGGTGTGGTGCCTGTTATCGGACCCAGAGTTAGCAACATCCCCCAAAAAGCTGAAGAGTAGAGTCCTGGCCCCTAGCCCTGCCAGTGTAGCAGAAATGATGAGGATGATGATGCAGCAGCAGCCGTTCTTCTCTGCGTGAGTAGCTTAATGTTGTTCGTGTGTAATTTACGTTGAGTAGGCTAACCACGTTATTACATTAATGCATGTAAGGTGAACTAGCAAACACCATCATAGCTACATGCAGCTGTCTTCTTGTTTGATGGCAGATACTCCCTTCACCCTGGCCAAAAAGGCTAAAATGACCAAAGAAAAAGTGGGAAACAGTTAAACATGAGAGGTTTTTGGACAAAGTTTGTGTTTTTTCCATTGTTTAAGCTGCTTCCAGCCAAGAATGATACCATATATGCCCTATAGCTGCAGAAAAGGCTAACATTGTTATCTTTTTACAAAAAAACAGCTGAACATGAGAGGTTTTTGGACAAAGCTTGTGTTCTCCATTCTTTAAGCACCGGTTCGAGCACCGTTTAAGCACCGGCACCGTTTCAAAAGTACCGGTTTGGCACCGGTATCAGATAAAACCTAAACGATACCCATCCCTAATCATGAGATATGTAAGTCAACTCTAAGATGCATGTTTAGCATCGTGACTGTAATTTGAGGTGAATATTTGCACCTTAATATTTCCTTTCAAACTGCAAAATTACAAAAAAAGCACGAGGGAAGTAAAGAGAGACGAGTCAAATGAAAAATTGCAGAAAGTAGAAAATACAACCCTGGTATGTCTATTGACTGTATGTGCATTATTAATGGATTTATTGGTAAGGAGAAATCCTCAAAGTGAGTGGTGGTGTTTGCCTGCGTGTGCTCGGTAGGTGGATGAGGCTGGCTTGGGTAACGAGGAAATTACTGATGAATTATAATGACCTGTAACGTGTTTCAGGGGAGGAAGTCGTGAATAAGATAGTTTCCCTTAGACAGACAATCGATAGCAGGCTAAAGGATTCAGACAATCTAAAAAACCTGAAACCTTGACCCAGTGCTGTCGGTATGTATGCGTTAATAACAGCTGAGTCTGTGAGGTTTCCTGTGTAAGCTTTATGATTTTTCAAGGTTAAAAAACGCTATTTGGTCAGTTTAACGTTTATTTCCATAAAGACCAACATTCAGTCCTGAATCAACTTTTCCAACCTTAATACGACCCGAACACGCTTTTTATTTTCTACTCAGTGAAACAAAAGTGAAAATAACGCCACTAACCTTTGATTTTCCTGTGACTGCAGCGCTCGTGGGCGCATTACAAAATGCATTCATATTGAAAAGTATACGTTTGTTGTAGTAAAGGATGCGCTGCAGCTGACTATGTGCCACGGCTGCCAGGAACCGCAGTGATGACAGACTTCGTGTTTGAGAAAAGCTTGAGGGCCTCAAACTGAGAACTGTGCGCTGAAACCTGACATTTTACTGTATCCACCAGAGGCCAGACACATAAAAGAAACTCCACCAAACCTTCACAGAATTTATGTGAGCGAAGAAAGTCATGGAGCTCATGAAAAATTCTTTCTCTTCTGCTGCATACAGATAGATACTTACATCAATCACCTCAAACATACCTCAGTCATGTATTGTGGAGTGGGAAGCGGTCGGGGGTAAGGGCATTATGTGTGTTACGCTTAGAGAGCTGCAGTGCTGCCAAAAGGGGGGCTCCAAACATCGTAATTAAAAGTGGCACTGCCAGGACGGTTTGAAAGTTGAAAGTCAGAGTTCTTCTCATGCTCGGCAGACAAGTATACCCCAAACTGGGCTAAAACGCATTTTAATCACATTAGCGAGGTCTAGTTCTGGAGCCCATTCCAGGTTTTGGATAAAAAGTCTATTAATTTCCTCCGAACCCCCTGCATCAGCAAAGCATTTTAATTTACTTCACAATTACCAGCTTCATTTCATTAACGGCAAAATTTAAAGGAAAAACAACAGTCTCCTAATAAAAGAATATCTACTTTCTCTTCTACCACCCGCCTCATCAGTTTCCTTCATGACTTTTCCTTCAAGACTTCTCAATCCCTGCAGCTAAAGTAATTTCTTAAGTAATTTCCTCCTTTTGGCTTCGCAAATACACGTTTTAAGGGGTGTTGTTGTTGCTATTACAAAGTTTTCTTGTTGCTGAAGAATACTCGTGAAGTATTTGTAAAATGGAGAATTTAAATGAAGCAGCAAAACGAATAAAAAAGAAAGACGGGAGAAAAATATAAATTAGGGATTCGACATCCTTTTTATTATTATTTCATGATGTTTTTGAAATGAATGTGGAAATCAGCGTGTTTGAGTAGAGCTTCTCAGCGTAATAGTTGGAGAATCAAACTGCACCTGGTTGTGGAGGTGTGTCAATGTAACGACTACGTTTGGAAGCACGAATGCAAACCTAGTGCAGCGTGTTACATAGTTACCATTAAAACACGAAGGTCACTTTTATCCACCAAAGGTAATAAAAGGGGAATGATGAATGCATGCTGTGTGTGTGTGAATGCTTATGTGAGTGGACTAACCTGGAGCTGCTGGGCCTCATGGTTCTCCAGTCCTTCCACAATTGGAGCAAATCTCTCTTTATTGTTCCTTTCTGCAGCAATCGTCATAGCAGCCAGAATCTTATCCAAGCTGGTAGGAAACAGAGAACAAACACAAAAGTCAACAAACACTTTTATCACATGGCTACCAGGACATTTACTCACAGTTTTCACCTCAGGCATCATGTATCTTATTTTCCCTTGTGTGTTGGCACGAACGTTTACTCAGCCCATCTTTGGTCAATCTGACAAATTATACCGCTTTCAATCCCTTTGTCTACAATTTAGTCCTTTATTGTTTCAGTGTCCAATTTTAACTGTTACTAAGGCGATGGCAGACAAAAACAGGGTTTTCCTGCAAATGTGTTTAGTAGTCAAAGCAACTGTGGCTGAACGAGATGGAGTCCAAATTATTGGAGGGACAGCCAGACTAGTGCTCAAACACTCAAATACACCTATTGAGAAGGTAAGCAAATTAGAGCACTTGCAAAGGCTCAAGGCAGCTCAACTAAATAGAGTGTTGGACAATTTTAGCCTCTAAATTGTGAATAAAGTATGCTGCACATAACCACACCCACACAAACAGGGCTGCAATAAAAGTAAATTCATGTCTGATGAGCGGTTACATGAAGAGTTATTCACAACATGTGTAACCAATAATTGGCAGCGAGTGGCCCCCGTCACTGCAGAGCCATCGTTGCCATGGCATGCATAGCTTTCGTTAAGTTTAGGACACTAGCTCAGCCTACTGTGAATGCTATAGTATTAGCATTGTAAGTAAACACCAAATGAATGCATGTTTATGTATGTACAAACATGTGCCAAATAAACTTGCAATTTTGACTTTTCTTAATTTGTAAAGACTCAACCAATAAAATGTTTAGGGTCAGGAATAACCAGAAGGAAATCTGCGAGTGAGGAAGACCATGTGCTTGACCGACGAGGCTGCATGTGCAGACTAAGCCTGACAAACAGATAAATAGAAGGATGATTCTTTGTGATAGAGGTTACAAAGTCAGACAAACGCGGGGAGCTGCATACTGAATAACTTTAAAGCCAGTTCAGACGACGCTTCAAAACAGGCGAGATAGATCTGCTTAACTCGCTGTGTTCCCTTTTGATGCTGTCAGCTAAAGTGGGTGTTGAACATGAGCCAGCGTCACAATGTTGGTTGAGGAGGAAGTTTCTGAGCTAAAAAAGTGACACCTCAGCTCCTTTGGCTGTCATTTCTACAAGATACGGGCATTTTAATGCAAGGCTATGATCACGGCGACGATCTTCATGTTTACTTCAACATTTTCTTGAATGCTTTGACTGACGCGGATGAGACAGACAGAGAGAGGGAGGTCTGTCCTGTCTATGTAGCCAGTATCTGCTTAAAATAGTAGTTGTGTGCGTATACATGCAGTCTCTGTGTAAAGAAGAGACTGAAGAGAACATGGATCTATCTGAAAAATCATTATTATATCAAATCAAGCTCGCTTTGGGAATGATGTGCATTCAGTCAAACTAATTGTGACTGATTGTCTGTATTTTGACTTCCTAAGGAAGTCGCAGCTATGTGACACTCAGCACTGCTAATAGTGATAACCTGTTAATTTATCTGCTACTCATTCTAGCCTTGACAATGTAAAGACCCAAATGTAATCCCTTGTTACTCTAATTACTAGAATTAATGATGGTAGGATTCATTAACAGTGCCCCCCCTCCAATCCCTAAAGTGTCCAGGTTTGCACATCCTGGCTCAGGAGGACTGTTTACTAGAAAAATGGGGGAATAGTCATTATTGTCTCAGTGGTTTGAGCCATGCATCACCTTTCATGACAAAACAAAATGTCTCACATCGATTTGTTTGGTATTTATAGAAGTAAAACTGTT
Organism: Neolamprologus multifasciatus; assembly: GCF_963576455.1. Taxonomy (NCBI): domain Eukaryota; kingdom Metazoa; phylum Chordata; class Actinopteri; order Cichliformes; family Cichlidae; genus Neolamprologus; species Neolamprologus multifasciatus. The sequence goes on from NC_140440.1 coordinate 34,898,356, forward strand.
ATTTTTTATTACAAACAGTACATATAGTTAGAATTATTTCTTGTCTGGCAATTACATTATAGTAAACACGTGTTTAAGTGGCATCTTTAGAAGCTGATACAGGGTAAAAAATCTAAACAAAGAAAATTAAGAAATAAGACAAAAATATCTGGATTAAAAACCTTATTTTTAAAAAACAAAAACATATGCAGGCATAACTGAGGCCTATCTGAGTTGTCAGAGATAGCAGACACATTCCTGAACTCAGCTTCTCCAACAGAATTTGTGGGTTTGTTTGTTTCCAGCACTGCATACAGACTGACTTTGAAGTGCCATTGTTATTCTAGTCTGGCCCTGTGGGAAACAATAAAAAACACTCCCCTAAATCCAATTTATACGCTGTCAGCCTGCTTGTGTCTGCAGCAAGCTACACTGAGAAGTTCACCACATTAAACAGACTAAACTGCATCATCTGAGCATGTGATCCAAGAGATTTCTACACCGACTAAGGTCACCTGTAAATGCAGCGGCAACTCATAGCGGGTAAACACATAAGCATGGGCTGCAATCTCTGTATGACTACATGCCACCCAGTGAGAGGAGATTGAAGCGACAGTAATATTATAGGGATGTCCTGCACTCTTCCCTCTATTTCAGAAACAGGGATTTGTATACACAAAGCAGTGATGGGCCATGTCTGTCATTGTTTTTCTTTGTTTTTCCATCAGTCATTCGTTTATTTCTATATCAGCTGCGATTTATTGAAAAATATATAGAAAACCTGAGAAATATGTGATCCTATCAACACTTAAAATCCCCATAGGAGATGGGCAAAAGTATGGTAGCAACTTCAAAGGTCAATTCATCCACATGACCCAAAGTAAAGACCACAAATAAGAATTTTATTCAAATTCAACCTTATTTAAAATCTTTAAACCTGCAAAAAAACCAAAGCTCCCAATTTAACGCGCTGACCTGCAAACTGAGACGAAACGTATTGTGTCTGCAGACATCGGTGGTTGGACTTTGATAGACTACCTACGCATGTGATCGTGATGTCTCTGAATGGAACTTACATGTTTTCCTCTCCGATGATGCAGCAAGCGGAGAGGATTTTGACAATCTCTGTCATCATGCTGGTCTGTTTGGGGTCAATCGCTCGAGCCAACAACGACAAACTCCGCTCATCTCCCAAGATCCTTTGCAGTCCATACTACGGGCACAAAAGAAGACAGGAGAGGATGTAGAAAAAAGTCCACTGGGTATAAATTAATGAGAACATTAGCATTCATAGAGAACTTTCACTTCAAGTAAAAAACGGAAAAAAAATCTACGTAAGTTATAGTTAGCCTTAATTTTCTTATAAGGAGGGACAACGAGGCCGAGGGAGAAAATAAAGAGGATGATGAATTAATTTAATTCAGGACAGGACTATAGGGACAAATACTTATAGTCTCATGCACCTTGTAGTCTCCCCACAACTGAGAGAATGGGTAGAGATGACCACATGTGGGGATTAACTCTAAGAGAAGCAATATCAACAGTTCATCTATCCTTGAAATGTGTGCCACTTTTGAGAAATGAGCCAGACTGCCCAAAAAAGGATAATTAAAAGATCTGAGACTGTGGGCTTGATATGGTAAAATTAGCTTTACGCTCCCGTTATCCCAGGCTCGTCAGAGTTCAGATTCAAATAAGGTTTGGAATCTTGGCCTCTTGAGATATTTATAAAATGTTTAATGTAAGTGAACTAACAGTTTGCTCTCTCGTGCTTTTTATTTTTTTGTAAAATAAATTCACTGTTCAGCTGGTGAACATTTCAGGCCTTTTGCGTTTCACCTCCTCTTTGGCTTTGTTGCTCCTAGAGTATTTAAAAGTAGAATGGGAGGCAGAGCCTTCAGTTTTCAGGCCCCTCTTCTGTGGAACCAGCTTCCAGTTTGGATTTGGGAGACAGACACTATCTCGACTTTTAAGATTAGGCTTCAAACTTTCCTTTTTGCTAAAGCATATAGTTAGGGCTGGACCAGGTGACCCTGAATCCTCCCTTAGTTATGCTGCAATAGATGTAGGCTGCCGGGGGATTCCCATGATGCATTGAGTTTTTCCTTTCCAGTCACCTTCCTCACTCACTATGTATTAACAGACCTCTCTGCATTGAATCATATCTGTTATTAACCTCTGTCTCTCTTCCACAGCATGTCTTTATCCTGTCTTCCTTCTCTCACCCCAACCAATCACAGCAGATGGCCGCCCCTCCCTGAGCCTGGTTCTGCTGGAGGTTTCTTCCTGTTAAAAGGGAGTTTTTCCTTCCCACTGTCGCCAAAGTGCTGCTCATAGGGGGTCATATGATTGTTGGGCTTTTCTCTGTATCTATGAAGCGCCTTGAGGCGACTTTTGTTGTGATTTGGCGCTATATAAATAAAATTGAATTGAATTGAATTGAATTGAGAGCAATATCACTTCATACTGACATGAAAAGAGATTTTAATGTGGGTGATCAGTTGTGTGGATGGCCTTGAATCATACAAACCTTATTGTTCATGAAAGCCTTCAAACACTGGATAAGTTTATGCTGGTTGCGTTTATCAATGGGCTCTTGCCTGAAAAGAAAGAAAGAAAAGTCAGATTTTACGCATTGTTATTGAATGAAAAGTACAACAAACAACAAATATACGAGGTGACTCACTGTTTCTTGTCCAGCAGCTTCTCCAGTGCCTCCAGAAGAAGCCCGAGACCCTCATGGCCAAAGTTATTAACCCAACTGTAAATAAAACACATAGACAAAAAAGCTGGTCACACGATACTCGTTCTAAATTGTTATTGCCGTGCTGGTGTGCCGTCAGCCACGCTGATTCACAGAAAGAAGCAAGCACAAACAACAATATTGCATTAACCTCAGAGGAAACGAGTCACTCGGAGTAATATCAGAGGTTTAACACTTAACTCGATAAATTGACTGTTGCAGTGATTTTTAATTCCTAACAGAAAGTGCTGCAAATCAAACCCCTCCTGCCCTCTCGCTGACACCGAATACAGTCTGAATCAGTTTACATTTAAACTATACCCATTTACAAGCAAATGAACACCCATCCATCTTAACTAGTGTTCCCATTGCCAAGCAGTTTGTATCCAGCACCCCCCCCCCCTCCCTCTGAGCTACAACGTTACTGTGCCAAAAGATTAAGCAATGCAAGAAGATAACATTGTAATCGATAATGGATCGCGGGAGATAACTGGCTATAAACCTCAGCGTATCAGGAGACAGCAAATGATCCAGTGCAGATGAGCCCGTTTGTCTAAGCCAGCGGAAGAGAGAAGCAGGAGGAGGCTGGGAGGGACTGTGTGGTCACAGCGAGATTATATCATTAGCATTACTTGTTTTTGGGCCTCCGACTGTCAATAATGTAAAATATATGGGGCAATTTTATGACATTAACGGGGCATAAGTCAACGATTTATCCCACCTTTTTGACAATGATTTGAAATAATAATGGTTTCAGTATTAAAGCCATTTGTATTGACTCAGTGAGTCGGAAGAGACCCTCAATTAGGGATGAGATGCATTAGCCTAAGGCAGCTAGCAGAGTAGAGGTGAGGTATTTCTTTGATCTGTGACTAAATTAGCACGCACAACAAACCCTACCTACCATTACTCACATTTCATTACCAGACAAGCAGCGCCGGTTTATAAGTTATTAATATTTACCGTGGTATGTAATGATGATCTGTTTTCTTAATAAAAACAAAACACATTATAATGTTTAGAAATGTCTTTATAAATGTCTGTTTACCAAGAGCCTTCCAATTTGAATGTTTTTTTCCAGCACATGCTGGAAGCCATAAAAGAAAAGAAAAACCAAATTGGCTCCGTTTACTGCAGAATAACAATGAAGCTGTATGTATATGTGATACAGAGGAGGTAGAAGTTAATGAAAGGCTGCGACAACACGGAGGGAAAGGAGGCGACATGGCTCAAGAATCACAATTCACTAAGTCCACAGTCTTTGTTTATGCTCCTTAGTAATGATGGTAATGTCAGTCTTCGGAGAGCAGGAAATTGGACCAATATTTGTGAACAGAAATTTGTTCATTACACAGTGTAACTGTAATATGGGATGTTAGGAGGCTACGAGACATCTCCGAGGTGTGTGCGAGAACACTGCAGACAAAAACAAAAAAAATACTATGTCCTCTGCCATAAGGTTTTTACATAATTACAATTTCATGCTTTGCAATCATGTTCGTTATCACAGTAAACAAGGTGTAAATGTGTAGTATGACGACTCTGTTTTGCTGTCTGCGGAGCACGAATCCTTCCACCTTCAAAGGAGTGTGTGTTTACACGTTGAGTACATTTTAGCAATGCTACTGTTATTTATAGTGCCTGATTTTATTTTTTACCTATTAATTTACAAATTAACACTCGGTGCTCACAATCTAGACAATGTGTTTGTTGAAAGGGTTGTGCCACTTCTGTACTTTCAAAGGGTGCAACTATAATTCCAATTAAACTATGAGACTGAGAGTGTTTTGTTTGTTTTGATAGTGTTCGTTCTCTCTTTGCTTTTTTTTTTCAGTTTGAAATGCAAATCAGAAACCCGATTCAGTAAATATATAAATTTTCAATTTATATATTCACATTCAATTCAATTCAATTTATTAAAGGGTAATTCAAAAGGAAGATAAAGCTTCATTTTTGATGAAAAAAATGCTTGGATAGGAACATCGTCAGGTTTATAGTCGTGTTTTACGAAAAAGAGGAAAAAGGGAGTCTCCTGTTAAATGCACTACATGGACAAACATATCAGGACGCATGTCTTAAGTGTTTCACTCCTATTGCTACAGGTGAATAAAATCAAGCACAGAGCCATGTAGTCTGCCATTCCAAACATTTGTCACTCACAAGGTCACAGTGAATTTAAGCATGGTGCTATATGTACTCCTCCTAGATATTATTGCAAATCACATCAACTGCATGAAGTTAAAGAGCAGATACTAGAGGTGGGAATCACCATACATCCCACGATACGATATTATTACAATTTTTAAAAAATATTTAGCGATATTCAGATTCTGTACATAAAGGTAAACTTTATCAATATTCATTTTCTCTAATATCAAAGTCTCACACTCAGTCTTTCTCTCATTTCAGTTTGATTGTTGACAAACTGAACGGTTTGTATTACAGTCTAGTCCAACTTAACTGAATCAACCATCTGGTACAATTATAGCTATTCTGAACTATGCAGTTTATGAAAACTATGCAGCCCCTTCAGCAACTGAAGAATTTGAAAGTCAATTAAAACAAAATATAATTTTACATGAAATAAAAAAGTTTTAAACTTAATTCAAATAAAACATGTCTTAAATTAAAATAAGTAAACTGTCATGTTTATTGCTGCCATAAACAAGTTAAACACATTTGGACAGTGAAGGAATGTCAGGATTCTTGCTCAGAAAAAGGATCAACATGCTCTGAAGTCAGAGCACAAAAACCTTTTTTGTAACAAAATATCGATTTCTGCTGTCCCTGTATCGATACATTATTAGCAAACAAAATATCACCATGCTACACAGTATTGATTTTTCCCCCCACCCCTAGCAGATACTGAGGCGAAGAGTACCTGCAGCACAGTTCATAGTGCAAAATAGCTTCTAATGCTCTGCATGTCTTTATATCTTTCTGTCAAATTGAGAATAAGTGCAGCAAACATACATATAAACTCAGGGACAGCAGAGTTTGGACAATTCTGATAAGTTTGAAAGCCATTAGTTGATGTGGACATCTTTCTTCTTCAGCACAGTCTGTAAGCTTTCTTGTGATTTCTTTAAATAGTTTTTGAGGCTTCTTGAAGAACATTCAAAACTCTTCTTTGGATAAGCTTTTAACGTCCTTCTAGTTCTCGTGTAATTTGGTGCACTTTCGTGACGTATCATCACAAAAAACCAAACAAATTCAAAAACAGCTTTACGGGAGAAAACTAGCCTTACTATGAGATTTACAAATGCATTCTTTTAGCAGACAAGCTGCTCTAATTAAAGGAGAATTCAACTTGTAAAATACGCGAGAGAAGTTTGCTGCATGTTTGCATTTCTGTGTGACTGCTGGACTGAATCAGAATAGGCAGAAAAGAAGAGAAACTGGGATTGTCTGTGCCCTAAATTTTTCATCAAAAATGTGCGTCTTGCTGAAGGTTGCAACATAATGCAGTCCCCTAAAGGTTTCTAAGGCACTAAATGTTTTTCTGTCCTCCCTACATCGCAGACTGTCTATCATTTTCTGTCCCCTCACGTATACCCTTAGGTCCTCTACAGGTTGCCTTCCAAATGTCCCCAAAGTTACCACTAAGAAAATGAGAGATGGTACTTTTAGAGTGTTTGTCCTCAGGCTATGAAATGCCCCCTTTCTGTTCATCAGAGAACTCACCTGAATGGACAGCAACTAAAACAAATAACCCTACTTTTTCCACTATGCTGCGGTAATAATAAAGTAATAACAATGATGCCAGCCTCTGTAACAGATCTATGTTGTTGTTTCTTAAATACTTTCATAGTTAATAAGCAGAGCAACAAAACGTGTGCTGCGGATGTGGCCATAGGCTCTTGTTTGGTCAAATGTAAAGTACCTTAACGCAGAAACAACACGAGATGAGATCCTTTCCTTATCACTTTCTTCTCCTAATGTGGGAATACATCTAAAAATTTCATTAACTTGGGGGAGAACTTGTTCATCTAATATTGATGGCTATAATCCTCTAGTTAAGTGCCACCAAATTGTGTTACTTTCTGCAATCATGTATATTCCCCAGGCAAAATGAAAAATTCATGGTTGGTCTTAGGGAAGCAATTTCTTATTTTATATTTTGTGGAGTTTTTTGTTTTTTCTTTTGAAGGGGAGGGGCTCTGTTAGCTTGATGCAATTATGTTACAGTTATGTTAACTGCGAGAAAATGTATGCAGTGAAATTCTCACACAACAAGAGTTCAAAATGAACTATATTTTACTAACAAGATTTTTGTTCAATTGTAGATTTTTCTCAGCACTGCAGTAAAAAGAGCAGTTATGTTATAACATGTAATAATGTCACGGGTTACATATGTTATATGCATGCAACCAACATCTATGCCTCTTATATTTGGTCCTACAGCTTGTTTGAAGTGTAAAATTGTTTCTATTATTATATTTACTATATTTTATACTACAAAAGAGTGATTCCTTTACAAATTAATAGTATTTAGATGGAAAGATATGCTGTAACTACACTTTTGTATGTTATTAAAACAAACTCAGAGCAAAGATCATGGAAAAGAAAGGTACATCGCCAGGGAAGTGTTGCTACATAAAGAGAAGATCACCAGCCGCACTAAGTGACTCAACAGTGGAAGAAGCAGCGAGAGGGAGACACTGTCCCACCTTGTTTGTCTGATCACTGGTCTTGTGTTTGGACTTTGTGTGTATTGATTTCAGTTTATAGACCAGATTTATTATTTTATCAGGGCTTGGTGAAGGGTTATGTTACTGAAAGCTTCTGTGTCTGTAAAGTATCTTTCATATTACATTACAGGGCCGAGGCATACAACTGTTCCTCCTTGGGACTACTGACCTATTCACCACTACAGGATCGGGACTTAGGGCCGAGGTGCCGTGCAACACAGGCCTGAAAGATAAATCTTGAAACCAAGCACCACCAGTGTCTGTTTAGTGATTTAGCATGCCAAACATGGGGGAACATTACACTGTGATCAATATAAAAGCCACCCTAAATGCCTATAAAGCACAGTGCATATCAGATGACAGAAATTAAATATGAACATTATCTTTCTGTTCCTCACATCTTTAAGCAAAATGCTTTCTACAAATAACTATTAAAAGCAGCAACATTTGTCTCTGCTTTTCTAGAGTATCACAGTCTGATGGATTTCGTGGTTTGTCCTTCCACTCTACCTCCCCTTGGTGGGTACTTACCACTTATGACTGGGACTACCCGGCCTTGATGCTTGGCGATTCTCCAATACAACTGTCTTCTTGCACATTGTGTTGACTGTTCTCAAAGCTGATTGTCGATGAGTGTTCTCAGATCTTAGCACGCACTATGTGATAATCAATGCTGCTCCTTCATTTCTTTTGCTCTGGTTTTGACTCATTAGTCTAGAGGTAAAGTATCGCTACTGGACCAACATAGAGATAAACACAGCAACTAGCACTCTCTCCCTTTCCATCTGAGGCAACTGGCCAAAATTAAGCACTTTCTTACGAGACAGCAATTTGAAACAGTAAACCACGCTTTTGTAACCGTTCGGCTGGATTACTGCAATTCTCTTTATTTTGGGGGGAGTCGATCTTCTGTTTTTCGACTGCAGTTAGTCCAGAATGCTGCTGCACGCCTTTTAACTGGCACTCGTAGATACGAGCATATCACCCCAGTTTTATATTCACTTCATTGGCTGCCCGTGCATTTTAGGATCCATATTAAGCTGCTTTTATTTGTTTTTAAATGTTTGTCCAATGCTGCCCCTCTGTACCTCTCTGAGCTTCTTCATCCATACATACCTTCCCGGTCCCTCAGGTCGGTAGACCAGCTCCTCCTGAGCGTGCCCAGGACTAATTGTAAGCTCAGAGGGGATCGGGCGTTTGCTGTGGCAGCACCAAAACTGTGGAATGAGTTGCCTTTACATGTTAGACAGGCACCTCCCTTATCTGTTTTTAAATCACGTCTTAAAACAGATTTATTTACTTTGGCTTTTAGCACAGCAGGACTTGTTGATGTCTCTTAATATGTTTCTTATTAATTATATTATTTTTAATTTTAAGATATTTTATATGTAATTTAAACCGTTTCCTCTCTTATATTTGTAGCACTTTGGTCAACATTGTTGGATGTAAAGTGTGTTATAAATAAAGATGCTATGCTATCCCCAGAGCCACATTATTAGCTTGCCTACAAACAGTGTTAGGGAGTAACGGAATACATGTACCGCCGTTACATATTTAAAATACAAAATATGAGTAACTGTATTCCGTTACAGTTACCGTTTAAAAAGGTGGTATTTAGAATACAGTTACTTTGTTGAAATAAATGGATTACACAGCGGTACTTCCCTGTTTCATATTGTGGCGGGTCAGGACTGTTTGGGTTTTGTTTGACAGCTACGTTCTGTAGTTCCAGGCGGCAGCGTTACGGTTGCCATGGTTACAGGGTGACGCTCTCTCTCTGCGTGTTTCCTGGGTGAGAGAGGCCTTTTTGTTGTTGTTGTGCTAAGCTAACAGGCAGAATGCTACAGGTATAGCTCTAAAGAATGTAGCATCATGGGCAGTGTAGTCCGTGCTGCAGGGAGAATGGACTGCCATACACGTTATGTGTCTGTGAGCGAGGGAGGGAGGAAAAGGAAAAGTACGAGCTGTCATGGAGCAGAAACGGGAGCTGGAAGCATGTAAATATAATAATAACCACTGCAGCCAAGAAGAGAGCCTGACGAGCCCAGTTGTAAGTAAGCTATTAAGACTCGACTGTACACCGTGTTCGTGTTTTCCTCTGAAACAATAAGTTCTGTTGGAGCAGCCTTTCAACGCCTCTCTCTGTCTCTGCTAGCAAAGTTGACCCAGACAACAAAGTAAAGCTAGTTTTCGGCTACGAGCCCGACACAGAACCCACCGTATTAGCCAGAGGTCCCTTTACTACGGTTCGGAGCCGCGGACCTTCAGTAACAGTAATAAATCACAGCAATAGTACATTCATGTAGTTGTAAACAGCATGATAATATATTAAGTAATCCAAAGTATTCAGAATACGTTACTCTCATTGAGTAATGTAACGTAATAGTTACAGAATACATTTTGGGGCATGTATTCTGTAATCTGTAATGGAATACATTTTAAAAGTAACCTTCCCAACACTGCCTACAAACGTCACACATTATTTGCACACACTTTGAAGTTTCTATAATATATTACTGTGGATAGACTGATGAATTAATTCAACAGCAGGCTGTAGCCAGCAAGTATCAATGACAAAAACATTTGTTTTAATCCTGCAAAATAATTCTTAAACTCCTACACCCTGTTTCTAATGCTGTTTGATCCTTAGCCACAGAAACCTTTACTTCACACAGAACTGAGTTAAATATTTAGGAGCCTGTAGATGAGCACTGGGGGAGGGGGGGGGGGGGTGGGGGTGGGCAAGGTGAACTATCAAGAGATTTAAATACTTATTGAAGTATTATGGACACTGTGTGCATCCAGCATCTGGCATTTATACATACAAAGTGAGTCAAAATCATTGACCTGTGCTGAACCTGACAGAGAACAGCGAGCAGGCAGGATGTTTCAGAGCCCAGCTAACATGCACCTTTCCCCTCCGTGCTGCCACTTTGCTCGGCAGTCTTCATAATAACTCCGGCTGGCTATAGCAACTCTTAAATATAATGCATCACAGCACAGAACATGTTACGATTGCGTGTACCATCTGAATAAACTGTTTCATAAAGTATATTCCTTGCAACCAATTTTTCGTTGGTTTTATTGAATTAGAGCAGAAGAACTGTCCACAGAGTCGTCTGCGGCGGTGCTGTTATTTCATAGTGCTACAAAACCAAGTAATACAGTCTGAGGACAATATACCTGGTGTCAGCACTCCACAAATGTAATTTCTGGCATAGTCAAGGAAGCGCAGGAACAAGAACAGTGCAGTACTCAAAGGGAGCACTTTGCACTTGTAATGGTATTCAGGTCTCAGCTTGATACTGAAACATGGCTTTAACAAAGACTAAAGATGTAGCACACAGGTGAACGTGGAACTGAAAGTATGCGTGCGTGTGTGTGAACATGAAAGGAGTGTGAGGTTGGAGAGTGGAGGTCTCTATCAGAGAGCTGACAGCACACCATGCTCCCCAGACACTTTGAAATGACTCCCCACGGAGTGCAAAACACTCTTGAAATTTCTAATTATCCCCAGAACAACACCGAGAATACCTACACACCAACATAGCATCACTGCAACCTGAAGGTACCCAGAAACCAGTGTTACTGCTAAAGCACTGCTGGACACAGTGTTTCTTCTCAATTTAATTGCGTGGTATTGTGTAAAGCTGCGTTTACTGAGGAAGATTAAAGAATGGACCATTAGGTTTGACGCAATGTATCAACACATTCCTCAGGCTTCTGTAAAGATGAGCTTCATCTTTCAAGTCGAAGGAAATGCAACGGCAGCACTTCCCTGGAAGAACTAATTCTATTCTCAAAGTCATTAAGTTGCCATTTTGTTCGAGCTTTTGTTGCTGCCACCTTTTAGAGGAGATGTAATTGCAGTATCAGTGTTCACCTTTGAGAACATGTTCACCAGAATTTGTGCCAGTATTTAATATCTGCAGACAACTAGTGAAACATTAGGACAGCTCTGCAGCTCTGCTAAATTCTGCGGCAGAAAGGATCGCCTTTGTAGGTCACATAAGGTGATAAATCCTTTTATTCATAAGCATAAAGGAAAGTGTGTCGCTATGAGAGTTTCCCACAGATTTGACATAAGTTCTCTTAAGATGTTTGTTTACAGGTCAAACATAAAACAGGTTTTATTTATTTATTTTAATACTTTCCACTTAACTATACCACAATTTTATATATTGCATTATATCAAAAAGAATAACATGAACCGTGACCTGTGAGTAATGACTAAGAGCGAATACCAAGAACAGTAATTATGGATTTATAGTCAGTTATTTCCTATATCTACCAGCTATTTTCGATACCGAAGCAAATAGTTTCCAACGAAATCAATATAAAATTCAGATCAGATATGTGTGAATTATGTATGCATGCTTTGGGGCTGTAACAGATATGGCTATCTTGGAGGTTAACAGATGGTGTCATAAAATGAAATAGGCATCACTCTTAAAATACACGCAGACACTGAGGACATTTATGTCTCCAAAATCATTTTCATTGCCTGTGAAGAAGAAGGGCAAACATCAAATTTGAAGTCAGCCGCAAGGGTACAAACTAGTTAACTTGCTCATTTCTCACTCCTTCTCACGTCCACTGAGAGGACAGTGTCATAACACTCGTGCCAAATTTAACAGTCAAATAAAACTCTGACTGTTCTGTGATTTATGCTCGTACTACTGTCAAAGTAAAAAGCAAAAATGCATTCTCTAATGAACTAAATCATTGTGAAACAACAGAAGGCCGCAGTGCACCTTCAGGTTTCTACTAAACACTTATGTCATTTGCAGTTTTATTCCTCCTTCATGAGTAAACTTTTCGGAGAACCTGAGGGTGACTGAGCGTGGTCGACTCTCGCTGCCAAGAAAATGACCACACTCAAGGCTCGCAAAATTTCAAAATCCCTGGTAGCCCTTCGGGCAGGCCCTCTTCAGTTTTTGGTAGCCCAAAATAAATTTAAGTAGCCCGAATTAAAAAAACAATTATACTTTAATGTATAATATTGTAAAGGAAACAAAACATCAATCTAAAAATATTTAAAACACAAATTACAATCATCAACTCAAATATTTGGTTCTAATTGACCAGAAATTTCTATGAACTTGCAAGAACTGTGTAGAACATGAATCAGTGTTCAGTAAGAGGCAAGTGGAACCAAGATCTAGGACATTTGCTTTTTGTTTGCAAAGACTGCTAAATCTTGCCAATGGTAGTTCACTCTTTGCAAAATAGTAGCTGTTCTAAACAGCTTTTTCAAGACTTCTTGTTGTGCTTGGTTTATTTTTAGTATGTTTTTTGCAATTGGTGTTTGTTCTGGGAAAGATACTGCAGACTGGGCAATAATGCATTTCTTGCATTTCTCATGGGTTCTGATGGGGTCTTTCTTAAAATGACTGGTCCCAGTAACAAAGGCGCTTGTCGACTCAGAAATCGAGGGAAACTCACAACACACCCGGCAGAACATTATGTTATTTAGCTCGTCATATTCCAGCCGCATAAATTCTTTTGTCCATGAAGTGGACCGTGAAAGCAAAAAACAAGCGCAAATTCAAATGCGATTTCCATGTGTCACATATTGACAGTGGCTCATCAATGCCGATGAATAATTACCCAGCTACATTTGCGAAAGAATGCAAAAGCATTGACATATATTTTTCCTTCCTATGATAGCCTGACGGGCAGGGCTGAGATGGATTTTGGTAGCCCGACTGGGCGAGCCCTGACACTGGAACAATTTTACTAAAGGAAGATGATAAAACTAGATCATCATGGCAGAGAATTAAATTGCTATTTTTCTATTATTCCACAAAGTTGGATGGAAAGAAATAATGCTTAATCCGCAAAGTTCAGAGTCCGTCTCATGTCCCGAGCTAACTCATCTCCCTGAACTTAAGCAGGGACAGCTGTTTTTTCTGCTACGTTTAAAAAGAAAAAATCAAATTGACAAGAAGTCTGATTAAGCTTACAAAAGACTATCGAGGATAACAAAGTGGATACAGAGGATTAATTATGGATGATTCACTGCCATATTTCCACATCAAAAATGACAAGAGTTGAAACAGTTATTCATCTCTGTGAAGAATCTATGTCTGACAGAGCTATCTCATTGATGTCGACTGTGTCTGAATTCTCACACAAGAATCATTCATCAGTGCAGGGCTGTGTTAACTCATAGCAGTCTTATCGAGGGCCACTATTCACACTTTGTTCTCGTGCCAGACGAGATTTCAGGCCTACGCTGTCGAGGGGGTATACGCAACCTGTGAGCTGTTTGTTTCAATAGCCACAACAGCAGACGGACAGATGGATATGCTTCTGGGTGCTGGTGTTAATTGGCCGTTGTACATGAAGCAAACAGAAAAGGCCGAGGGAGTAAGACTCAGGCATATAGAGTCCCAGTCAGTGCTATTACATTTAAACTTTTACGCCAAGGGAGCGGCTTTTTTGACACCTTATAATTGACTTTGTGTGAGTTTTTGCCAGAAATGTAAAATGTAAACAAGCTCAAGTATATTGATATATTTTTGCAGGTGAAATTTGACAAAAATGTTTCAAAATATCTAAATATATATGAAATAGAATATAGATTAAGCAGTAATGTTTAATGGTTTTTGACCGTAAAGTATATGCAGAGTAGGGCTGGGCGATATGACCCAAAATTCATATCTCGATATTTTTTACCTGGACGGCGATATACGATATATATCTCGATATTTTTTTTAAAGCCATAAAGTAAGAACAAAAAGAGAGTTCTTAGTCAAAGCTGTATCCCAGATGTCACACAGGCACTTTTATTAACATAGAGCATAGATGTACATAAAATTTACTCAAAAATAAATTATGAGCATTTATTAAATAATAATGCTCCATAAATAAAAGAAAACAATGTTGTTTTTGTGCATAACAAAAAGCTCACAATTGAGCAGTCAAAATGTAAACTAAAAGACGCAGAGCATAGTAACAAAGACAGATTTCACAGCTGCTCTGTTCCCAACTTCTACTGTGTGACTGACAGCATTGAGTTTGAAATCCTCTTTGTAACCACGTCTCTTAACAGGTGCCATTTATGGTCCTTATACACGGTAGGGTAATATTACGTTGAAGCACAGTACGTATCACTCCGCGAGGCTCCTCGGTAGCCGTAATGCTCTGACAATCCATCAAGCGGTGCAGCACCGTAGCTTAGCAAAGACGTACTAAAACAATTTTTTGACAGATTGCTGAGCGCTGTGTTCCACATAAAATCGGTTCGCGGCCATCAAGCACAACCAGAATTCATCCATAAGGCGCGCTGTCAACATTTTAGAAAATGAAAGTATTTTAGGCTGTGCAGCACCTCTGGGCTACATGGCGTTAGCGTGGTTAGCTCGTTAGCGTGGTTAGCTAGCTAACACGTTGACGGCGTCCAGCCCCACGCACGGGGCGATGCGCAGTAACTCGTTAACGGAGATTTGCCGTGTCCATCTTGTCGCTTCCTGCAGGTGAAGCGATGGGGGAGGAGGGGGAGTTGTGTTCAGTGAAGGAGAGGCGAGGCCGAGTAACGTTGCGTAAAGACAAAAGTGGACGAAAGAGAGGCAAACTTGTGGCTCCACAAGTATAGTTATAACGTAACATAGACTATATCGATATAAACGATATTGTCACATCTTATATCTCGTATGAAAATATATCGATATTTTTTAAAAGCTCGATATATCGCCCAGCTCTAATGCAGAGCACTGAGATGTCCTTGGCAGAGATGTCAGTGTTTCTCAGTGTGTTGTTCATTGCTTAATCATGCTGGGCAGCAGGACAGACAGCCGACAGGATGAGCAACTTTATGTCAGCAGGCATTGCAACTCCCCAGCCCATAAAAGGCCCATTACTAGCGTTCCATGCAGGCACAAGCATTCACCTGGGAAAAGCTGGTGAAACTGATTCAGACTCAAAAACACCCAGTGTGGCAGAGCAGCGAGATCATCACAACAACCCACACCTTGAGTATACAGACGCAGAGAGAAGCTCTAGTGTCAGCAAAAGTCTCCCGCCTCCACAAAAAGAGCCCGCAAGAAAATGCTCTAGATAAAATGTTCGACTTGTACCGTGAAGATTTCACATAATGAAAAGTTAGGAGCCCGGTTCAATTTTGGTTAAATATGTCTTAGGGATCCGAGGGCCAGCAGGTCTAATATGGAGGTAGCTGTAGGGATTCAGCAAAGTCACGGTGTAACGCCGAAGGCACGACTGAGAGAAGTAAAAAGCCTGGACAGTGAAAATGTGCTTTTGTGCTTTTGTGCTGATAACCACACAAACCCCTCTTCTCTATTCAAAAGTATATTAATAGGATTAAGTCATGAACACTCAAACTACCAGATGCAAAAACGCTAAACATATGAAAGAAGAGTATTTGCTGTACTGGCAAATTTAAAAAGAAAGTGTCATTCGACTGCTATATTAATAATGTAGAACTATCTCAATCATATGAATGTCTCCGCATGTGGTAAAACAGACAAAGAAGCAATGACATGAGTGGAAAAGTTGGGTTGAAACGCGGCAGGATTTCTTTCCTCTAAATGAGAAAATAACGGGGTGGTAATTTTCTGTAAGTTGGCATCTCTCTTCACATCAGTGGATTAAGAAATTAATGAAAAGTGGCTAGTCAATCTGACATTTCTAAATTAAGAAGCAAGTATCCAAATGACAAAATTAAAAGGGGGAGAATGAAGTAGAGGATAAATAATTGGCTGGGGAAATTTTGACAGAAAGAGAAGTGGAAAACATGGCAGTTGAAGAAAAAGAGAGTGGAAACAGAGAAGGCTCTGGATGCTCCAGGCAATGCCATCTGTGGGTGGATCTGCAAAGGCTGCGTGCCACACACCTGTGTGGGACTGCCTGGGAGATAAGGCCCTCAGCACAATGGCCCTGTGGCCACCTGCGCTGCCAAACAGGTGCGCAGCCTAGCCAATTAAACTATTAGACAAACACAGGCCTCTGGGAGCAAATTAGCAGCCTCCCCAAACACCAGAGGAAAAACAAAAAGCAATAGTAAGCACTGACAGTGAAGAACAACCACACTTTGATGGGGAGACTTTTATCTCGTTTTTGTATTTATGTTAAAAGAAACAAAGTTTGGGTCGGTTTGTTGTCATTTAAAATGATCATTTATCTGTCATGAATCCAAAATGACGTTTGAAATTTACAGGAAGTAAGAAAGGAGACAGACTTGGAGGCATTTGCCTCACGGAAAGTGTTTTTGTTTCTTTATTTTTCAGTTTCTTATACACCGATATTTGCTTTAAGTTCGTCAATGACTGGTGACATGTCATCGACAATTTAATTGCGGTATCGAGACTGAAACAGCTCGTTCTTCTCATGTTCAAAATATTCAAAGATTAAACTATTAGCAGATGATTTAAGTCATTATAAAAGGCTCGAATATGTTATTGAGGCTACGTTATCTCAAATGACAACAAAACAACTCATAAAAATGACCTCGTTGGTCACCAGTTGTTTTTATTTCGAGCTAATATCAAACTTTCTCCTCATTTTCATTTTGGCTCCTTTATGGTTATCAGCACGCTTGCTTGCCCAGAGCTCAGGATCAGAGGAGGAGATGCTGCGCCATTGATGTTTGAGATCACAACACTGAGTACAACGCTGAGTGTGGGCTGGATAAGTGGGATCTGCCACAACCAATTTAGTGGTTGTGGGAGCTCTTAATTCATATTTATATTTGAGGGTTACAAAAAAGAATCAAATCTAAAGAATAAAAAAAAGCTTTTTCTATCAGGCAAGTCCTAAATACTGACATACACGCCCTACTTTGGGCGTAAAAGATGCTAAAAAGATGCAAACATTGAAGACGTTAAGTTGCTTTTAAATGCTAAAAGATAATCTGGATTGTTGACCATTTTTGTTGTATTCCTTTCTGTTTCTACTGTGTAGTTGTTCTGTGAAGTACAAGTACCATATATAAATAACAATTAAATAATTTATTAAAATACACATATTTAAAAGCAGTCAAGTGCATCATTATTCTGAGGTGCAACTAAAAACCAAGCATGAACGCACTGCTCTGCACCTATTTCATGCTTATTTCCATTATATGCTAACATACAATCAAACTACACCAAAGGTTACATTAACATAGTATGAGTGAAATGCAGAGTTCCTGTGTGTTGTGAACCATAACAATTAAGTACGTATTAATTAGAGGAAACCTTCTTCATGCTGCAAGAGTAAATTAATAAGAGCTGTAAAGACAGGCAGGGGACAACACTTGCACAGTCCTGCCCAGAATCACCATCCAAAGATGGGTCCCTGGGTAGGTCTAGTCATCTGTGGGAGGCAAGTTTTTCATAAAGCACGGGTCACTCAT
Organism: Neolamprologus multifasciatus; assembly: GCF_963576455.1. Lineage (NCBI taxonomy): Eukaryota > Metazoa > Chordata > Actinopteri > Cichliformes > Cichlidae > Neolamprologus > Neolamprologus multifasciatus. Next base: position 34,916,126 of record NC_140440.1, read on the forward strand.
AAGCTGGTCAAAGGTTCAGCCGTTTTAAAAACACCCACAGGGCAAGCCTGGCCTCAGTTAGAACCCCTAGGCACCAGTTGGCCTTTCTAAGTGGAAAGGCTGACTCCCTACAGCTTGCTGGAGTTTTCGGGCAGTGACTCCACAGAATGCAATCACTCTAGGGATAATTACTTCGCTATTAATTCATGTCGTTACATATTATATAAGGACTTTCATTTGTTTTAAGCTCAAACGGTTATATGTTAGTACGTGACGGTGTGCATGTGTCACGTAATCTTTTTAGCCACCTGAATATTCTTGTGCTTAAAAATTCAAATGCATTTCAGGTGAATTCCTTAATCTCCCGAGTTTGATGTGGAAGAAGAGAATTGCTGTCAATGAAAAGTTCCACTGTGTCCATTTCTGTATATAACTGGCTGTATTGAGCAGCTGTTGTGCACAATTTGAGCAATAATGTAACTATGTTGTCTTTGCTTTCAAACTGGTTAATGCAGGGATGGAGCAGCAATACCAGTAGTAGCACACAGATTAGATAAAAGCTCCTCTGAGGCTATGCTGCCAGGTCTGTTCTCTGTATGCAGGGTCAACATAAAAATGCTTCCACTTATACAGTGACCATTTACTTGCACCACTCATTGATTCACATTAGGAAACGGCTCCTGAACAGTGGGATGATAAATAATTTAGGCACTAAGCCTAAGTGTGTATTGCACCAGTGAGACTAAATTATGATTGAAGATCTCGTTTACAGGAGAGATGGTGGAATTTAGTTACCTACTATAGAAACGGCTGGGGGGGGAAAGCATGGTAACAAATGACCCAAAAGAAAAGCAAACAGGTGATACAGGTTCACACAGGATTAAAGAAAAAGTCCCCTTTTATGTTTGTTTTTGTTTGCTAAGAAGCAATTATTATAGCCAGATGTGCTCATTAGCAAAAGCTTGCTTTTTGAGTTTCCAATAACAAAATAAACTGGACTATAAATGCACAGACTGTGTGGGAAGAAAGAACAGAAGAATAAGATCTTAAAAACCACACGATGAATGAGCTACATGAGTTAAAATGATGCTTTTAAACATCATGTATATATAAGGACTAGAGGGAAAACTGTGGAGAAAGTGCATAATGTATGGGGACAGTAATAGCTAAAATCATCAGAACAGCAATCCTTCACAGTAGGGATGCACCGATACCGATATCGGTATCGGTGCCGATACTGTAAAATGTGTGTGTACTCATACTCGTAAAAGTTAACCGATACCATGAACCGATACCAACTTATTTCATTAATCAGAGGGTGGCTTGTCATTTCTGTTGTAGTTTTTTAGATTGGTCACTAGGGGGACATCCCGCGCTACACAGGCACAGGGTTAGGCGAGTGAGACTGGCGGCTCCAGATAAAAAAGAGAAACTGGAGGCTGCTGTAGCTAGGCTAAACAAAATGTCAGCAGTGTGGAACAGCCAACTTTAACTCAGGTTTTGGAAAAGCGATGAAAAATGTCAAGAGAAAATCACTCTGGATGACCAGCCAATGCCGGTCGTGGAAAGCATAGGATTGAACCGTCTTCTCAGCATACTCGAGCCGCGATATGAAATTGGACACTCTGCAATAATTTAAAAGTTTATTTTATTCTCAAACCTAATTTGTATTTATTTTATTCCAAACAGAAGTGTTTATTTATTATTCTGAAAGCTCGAGACAGTGCCAATAGTTCAGTGATATTTTGTTAAATTACAATGTGGAGACTCTGCAATAATTTAACAGAAGTGCTTATTTTTCACTTGAAATTTTTTTTGTGGTCATTTTTATTCCGATTTTATTTTTTATCGACAGAGAATAAAATAAAACCTGTCTTCCAATTCATTGTATTTGTGTGTGTGTGTGTGTGTGTGTGTGTGGTAGAAGTATCGGTTTTTGTACTCAGTATCGGCAAGTACTCAGATCCAAGTATCGGTATCGTATCGGTTTGAAAAAATTGGTATCGTTGCATCCCTACTTCACAGCAAAAATGTGTTTCCAATAATAAAAAATCTTTTAGAAAAGTTGTTTTCTGTGCGGGTGGGGTTCCTTATCATTCAGATTTTTGCCCGAGTACAAGACAGTTGGCAGAATGTGACAAAAGCTTTATTTACTAACCTGACAGGGTTGCTAGTGAGAGACACTCGGAGGGATTCCAGGCAATTGAGCAGCTTTTCTTCGGTGATGCCAGAACGCAGTTCATGGACGTATTCTTGGGAAGAAAGGGTACACTCATGCTTACTGTTCCTCAGTCCACCCTGCAAACAAAATATCAGTGGGACAGTTATTAGAGATCAGCAGACCATACTATGACTCAACTTTTGGAACAACATCTCCCTGAATACACAGACGCGAATGAAAAACTGCAGGTCAATAAAACAAAAAGAAGAATTTGTTAGTGTTAATCAAAAATCCCTTTTATCAGTGTGTTGTATGTAGTAGTATGAATATGTGGGGCTTTTTTTTTACTTTTTACTTTTTCATATTAAAATCTTTTTCATCTTTTTATTGCATGATAATTATAATAATAACATTTGGCGAGGACATCTATGTTTTAGAAGGAGAAGCTGCACCAGCCACTTTCCCTTTCCCAGTCAGCCAAGACTCTAATGATGGACTGTACTGACAGAGAGCCAGAAACAGGCTGCACATGCTCTCTGCAGCCACTCCTGCTTGAAGTAAATGGATTCTTGTGTTTAATCTCCACAGGGATCTGTTGCTACACTGATACTTACACAATGAGACTATTGGCATCTATTGGCAGCGATACACACATTTTCAGCACAACAGTGAAACACACTGACACTCACTTTACATTCACTGTCTAAGCACACAGTGGAGTTAACATGGTACTATATATTGGACTACAGCGATCAATGAAAAACTGGACTATAAATGAAAAAGCTCCACATGCAAACTGAAGAATACAACACTAACCCTGCTTCTACTTGTAGAAGCTGCAAAAACTAATTTCATTTACCAATTTCAGTTGTTCTGTTTTCATTGTTAATATGACCGAGGTACCACACAAATCACATGAAGAGACAATGCAGAAAACACATGTATGCCTAAACCATATCCGCTGTGTTCATCCCTGGATTGCTGGTTTCCTACTATGTGAGCTGTGCTAATAGCCAGTTTGGGAAGTAATAAGCTAACTCATTTATCTAGAGAAAAGAGAAGCTTGCTGATCTCCTGCAATGCACAGTGAACATGAAAGAAGCACATTTTTTTGTTGCAAAAAGCAGATGCAGTCTAAGAACAGCAAGCTACCACTGATTCGGAGCTTTCAGTGTAAACTGAGCTCACAGACTGATTGACCGAATAATGGCACAGAATCTCTCGTATGTATTCGATTCCGGAAAATGCTAAATCACATTCTGTAAATTACTTGAGTGATTCCTGCCAAAAGCAATTTCATTTCATTACCAGAAGAAATGTAATCACACATCGTACTTTATATACTGTATCGGCTGTAAGAATATTAATGATGGATCTACAAACTACAGTTGAAAAACAAAAGTTTTGGGTTTTTTTATTCAAATGCATGAACCATTCTTCTTTTGTACTGTTAATCTCTTATTTTTCTTTAAAAAATAATCAACTCTCCTGTGTGACTCTGTCTTTGTGACTGAAAATATGACTAAAACTTCTATATACAGGAATCCTAATCCTAATTCAAATATTGCAAACATTAACAACCATACGCCTCTTTCCTTAAAAAGTCTAAAATGTTGACAGCCAGAGAAAAGCTACAATAGTAACTGTAAGAAGCAAATGATAAAACCACATATATAAAATGCAAAATGTAACAGATTTTTATTTAATTTGGAGTAGAGAGACAGACACTCCAAACTCTCAACGAGGCGAAATGAGAAATACAAACCTTGAAATAGATGTCAAGGTCGAAGCCTGACAGTGATGTAAAACTGTTTCATAGAAATTACATAACAATTACACTTTCCTGGCAGTTAAGGTACTTCAAAGAACATATGTATTTTTAATCCTTGAGTGGTAGAGCTTATGTTTTTGAAATCAGTTCTCAAAGAAAAGTTCATTTGTGTTTAACTCAATGAACCTTTAACTCAATAACTCAGTGTGCACCCGTGTGCTGTTAGACTTATAATTTAATGACTCTACTTTATTAAATTTGATGTGCACAGAGTTCAAGTAATTAGCATTTTCAATCACAGTGTAATAATCTTCCATTGTTTCACTAAAAATATTCAGAAGCAACAGTGTATCCCTAAAAGAGTAGCTGATAAAGATGTCTTGTAAAGACAAAAAGCACTGAATTAATATCATGATATGAATCAGTTAATTCAGACATGGTAACAAATGATTATTTAGGGACAGCAGTTAGCTGTTTCTACTTTTACTCTTTTAAAAAGCTAAAAAATGAAAAATCACATGGCTTAAGAGAATGACAACAGATGGGGTCCTGACTTGTTCAAACAGGCACAGCAAGAACATAAGAACCTGTGACTGTGAGGCACCAGCCCAACCACTGTATCACCGAGCTGTGGTTGAGTGTCTGAGTACTTTTTTAATTCCAAATGTTACATTTAGGATTTTATTTTAGATGAAATAACAATTGATACCAGTTAAGATGTTTATGTCTTGATCTCGACTCTATCTGAAAAGGAACTGGACCGATGAGCTACTAGACACACTGTCTTTACTGGTACGCTTAAGTGTTCATTAATTGAAAATACTTACTTTTCTGTTGAGCCTCAAAGATGTATTTTTCTCTATCAAGTAGATAAGAAAAAGACTGGATCTAGAGTATTCATTACCCAATGCTGCCTGCACAAGGATCTTCCATAGTAAATGGACCTAAGTCATTAAAACTATTGATTACGATGGTGCATTACCATTAAGTGTCAGATCCAATCATGCTAAGCATGCACAAGCAGCATATAAGCGATTTAAAAGCTACTTCCCCCAAAAAAGTAGAAGACAAATAATTAGATTTAGATGATCAGAATGAGCATTGTTGAGAGTTGGTGTAAAATGCTGAATCACAGCAGTCAGATAACCAAACCTTTTGTTTCTGCACAGAAGGACAGAGTGTTGAAAACACACTGCTGTCTGCAGCGATTCAGTCTTGATAACAACAAAAGCTAAAGCAGCTCAGTTGGGTAGATAGTGGAGAGGTCATGTCAGAACTTTGCTCAATAAAGTTTGGAAAATAATGCCTGGTGAGTGTTAAAAATCACACTTCATCTAAATCTGAAGACCAAATACCTGCAAATTGGCAAAAGCTTGATGTTAGTTGTTGTAGAGCTTGATGAAATGGAAAGGCATGGACCGGCATTTACAAACTGCTTTTCTAGTCTTACTGATCACTGAAAGCATAAAGCCACATTCACCTTTTCACACATTTATACAGCACAGTTCTTTACCTTTGCTCCATAAGCAATTTGGAATAAACAAGCAATACAACTGACCAAAAAAGTCTTTTTACAGCAGGAGTTAGACAGATTACCCAGAGGATAGTAAACAAGACCAGATTCAAACTCAGAGGCTTCCAGCTTCACCACATCATGGTTCAGTAACTGAACACTCAGCAGTTTTGATAAGAAACTCTTACAAACTTGAGAAAAAGTTGATTTGACAAATTCAGACTTTCACAGATAAAACCTGTGACCTCCTTAAATACCTCCACTTTTGAGCAAAGTAGCCATAATAATATAAAAGTTTATCAAAACATTGCAGGTAAAACCACTGCATACTGTTAGAGAAAAAATATATAAATGTAATGCTGCTTAAACTGGCGTTTTACTTTTGGATGCACGATTTGCAGAAAAATACTTCCTCAGCATCGGGCAGTGAGAGGCAAGTGCATCACCCACTTTTTATTAATCTTCTTACCCCTCAATAGTTCCCAGCAAGCATACCGCTATATCCAGAAACACTAGAGCTCTGGTTTCACCACAGGCTCTGACCTCTGGAAACCAAAGACACTGACCATAAACTGTTTTTTCATGACCCTAGCCCAAATCAATAGAATCCTTTGGGATAATATCAACATTACACTCCCATACTGGCAGCAGAGAAACAATCTGAGGAGCAGGAGGGGGGGATTACCTGCTGACCACTGGGTAATAGAGTTTTCCTCCCATCAGGTTCTCAAAAAATGGTCAACAGTACAAACCTGTCAAAAACAGTGCGTACAGAAAGGAAGCAATGGAGGGATGGGAGATGGTGTGTGATGCAGCAGTAAGACATGAAAAGTCAAAGAAGCAGGGGGTATGAGGGTGATAAGAAAAACTAGGGAAGAGATACAAAGAGAGAGCACGGGGAGAAAGGGCAGGGCAGAAAGATAGAACAGCTCTACAGTAGAGGACAGACACAGCCTTTTGACCACAGCCTAGAGCCTCATCTCCTGCCGCTTATTGAATCCCCTATTTGTCGATAACAGTATTTCCTGCCAAAGAAAATAGTGCTGGGAGCAATTACTTCACCGAGCCTGTCAATTTCATTTTGGGGGGTTAGGGGAGCATTGAGGCTCATTCCCTCCTCCTCTATCACCTCTGTCTACCTTTCTGTATGCCACGGGGAGTGACTGAGTGCACTGCCTTCTATCGAGGGCAGGGCAGGGAGACAATGCCAAGGCGCCTGCACCTCCACATGTCATCTTCACCTGTAATGAGCTTATAACAAGCTGGCAGCTTCTTCAGTGCCCAGTGCTCAACACACTCAGGCAGACTGATAGATACATTATTCAGCTTCTTTGTCAGCTTACTGGAAAACCACATAAGCAGTAACATGTCTCGCCTGGAAGTTAGTGCTAGGAGATAGCTTCCAGGCCAGACATGCTTCTGTCATTCAGCCTGCTGCGACCTCTCTATCTTTCTCACACATATGCACAAATGCACAACAGGGTTTTGTGTATGGCTCAGAATGGGCCTTTGGGGGTGACTGCATGCGGCAGTAAGCAATGCCTTTGTTACCTTATTTGACAAAAATGATGTTTTTTTCTGGCGTTTCTGATGATTTGATGAACTAAAATATGTATTACGAAATTTCATAAAACATACCATCTACCAAAACAACTTGGGAGAAGTACACATGCTCTTACTGAACTGGAACAGCTGTTATTTAGATGAAAGGACGATGATGGTACAATCACACAAAAACCTTAAAAAAAATCATGTTTGGAGACTTCTTCAAATACGACTTCTAGAAAGAAATCGACATACTTACCACTAGTGTTGGTCAAGTTACTTGAAAAAAGTAATCAGTAACTAATTACTGATTACTTCCCCAAAAAAGTAATCCTGTTACTTTACTGATTACCTGTTTTCAACAGTAATTAGTTACTTAGTTACTTTTTAAAAACACGATTTACAGCCTGAATAGGTGATAAAGTGATAGATCTTTCAGCCCAATTCTACTTTTTCTACATAATCATCATACAAAATGTAATCAAATGGAAAAGTCTCTTTTTAAAACTTGTTTTATTAGTTTTAATCTTTTAACTTTATGCATCAAGAAAAAATTTAATTATCTGCAACATTCTCTGACTGGAAGAAATTAGTTTAACATTTAAACCTATTTTCTGCACATTCCAGCACAAATAGATGCAAGTAAAACACAGCAGAAAATAAATAAAGTCAAAGACTAGCAGTCCTGTTGCTCTATTTTCACCTGTAAAGCAGGAGTGGGGTAGGCGGAGGGTTACCCTGGTGCAGGTGTGCAGCGGTCAGTGGAAGAATCCGCGAGTTTCTCTGTGAGTTTCCCATTACGTCGTAGCTACTCGGTGCTTGTTTGGAAGTTTAGGGGTTTTTTCGCTGTAAAAAGAAGTTTTCTTCCCACGCACAACGGACACTAATGTTTTTGTCACTTTTTATGGAATCAAACTCAAAGTAAGGTCAGTACTTCCACGCTTTAAACGCTGCACGCTCATACTCTCTCTGCACTCAATATATGATCCATTGTTGATCTGCACACAGCTGTTGTCACGAACGTCGCACTCGCTTACGTCACTGTCATGAGACGTTCTCGCAAAAAACTCACGGTTTTAGTAACGCAGTAACGCAGCGTTCCTACGGGAAAGTAACGGTAATCTAATTACCGTTTTTGCAACAGTAATCCCTTACTTTACTCGTTACTTGAAAAAAGTAATCAGATTACAGTAACGCGTTACTGCCCATCTCTGCTTACAACATAAGTCTATCGTATACTCTTCATTATTTCCTTTTAACAGCATTATCATCATTTTGTGAACTGGTGTTTGGCCCTCATAACCAGGGTTGAGCATTCTGACACCTTTGATTAAGGAAGAATTAAATCTGATAGCCACTTTAATACATAATAATATCAAGCAAGTTCATTTTTCATGTGCTACAGCCTGGAGATTTTGCCAGCTGGTACCACAGAGATCCTCACTCAACAAATCAGAAAGTAATGTCACCCCGTGGACGCACCTGCACACGTTAAACACATGCCTGCCATGCGTTCATGCGTGCACATATCAATAAAGTTGCGGTCATGGTACTTTAGCATCTATCTAGTGCCACAGAAGGGAAGAACATAAATGGAGCTGCTTCTTTTCTTTTTTTTTTGAAGTGGCAGGTAATTTCAAATGTAGATTACTTTTCTACAGGCTGGCACACAATCTGTCTGCCAGCTACTGTTACAGTCGGTGCGTTTGAAGACAAACGCTTAATGTGTGATAACCTCCTTGTCAGAAACAAAGAAAGATTCAAAAGATGCAAGAAGGAAGGACAGGAGAAGAAGATAATGGGATGATGTGAGGAAAACGTGGATGCAATGTCCAAAATGATAATGGATTTTTAACGATCACTACAAGATAAGTTCACAAAGTAGCCTATGGAGTTCATACTGTCAAATATCTTTGACAAAAACAGATTATCATTCAATTTGTTGCCAAAGATTGTGTGAGTATTTTTTCAATGCAATCTTTATCCCTTACTGTTAACCACTCATCGCCCAATCCCATCCAACCACACTCACCCTACTGACACATCATGATGCAGCCATGACCACAAAATAACACAAGATGATGCAAATCAAAGGAATAAATAAAGAGAAACCCACAACAAACCAAAGAATAAAGTAAAGAAAGAATAAATACATATAAATATATCTCTAATTCCATTTAGCCATTTTGGAAAGTTGAGGGTTTTGCATGATTGACTCTAGCTGAGGATGATTCTGAAGATGCATAACAAGTGAAGCCACCTCTGAACCACCAGTGTTTTGGCAGCGGTTATGCCTGGCAATCATAATTTGCGTGTATTCGCTATTATTGAAAACCTGGAGTCATCTAATAGAAGATGTAATACTGAATCAACAGATCAACAGTAAAATTAGTATTTGTCAGCACTGACAGGATGTGCATTGCTTTGCACCCACAAAGAGCGCTTTAAAGTTCCCACAGTAGCAGATAAGCAAAATGTACAATAGGGCGATCGTGGCTCAAGAGTTGGGAGTTCGCCTTGTAATCAGAAGGTCGCCGGTTCGAGCCCCGGCTCGGACAGTCTCGGTCGTTGTGTCCTTGAGCAAGACACTTCACCTACCGCCTACTGGTGTTGGCCAGAAGGGCTGATGGTGCGATATGGCAGCCTCGCTTCTGTCAGTCTGCCCCAGGGCAGCTGTGGCTACAACTGTAGCTGCCTCCACCAGTGTGTGAATGGGTGGATGACTGGGTGTGTAAAGCGCTTTGGGGTCTAGTAAAAGCGCTATACAAATACAGGCCATTTACAATATGGGAGCGTGAGATTATTTTAAAGAAATGCAGACTAACTAGATAGACTGAATACCTGTGTTACACATTAAGGCTATTCTGAAGTGGACCAGGGCAGGCTGTGGTGTTCATACCACATTTTTGGGGTGTAATAAATCAAAACATAATAAAGCATATGGTCCCCACTCCAAAAATCAAGACATCAATCACAAAAAACAAAGAAAGAAAGAGAGGGAAAAAAACAATTAGTGCTTCTTTATGTCTAATAAATGAAAATTACTAGCACATCCTACTGCTCTATGTAAAAATAATAAAATAATAAAGATAGAATCTGAGCAATTAGTGCATATGAAGCAGCACGACAGCTATGTTATAACTTAATTTCCTGTTCATTAGGAGTTGATAAATTAGTTGTATTAGTTATAGAGAAAAGATACCACAAGAATGGATACACAGTCTACTGACAGGTAGAAAGAGTGTCTCATGTCTCACCTTTTTTCTTCTAATATAAACATGACCTATGAATAATGCTGATGATCAACCGCCAAAGAAAATAAGTTCTGCACAAAACAATCGCAAAGTGACCAGTGTGGAAGATTCTGCACTTAATAAATGAGAAATTCAACATTTAACACAATCTAAAGTTTGGCATGTGAGTGTGACAGCAGTCACAGTAAAGGTCAACAGGAACACGGATCAGTTGAGATGCTGGTTGGCTGGACAATGACTTTTCCCTAGCCCTACTTAAAGGACAGAGTTCTGGTGCCGACAGATAAGACATTTCATCTAGCCACCAGGGCGCAGGGCTCCCAGCACAGTGGGGGATTTCCCCCCAGACCATGTGGCCAAGTATTTCATCTCTTCCTCTCATCGCCCATCTACAATTCTGTCTTTTTTTCCCCTCTTCCCATATTTATTCTTCTCCCTTGCTATCTTACTCCATCCAAAGTCAGGTGTTTTTTGAAACGTGGGTAAAAGCTACAAAGAAATATGTGTTTATCTGTACACACCAGGGGCTTTTCTCCTCTTTTATTTATTTTCATTCTCCATCTTCTGCCTGTTGTGGTCAGAAAACAAAATCAGACAGCTTTATTCTCCTACGTCTGGGCAACTACAACCTGGTGATAACACGGACACAATTAGGCCTACAAGTCTTTCAATAATCAAGTCAATAGCCTGTCTTTGTGTTAATATCTTTGTGTCCAGACAAGACAAGTTCACTACAAAACAGTAGCAGACTGAGAAGAAACACAAAAAACAAGAAGAAAAAAGCAGCAATGCAGTATTGGGTTGGTTAAAAAAAGCATTACAGAGTTTATTTATTAAACTCTGGTCTGTGGCCAAGGCATCGAGGTGTTTTTGCATTTCTGTGCTGATCACCACAGTCTAGAGCAGAGCGACATGACCAAAAATATTTATCACGATATACATTTGAAAATTTGCAGTAACGATGTAACTGACGATATAATTGACACGAGACAAAATACTTTACAACTCCACAACTTTATTAGTTAAAAAACATCAATGTATTTTCACTTAAACAAGCAGCTGTTTTTATGTGCATTAAAGTTATATAAACATTTAACAGTGCAAATTCTTTGCTGACAGTTTAACCAAAAGGCATTTCCAGTGGAAACTGGTCGACATATCCTCATCATAACCATGTATAACATCCACAAAACTTAAAAAGAGGTTATACACACACAATACGGTAACATTATGTTGAAGCACAGTACGTATCACTCCGCGAGGCTCCGCCTACGATAGCCGTAATGCTCCGACAATCCATCAAGCGGTGCGGCTTCGTAGCTTAGCAAAGTCGTACTGAAACATCTGACAGATTTGCGAGCACCGTGCACATAAAATCGTTTCGAGGTCAGTAAACACAACCACAGTTCATATATAAGGCACACGGGATTATAAGGGGCTCTGTCGACTTTCAGAAAATCAAAGGATTGATTTTAAGTGTCGTATTTTCCAAACAACACGGTAATAACGACGGCCCGCTAGCATGCGCTACCAAAAATAGTGCTTTGTTGTGTATCTGACGGACGAAAGCTAAACCAGTTCCACACCACTGAAGCTGCAGCATTTTTACAAACCAGTTCTGGTTCATCGTTTCATTCAACGATCCGCTTTCGCCCTTCTCATTCTGCGTCGCCGCCGTGCTTTTTCCGCCATATGCGTATAAAAACAAAGGCACTACATGCGTGTTTTACCCATATTCTATCGCCATATTTCATTTTCTTAACGTTGCCCAACATTACACCGCTATCACTGTGAACGGTATCATATGGCCCAGCCCTAATCTAGAGGATGAGTCCACAAAGGCAGAAGCAACAATAACTCCACCCCCTCTTTTTTCCTGTAACACAAAGATGCCCACAATAGTTTGGCAAAGTAATTCAATTACTTATGGTTTGCTGCTTCTATATTTTTATGAGGTAGGGCTTGCTTTCTATGAATACACTGAAAGGTCAGATATAAAAAATGTATATACATTAAACCATTCAACCATAGGGCTGAATACATATTTATATTAGAGCTCTAGAGTTTTTCCATTATTATTAAAGAAAGGACTTTTATATATACGAGCCTTTATTTTCCAAACAAGATGCTCTGATGCTTACAGAAAAACCCTGACATATCTTTAGATATCAGCACACCATATAAGAATAGGCACACGTGAATGAAAGGTTTTCTACCAGGAGCTATATCACAAATAATAAAATCATTTATGGAAAGCTCTGTGTGTGGTTTTTGTGGTTTTTTAAAAAGGGTTTTGTTGCAGGGCAGTTTGTTTGAAGGTGCTGCTGCAACAACAATTATGAAGTGTCCATCCTGTAGCACTTATGTTGCAACCTTTCACCACATAAACTTTGCCAAAGTTAAACTAGAAGTCTTTGGTGTAGGCTGACCTATTTTTGAGACTTCCACCTTGACCTTTAGTAACAAGGGTGACTGCGTTCACCTTTTTTAAGTGGCTCACCTCCTTCCTTTGTCTTTCACACTTTTACCCTTAGCTTGACCCACACCAGACAGCTCAGGTTTTGGAGAAACCACACACAAGCACCGAGTATGTCGATCCTACTGGCTGTGCTCCTGATACAAACAAGGTGAGGGCGAAAAATAAGCGACGTCAGCAAACTCCGGGCTTTCACCTGAAGCTCAAATTTGACCTGCAATATGACAACTTTCATCTACGGTAACTGAAGCGAAATGTTGCCCCAAAATATTCTGTTGAGGAACGCTGGATTCCTAATCATCACTTGACACCAGGGGGCAAAGCAGTGATCATCAGTTAAACTCAAACCAAAGTGTACTACTGGCTGAATGAAGAGGAAAATCCAGAAACTACTCATTAAAAGTCTGTGCAAATAATAGCAAGCGAGTGAACCACTGTAACCTTTTGAACTGTGGAAACTTGAAGATGAAATTTAAATGTCTGCATGTGAATAAGAAAAAGAAATCAATGAAACACGATCAGGGGGAAAAACTCAAGCACAGAGCAATCTTCATATTTAAAGCGAATAAATTACACACTTAAGAGCTCAATTAAAAAATGGATCAATAAAGGAAAAATCATGTAATTTTGTATTTTTGCAAGAACCATTTACTTACACTTTACACCTTAAACTACTGTCAAAAGAAGAAACCTTGCACACTCCTGTACATACACGTGATACAACTCTTATACCATACACCGTGCTTTGGTCAGATATCATCATATGGATGATATGATGATGATTTAATAGCTTTTACTTTAATTTCTTTTAAACTTTAATTACTTTGATGTAAGCTCACACCAGTGTGGTCCTTACTGCCTGTGCAGTCTCCAAATAAAAAACTACAAATAGTGTAAATTGTAACAATTGTGTTCTTTGTTAACCGTTTGAATTGGTGCAAGTAATGGTGAAGGCTGTAACATAACTTCCTCCACTGGGGAATTAGTGGGAAGTTTATGGCTTATGGCTACAGAAACAGGGATGGTTTTGGAGCGCCTACATGATCCTCTGTTTTAGGTCCTGGAACCTTAATGTCTGTAACTCCTTCGATCAGAACTTTGGCCTTAGCCTATTGATTTTCTGTAGCTGTACTGTAACAACTTTAACATCCCAATGCACATATATACACAGCCATATGCACAGTGGGCGTTCGTTTCAAAAATGTACCCAAATTTTCCTCAGCTAACTTCAGCTCTCTCTCCTTTTTTTTTAAAACACAGCCCTGCTTTTTGAATTTTTTATTTATTTATTTTTATAATTAACTAAAGGCCACTGACGCCACAGTTAATTAATGCCTGACAAGTAGGACTGTTGGAAAGCGTGTAACACAAATTTTGAGCTTTTTTTTGTTGTTGTATGTCTGTGTGTTCTTGTGTGTATGTGCACTTACATTAATATGGTTCTGCTCACACAAGTGTGTGCATGCTTGAGAGCCCGTGTTTGCACACGTACGTTTGTTGGGTTATGTTTGTGTGTGGTGCAGAATATTCCCCTAAGCAGTTCTCCCTGTGCTTTGCAGGGCTCACGCCTGCACTGAATTTCAATGACACTTCTATGAAGATAGGAGCAGATGTCAGCCAGCTCACTGAAAGTCAGGTAGAAGAGAGTGAGAAAAGTAAAGGGAGTAAAATTTAATACATACTAGCCAGAGAGGGAAGTCTTAAGTTGCGCATCTACTTGTAGCAGTGTAGTACACGAAAGACGTAATTTTTTTTTACATGAAAAACAAGCAAAATGTGAGAATAAACTCAGAAATCACCAATTTATTTTGTTTTTTCTACATTATCTGGATGATAACTGTTTAGGTTTTCTCATTCTTTATCATAAAAGGGAATTGTTTGATGGCTAAAAGAGCATTTGGCTTTGCAGGTTTCTTCCTTTTGGACAATGGCCTCATAGTACCACAAGTGCCACATCTACCAGTCCAAAATATAATTAGATACAAGCAGTGTTGGGAAGGTTACTTTTAAAATGTATTCCACTACAGATTACAGAATACATGCCCCAAAATGTATTCTGTAACGTATTCCGTTACGTTACTCAATGAGAGTAACGTATTCTGAATACTTTGGATTACTTAATATATTATCATGCTGTTTACAACTACATGAATGTACTATTGCTGTGATTTATTACTGTTACTGAAGGTCCGCGGCTCCGAACCGTAGTAAAGGGACCTCTGGCTAATACGGTGGGTTCTGTGTCGGCTCGTAGCTGAAAACTAGCTTTACTTTGTTGTCTGGGTCAACTTTGCTAGCAGAGACAGAGAGAGGCGTTGAAAGGCTGCTCCAACAGAACTTATTGTTTCAGAGGAAAACACGAACACGGTGTACAGTCGAGTCTTAATAGCTTACTTACAGCTGGGCTCGTCAGGCTCTCTTCTTGGCTGCAGTGGTTATTATTATATTTACATGCTTCCAGCTCCCGTTTCTGCTCGATGACAGCTCGTACTTTTCCTTTTTCTCCCTCCCTCGCTCACAGACACATAACGTGTATGGCAGTCCATTCTCCCTGCAGCACGGACTACACTGCCCATGATGCTACATTCTTTAGAGCTATACCTGTAGCATTCTGCCTGTTAGCTTAGCACAACAACAACAAAAAGGCCTCTCTCACCCAGGAAACACGCAGAGAAAGAGAGCGTCACCCTGTAACCATGGCAACCGTAACGCTGCCTGGAACAACAGAACGTAGCTGTCAAACAAAACCCAAACAGTCCTGACCCGCCACAATATGAAACAGGGAAGTACCGCCGTGTAATCCATTTATTTCAACAAAGTAACTGTATTCTAAATACCACCTTTTTAAACAGTAACTGTAACGGAATACAGTTACTCATATTTTGTATTTTAAATACGTAACGGCGGTACATGTATTCCGTTACTCCCCAACACTGGATACAAAATATCTGTATTTAATAAAATCTAAAAATTCTAAATCTGTTTTTGAGTAATGTAAAAACTATTGGAAAAATCTGGAAAAACTGTGACTGCACCTAAGCTTGCTAATACACATTACAGCTAGAAGCTATAGCTTCTGCACAGTTTTACTTGAATTAGCAAGAAATGATGGGCTTTTAACTTGATGTGTTGTGCTTGATCCATTTACATTCTCACTGCAATGCACTATATGTGCTTTTTTCCCTAATCCACCTACGTTGTCCAGCTACTGAGCGAATGTTAACAAAAGGTGATGAAATGGATAAAAGACAACTGATGGACTGGGTTTTGTGAGTTGAAATTCCATCAATAAGATCATTACAGAGACTTATGGATTTTTTTCTCCATTAGCTCAAACTAAAAATAAGCCCTTGCAGTGACTCACCCACACTGCTTTCAAGATAATGTACTACACTCCAACCACTCACCAATCAATTCAAGGTCAGCAGGTGGCTCAATACTGTCCCAAAAGTTTCCCGAAAGCACGAAGACGTGGGGTATTTTGCATGTAGATGAGGTGACAAAGTGGACAAATTTCCACAGTTACATAAAGTGTCAAATAACGACAGGAAAAAAAACCTTGAAAGATGCAATAAGCCTTCTTGTCATTTGTTTCCCACTCATGTGCTCCCACTGTTGTGGCGGATAGGGTTAACAACTGAGCAGTTAAGCAGCTAAAGTCACACAGGATCTAATTTAGGTTTTCACTGTTGTCTCTGCTGCATTGATTGCAATGTGAAGGCCTAATGAACTCTGTACTTTGTGCTCTTGTATCTAGCTCTGGGACCTCGGGTATGAAGCCAAGAGCTGCAACTACTGACTAAAAGTTTGGAAAAGGACTACAAAGAAAAGTCTGAAGGAAGAGAAACAACGCTGACACTATTAATAAATGAGAAGGAGCACTGATGCTGGTTTCTAATGTGTGACCTGTTTAACACACCTCTGTCCTTTTTCGATGATCCTCTCCATAAGGGACTAATCTCGATAAATCATACATAGGACAAGCACAATATGGGGGCAAAAGGTCCACGCTAGTCTAATATTCATCTTTTCTCCAATGCTTTCCGAAGAGATTCAGCTGAATAACAACCGCAGTTCTAAGAATAAACAACACTTCAATTACCTTTTGTTGACTTCAAAAGTTGCAAGAGATTATGTGTGTAGACACAACGTGAGGCAACAGATCATCAGCAAAACATTCATCCGGAGAGAGAAGTGGGTTTAAGGTGTCTAGCCATTATGGGATGCATGACTAAGCCTGAAAGCTAATAGAGCGCTACAAAGCAAGCAATAAGAAGCAGACGAGCCACAGAGCATTGTTTTACCTCATATGATTTGGACCTGAGAAGTTTATATAGAGCTTAAGGAATGACAATAAATATTTCTAATACACTCGGGCATGTATGCTGACTCACAAAGAGTCACTCTGTAATCCAGCAATAGTACACACACACACACACACACACATATAGGCAGAGACCAGTATTTACTGAGGTATGTGCAACAGTGCAGACTGCCTGGTTCCAGCTTCGTTTCTCTCATGTTAGTGAGAGTAGTTTTGCTTTGGCCTTTTACCGCCTGCTGTTGGCCTTTTGTGTCTTTGTCACTGTGTGAAATTAATCAAGCTCTGCCGGCTCGGCCTTAGCCCTACGCTTCTGCTACTGATGGGTGCCAGACTGGTGATCCGAACCTCTGGATCACCCAAAGTTCACAGTCTTGTGTTTTACTGGTGCTATAGACTTGCCCACCTTCATCTACACAGCTTGTGTGAAACAAAAGAAAAAGTTTACACAATAAAATCCTAATTGTATATACAAAGTGTGGGCCTCCATCTCACTCCTTAACTCTGGACGAGAAATAAGGATGTGCTACGTTTTATGCAGCTTAAAGTAAAGGTTGATGGGTCTATCTTGATTAACTTAACACCTGCATACCCGTGCTTAACCCTTTAACACCTACCATAGAACCAAGTCCGCCAGAGCTTATATTATATGTTTACATGCTGTGGAGCCATTTTCGGGAGCATTTCAAGTTGCTATACATCGATACAACCATTACAGCCCAAATTTTAATAATATGTCTGCATTAAGTGCATAGTAATTACATAAATTGCAAAAAAGTGCAATAAACTACAAAAAAATTGAAAATCGTTTTTGTTTTTTTAACATATATTTCTAGTTAGAGAAATTTAAGAGGCTTATCCCTCAAAACTGTAAATACAAAAAAGTTGCACAAAATAGTTTCCCACCACAGGAAATTTATTTTGAGTGTCTTCATAGTTTTATTTTTGAAATACACCAATTTTTATACACTGCAGGAAAAACAAAAATAAATATTATAATGCAAATTTGCAAAAAGCAGCATATGCATCAAAATAAACTATTTCCAGCAGTGCAATATGAGTCCTAAGCATCCCAGAAACCACACAGAAAGTCAGAAAGTCAAAGATAACTTTTAAAAACACCAGTATAGGCTCATGAGGCCCTGATGGTAAAAAACTACATTTCCGCAAAATGACGTCACTTCCGGTTTCGGGCAGGTCGTGGTGGACATGCAAAAGTTCGCGCTGATCGACGTAGGAAGTGTTACGAACAGCTGATCGGATCGGCAAAGCGTGTTTCTGGAATATTATGTTTTTGTTGCTGCAAGTGCTTTTTATGCAGTTTTTGCAAAGTTATATGTGGAAGGAAACTGTGACCGAGGACAAGCTGATGGCATAAGATGTAAGTACAACTCCTCCGGTTTCATATGCAAAAAAAATTATTGCGCTAGCTCACGTGGTTGCAGAGCTACAGGGATTTAAAAATAGTTATGCAAAACAGAGCGTGCTGCTCTGACCGGCTTTAAAGGGTTAACACCTACCATAGAACCAAGTCCGCCAGAGCTTATATTATATTTTTACATGCTGTGGAGCCATTTTTGGGAGCATTTCAAGTTGCTATACATCAATACAACCATTACAGCCTACATTTTAATAATATGTCTGCATTAAGTGCATAGTGATTACATAAATTGCAAAAAAGTGCAATAAACTACAAAAAAATTGAAAATCGTTTTTGTTTTTTTAACATATATTTCTAGTTAGAGAAATTTAAGAGGCTTATCCCTCAAAACTGTAAATACAAAAAAGTTGCACAAAATAGTTTCCCACCACAGGAAATTTATTTTGAGTGTCTTCATAGTTTTATTTTTGAAATACACCAATTTTTATACACTGTAGGAAAAACGAAAATAAATATTATAATGCAAATTTGCAAAAAAGCAGCATCTGCATCAAAATAAACTATTTCAGCAGTGCAATATGAGTCCTAAGCATCCCAGAAACTATTCAGAAAAGCATAAAGTCAAAGATAACGTTTAAAAACACCAGTATAGGCTCATGAGGCCCTGATGGTAAAAAAACTACATTTCTGCAAAAATGACGTCACTTCCAGTTTCGGGCAGGTCGTGGTGGACATGCAAAAGTTTGCGCTGATGGACGTAGGAAGTGTTACAAACAGCTGATCGGATCAGCAAAGCGTGTTTCTGGAATATTATGTTTTTGTTGCTGCAAGCGCTTTTTATGCAGTTTTTGCAAAGCTATATGTGGAAGGAAACTGTGACCGAGGACAAGCTGATGGCATAAGATGTAAGTACAACTCCTCCAGTTTCATATGCAAAAAAAATTATTGCGCTAGCTCACGTGGTTGCAGAGCTACCGGGATTTAAAAATAGTTGCGCAAAACAGATCGTGCTGCTCTGACCGGCTTTAAAGGGTTAATCTCTGCTGCTGAAATATTCTGCATTCTTATCAGCAAAGCACACAAAACCCACAAACCGTCATTTTCGAGTCATTTCTCCAACCTGAGAACAAACTTTCAAGAATGTGCAATAAATATAAGAGAGGGAGAAAATAGGCAGAATGAATGGGACAAAAAACTGGGCCCAGGTAAAAATGATTTGGCAGGGACATTAATGATGTCCAATCCCTACACAGGTTCAGCGGGCAGATTATGATGGAGGGGACAAGCATGATTTATGACAATGACAGTCCTAGGAGAATGGAGATGGGCCTTGCCAGAAGCAGAGTGGGAGGTATGCAAGTGTGTTTGTATTTGTGTTAATGTTTGTGTTTGCAGTGCTGACCCTAAACTTGGACGGATTTTAAATGGGAACAGACTGAGCTCCGACCAGGTAAACACGGGCATGTACACACCAAAAAAAACAAAACACCAAAAATAACACATGCACTCAAACTGACAAAGCAAGAAAAAAGCTCGGCATTTTCCAAACCTCGGAGCAGTGGGTTGGGTACATCGGATTCAGCTTTGATCTCCCTCTCATGTCTGCATTGGGGTTGTATCATCTCTAATAACCACAGATACATTTCCTCTCCCCTTCCCTGTTAGCTAGATAAATAGGATTTCAAATTGTCTGGTGCTACCCCATCAGAAGAAAAACATGATCTATGAAATATCTTCCCATGAAAAACCCATACTGAGAGATTATCTTCTCATCACACAGACAGCACAGCTAACAGATAAGGGTGAGGGAGAGGATCTGTACTGAAAGTGGAACACAACAACTATGTGTGAAGAAGGTGAATGTGTGTGTGCTCAGCGTTGGGTCTTTGAATTGATGTTTGTGTGCATATAAATAGAAAATATATCAAAATAAATTTGCATAGAAAGCAAAAGCAATGCAGTTCCACTCTGATTTCCTCCACTCACATCCCAAGCCTAGCCCCCTCCCACGGTAATCAAGTAAGACTGGAAACTTTGCAAATTTACACCGAAGACTCAGGAAACAAAAACGACTTCTTCTGATATCCACGCTATTACTTTGTCTCCATTGAGAGTCTGCAGCCCATTCAATAGCAGTAGAAGCACCTATTCATCAAAGCATCTGTGTTCAGGTCCTGCCTAATAACAGATGGAGAGATCTTTAACAGCCCATAAATGAAGGCTCTAAACTCGAGAGAAAGCACTTGCATCAGCAGAGTAACAGCTAAACGAACTCTCTCCTAGGCTGGGCTTGACTACTCCAACAAAGCAAGATTAATTTGCCTGTTGAATTGAGGCTGATGTCCCGAGCATGGCATGCTGCCTAGCTGATGGTGAGGTGCAATGGCGTCTCCCGTGCGCCAAGAACATTGGTTAAATGTCAACACTGCAACACTACATTCAAAAAGCAGAAAGTGGATTCCAAAGCTTTAGTTAGAAGAGAGCTCGCATGTCTTTATCTGGCAGCAAATATGTGGACTCGATATACAAATCAGACATTTATTAAAATGATATCTGCATCCACTGCACATCTAAACACAAATCAATTAGCAAATGATTTATTACAGAGATATTAAAAAGAAATCCCTGAACAGTGAACACAAACTTTACCCTTGGTTTAATTATTAACCCTTTAAGACCTACCATAGAACCAAGTCCGCCAGAGCTTATATTATATTTTTACATGCTGTGGAGCCATTTTTGGGAGCATTTCAAGTTGCTATACATCAATACAACCATTACAGCCTACATTTTAATAATATATCTGCATTAAGTGCATAGTAATTACATAAATTGCAAAAAAGTGCAATAAACTACAAAAAAATTGAAAATCGTTTTGGTTTTTTTAACATATATTTCTAGTTAGAGAAATTTAAGAGGCTTATCCCTCAAAACTGTAAATACAAAAAAGTTGCACAAAATAGTTTCCCACCACAGGAAATTTATTTTGAGTGTCTTCATAGTTTTATTTTTGAAATACACCAATTTTTATACACTGCAGGAAAAACGAAAATAAATATTATAATGCAAATTTGCAAAAAAGCAGCATATGCATCAAAATAAACTATTTCCAGCAGTGCAATATGAGTCCTAAGCATCCCAGAAACACACAGAAAGTCAGAAAGTCAAACATAACTTTTAAAAACACCAGTATAGGCTCATGAGGCCCTGATGGTGAAAAACTACATTTCCGCGAAAATGACGTCACTTCCGGTTTCGGGCAGGTCATGGCGGACATGCAAAAGTCCGAGCTGACCTCTATTCCAACATAGGAAGTGTTATGAACAGCTGATCGGATCGGCAAAGCGTGTTTCTGGAATATTATATTTTTGTTGCTGCAAGTGCTTTTTATGCAGTTTTTGCAAAGCTATATGTGGAAGGAAACTGTGACCGAGGACAAGCTGATGGCATAAGATGTAAGTACAACTCCTCCGGTTTCATATGCAAAAAAAATTATTGTGCTAGCTCACGTGGTTGCAGAGCTACCGGGATTTAAAAATAGTTACACAAAACAGAGCGTGTCCGCTCCCACCGGTTTTAAAGGGTTAAAAAACTTCACCTGTCCAAAAAGAAAAGAAAAACACACCCAGTAAGACTCTGTTATGAAGTAAGAGAATAGGTAACAGCCTTATCATATGCACACAGTATTGGTCGGTGCATCTGTTGGACATGTGTCTGCAAGGTGAACTCGAGACACGTTGAAGACACTGTAGCTTCTCGAGCAGAGACCACTACAGTGCTGCCTTCCTTTTTTGGCCTGTTTTTCCCCCATGTTTGACAGGTGTGACCTTTCGGCTGTGCTGGTAGCAGCCACTTTCGTCCCCAGATAGAAGGCCTGGATTAGTCACTACCTCTCAGGATTGTGGCACCTTGCACAAATGCGCATGTGAGGCCCGAGCGCTCCAGCATGGCCGAAGGGCCGGCTATGAAAAATAGAACACCTAATGCCTGGAGATAGAGACATTCATCAAAGACCAGTGCCCCTGCCTCTCTGCTTTGTGTGCTGCCTTCCCTGCCTATTCTCTATTCAGTACTGAGATGCAGAAACAACTCACTTACTGCAGAGTCATAAAAGAAAGATGGAGAGTTTTATTATTATTGCTGTAAGAATGTAATATTATTTCTAGACCTATTCCCTCAAAAGAGAACCTTGCTTTTTTTTTCTGCAGCCTTTCACAAGTGATCTCTTGTGTTAAGAAGGAAATGAAGATATCAGAGTCTCATAAGAATAGACATCAACAGATGGGTGCATATGGAACTTCTTCACTACTCGATTCAGCACAGTGGGTCGCCTTTTGAATGACAATTGAAAGAAGACCACTGAGAATATCAGGATGCCAAAAATATCCTGGGAAATGATAGCCATGCCGACTAATATCAAGCAGCGAGACCAGTTAACCTTCGCAGTGAACTGCTAAACCCTGGAGTACAGCCTGGTAATGACATCTCTTCCTCCGTGCCTTCGTTCCATCTCTGCACTCCTCCCTGTTGATCCTGGCAGGTCGCAGAGGAGTACTATGGTTAAAGATGCTGCCCAGGGTGTGTTCATGTTGAAATATAACAGAACACACGGAGAGACTGCTTTCTCTTAGTTTATTCAAATTCCACTCTACCAACAAGGAGTTAGCAAGATACCGGAAGGTGGGGGAGGCTACTGAAAATATCAAAGTCTAAAGGTTCTGTACCAGGAGATGTTAGCTGTGCCTGGAAGACATGGTAATGCGAGCAAACCTATGGAGAAAAAAAATGTAGACGGCTCAGAAATACTGAGTTCAAACATGAAGATCAGGATCAGGACGATATGCATGCCAAACACATGCAGGATACATTTCCCTTCCAAATGTATCCAGTTCAGATCTCTGAATTGCTACTGCAACTTCCATTTGAACTTTGCTTTTCTTATGCAATAGGAACACTATGCTACAAAAGCTTTGGCACCAAAGATCGGGCTTCCTCCAGTGGGTGAAGGTGATTTTTCACATAAGGACTGCATGTAACAAACACGGCAGACTGTGCCAAAGGCTATCCAGTAGGATTTCAGATACACACACACACCATATTTCTCAGTAACACCACAGCTCCAGGTGCCTCACGGGGCCACAGCCTTCCTTCATCCCTTCATCTATCCCCCTGTACCCTTCTCTCTCTGATCGTCATCTTTTCTCTCTCAAAACCTTAGCTTTAGACGGACCTTCATCGGGAAAGCTCCTGCTGTCATACATAGGTCTACGAAGAGCAATAGGAAAAGGAAAGAAAAAATCAAAATGAGGCAATACTCACAATAGTTCAGCAATGTAGCAAATCAAACTTAAACTGCCCCTTCCAGTGTTGTATACAGTAAATGACCTATGAAGAGGAACTGAGCAAGTGTGTAAGTACCATTTCACTAATAAGAGCACACTGCAGTGCTGTTTCGTGTACCATAATGTGTCTGTTTGCTCAAGTGACTGAACATTGCATCAGGCATGCAGATTGTGTTTGTGCATGCGCCTTTGTGTGTGTTCTCTGCCAATGCCAAGGGCCTCTCAAACGTGGGGGGTAAAGCGCTCTTTAAGAATGGGATTTAGTAACGCACAGGCGGCTCTAGCATGGCGGCTTCAAAGCAGAGGCAGGCGGAAATTCCTTCCGCACATGTGCGTGTGCGATGTATTTTTTTTTTCATGGATAAACCTATTGCCATTCCAAAGACAGTTCATCTAAAAAGCTTTATATGGTAGTGCCGCCACACACAGCATCATCAGGAAAAAATGTGCTTGAATGACTTCAAGTATTACATGCTGCATGTTATACGAGCGAACCAGGCAACGGAGCAGAGAAGAGGGAGAAAGGGTGAGGTATGGTGGATGGCAACATAAGGAGACTTCAGTGAAAGTAAAAGGGTTTCATTTTCAGTTCTACTGAAAATTTTCTACAATAAAGCAATAAGGTGCAGGTGCTTGGCTATGAAAGAAATTAGGGATGCAACGATACCAATTTTTTCAAACCGATACGATACCGATACTTGGATCTGAGTACTTGCCGATACAGACTACAAAAAACGATACTTCTACCACACACACACACAATTAATTGGAAGACAGGTTTTATTATATTCCCTGTCGATAAAAAATAAAATCGTAATAAAAATGACCACAAAAAAATTTCAAGTGAAAAATAAGCACTTCTGTTAAATTATTGCAGAGTCTCCACATTGTAATTTAACAAAATATCACTGAACTATTGGCACTGTCTCGAGCTTTCAGAATAATAAATAAACACTTCTGTTTGGAATAAAATAAACTTAAATTATTGCAGAGTGTCCATATTGTAAACAAACAAACAAAATAATTATTATAAAATAAATAATAAATAAAATAATAATTGGCCCCCTAGTGGCCAATCTAAAAAGCTACAACAGAAATGACAAGCCACCCTCTGATTAATGAAATAAGTTGGTATCGGTTCATGGTATCGGTTAACTTTGACGAGTATGAGTACACACACATTTTACAGTATCGGCCCCGATACCCGATACCAGTATCGGTATCGGTGCATCCCTAAAAGAAATTATACTGTAATCTGGATTATTTAACACAATAATTTATTAACTTAGCAAAAAAAAGAGCTACTTAAATTTAAGGCATCATTTTCTTTTTTTTCTAAGGGAATTTTTCTGTCTTTAAATAGAACAAAAATGATTTTATTTATTTAATTTGTGATCACACAGAAAAAACAATACTGGCCAACATTTTATCAGTGATTACAGCTTGTCAGCAGCAGCTACTACTGACATAGTGTTATTGTACAGTGACAAGTTAAGAGACAGTCTAGGCAGTCTTTTCAATGGAAATTTTGAGTGAAAGTTATGGATGTGCATGAGCACTTGACTGGCTGGTGGAGGCAGCAGCTTTATGCGGTACAGGAATAAGGCCCTGACCAGCAGGTGATATTAACCATAAAGCCTTTCTCAATAGATCCGACACCACGGCAGGATGTTTGTAAATACCGAGACCCGGGGGCCAGCAGATTTGCATGCCTCATGGACCTACACGGCAGGTATGAGAAAAGTAAGAGAGCGCCGAGGCTGATTGCCAAGAGCCACGTGCTGCTGGAAGTGGGTGAGACATTCTAAGAGCAAATTAAAGACAAAGGCAGCCGTTAATGAAACTCCCACGGAGTCGCAGATGGAAAACTTCAGAGTTTTACTTCCTCTAGATATATGTTGTTGACCTACGGCTCTCTTTTTTGTTCAATTTTTATACCAGCAACACTAAACAGTAAGTGAGTTTGATCTTTTAAGCAGGGGTGAAGGTGCACTTCTGCAAAAGAAAGCGGTGTGCTTGAGTTACAACACGACAAAAGAAGAGAAAAAGAAAAAACAAGCTTTGTAACGACAGGAAATGTGAATAAAGTTTGTTATCTACTGTTAAGAGATATATTCTAAAACACGTCTTCAGCAGAGAATCAGAGAAGAGAAACACACAGATTTTCTTGCTAGCAAGGGCAGCCTCCTGAGCTCACACACCAAGAGTGAGGCTCCAAGATTCGCAAATGAGAGACTGCCCCGGTCTTTATTTATACTTCAGTGTGTGTGTGTGTGTGTGTGTGTGTGTGTCAGAGTGTGACCCCATAAATGACTTCCCTAAACCTGCTGGACTCAAAGTCCAGCAGTTCATCTAAACAAAAGCACTTAGACTGGAAACAGATATAACTACGTTAATCCTACCGTAAAACAATAAAACAAGGTACGACCTTTCCCATGCTCCTAGGATGTGGGGGTGAACGCCAGAACACCCTGGAATGTTACAGACTTCCTAGGATGAGACATTCCTTCAATATGCCACCAACTATATACTTCTAAACACAAATGATTACATGCAGTATTCTACCATATGCAAACTTATATCATTAAAAGATTATACTGACTACTAAGTACAATTTTCCATTGACATCTACCGAGTCCTACAGTGGTATCTTACAGTAGACAACAACATGAAAGTGTGCTTTTCCAGAAATGATGACAAATCCAGGGTCATATTGTAAAGATATAGCAGGTGATATCTGCAACTACACACTGTATTTGCATGTGCAGCGCTCACCTCAAGATCTATATTTAACCCAAAACAGTGAAATTGTAGTTTTTTCTTATTGTTTTGTGTGTGTGCTTGGATTTAGTTGACTATACAAGGACGCCATGGTAGTTATCTTATGGTGGTGTCACTTGTGATACACACGCAGCAGGATTTCAACATTCCAGATGAGTAGCACGACTTCCTGGTATCTGACTTCGAATCATGTCAGTGTGTAATAGAACATGGACATATTACTTGCCCGAGAATCACTCACCGATTCATTTCATTCCATTTGGTTTAGCTGACCGTAACTCTGTCTGGTCCCACTACCCCTGCCAGCCACTACAGACTGATATGCCTCCTCCAAGGGAATGATGAGTAGGCAAAGATTGCTCAAACTTCTGCTCAGTGGGCTACTCTCTGCCAGCCAGTCAGTCAGACAGGCAGCCAAGTTAAAAGATTTATAATTTGATCTGAAAATTAGTTATCTAAATTTGCCTGGTGACAGAGACAGGATTTTATGATTTTTCCATACAGACAGCTTTCTGGGCCGGCAGAAGAGTGACAAGGATAGAATTGAAATGAAGAAGCCTGCCAAAAAGCTAACTATAAAATTCCATCAGCCAAAGAAGTCTACTCCTCTGGGCCCTTGCCCAATGGGCAACAGGAGACAGGGAGAGGAAAAGATATTCAGAAAGAGAGAGAGAGCTATGAAGAGGAAACAGATGGGAAACGGAAGAGGATTTACGATGGGTGACGGTCCCCTTTTAACCCCAATATTTGCTAAGAGGAAAAAGGATGGCGAAATTACATTACAGGGTTCGCGATCAATACCCACAAATATTAAATTGCCTTCTGCCTATACACACGACTTTATGTGGAGCAACACCATTTAGAGCTAACGTTAGCTGGTGTAGCGATGACGTTCCCGACGCAATCATCGGCTACGGAGCGTCGAGGCCTGCCTCCGGTTCATCTTTCATGGGTCACTTGCAAGATACTATAAAACCAAAGCGCAGAGTCAATATTAATGAGAGAAGACATATTCCAGGCGGAGCTGGTGACAGCAAGTGTATCGGCAGCCTTTTCCACCTTTATCTGCCTATCAGTGGGTGAACAAGGCCATGTTTGAGATTAGGTTTCAAGAGAAATGTGGCGAGTGAGTGCGACTCGCCTGTCACTGCGTCTACAAACACCTCAGAGAGTTGTCACAATAATGGAATTTTTGTTTGGAGGAATGTTAGGAGCGGTGGGAACAGGGCAGACAGATAAACAAGAATATGGGTTCAGTTGTCATTGCTGCTGTAAACAGGGACACTAGATTATCAAATGTTTTCATCGGTGGAAACATGAGTGCTATAATTTGAGTGCTATTTGTGTTGATATCATGATATGTGGGTTTATCAAGAAACCCTTAATGTGACTTTTACAGATCGAACTTTTCACTACTCTGCTCTGTCATAGACCGTCAGTAGGGCTAAACTGTGACACAGAAAGATGTTTCTTCTTCATGTCAGAAAGGTGTCATTTGCAGGTAAACCTCAATTAGTTTGTCCTCTATTAGTAAAATATGATTTCCCTAGTAAAAATGATTTTGTGTCTCCAAAATATTGACAATGTTTTTCATGCAATTGAATGTTTCCGAGTCTTCACCACTGATCATGCATAAAATTAGGCTGTTATTGATGTATGATTCGTGCATGTGGGTGATTTATCACAAATTTGCTACAATAACAATACCAGCATGCATTCTACTCTTCCCCAGCTTCATTTCCATCTTTGTTAAAAAATAAAATAAAATAGTTAACTAATATATTAACCATAGCATTCAAAAGATAAAGATGTACTTATTTTTGCACAGGAGGACCGATTAGTGCAGCGTATTACTATTATTACTGAAATAAACAGCCTCTCTTCTCACTTCTCTCCACATGTGGTACAAGAGGCACAGCAAGTAACAGCAACTACTTTTATGTATTTACTTGTTAATATTCAAATTCTTATTAGAAGAAATAAGGATATATACAAGCTAACTTGATGTTTTATAATGTTGCATCTGTTCTTTCTCACCACAAATAAAGTTGAACTCGTGGGTTCCACGAAAGCAGCGATATTGTTTGAACATGTCAGTATGTGTAGGCAGACGACACCGAGGCAACTCACATCCTCTATGACAACGCCCGGCACTCCAAACCGTACGGCCTCAAGATTAACGCTGAGAAGACCAAAGTCCTGACCACCGACGGCTCACCAACGATCGTCCACCTCGACGGTGTGCAGATCAAACAAGTCCAACAATTTAAATATCTGGGGTCCCTCGTCGAGGAGAAGAAAGCGGCATCATCAGTGGAGATACGCTCCAGAATTGGGCAGCGTTCGCTTCCCTGTGCTGGTGCATTTGGAAGAAGAAGAACATCTCATTGGCGACAAAGATCCGCCTTTACCGAACCCTGATCCTGCCATTCTACTTTACGGCGCGGAGACGTGGACAATGCTCCAACACGACCTGAGCAAGCTCGAAGTTTTCCAAACGCGTTGCCTTAGATGTGTTCTCGGCGTTTCCCTTCGCGACCGTCATTCGAATGACACCATCCTCACCAGCTGCGGCAGCCAACCGACGATCGGCGACCTAATCCAGCGCCGCCAACTCCGTTGGTTTGGCCACATTTGTCGAATGGACCCGAGCCGCTACCCCCATGGCCTACTTTGGTTGACCCGCCCCACCGATTGGAGGGTGCATCGAAATGCACCAAAGAAGACATGGATGAAACAAATCCAGGATGATTTGAAGGCCCTTCGACTTGACCTCGAGCAGGAAGAACCATCGCCTTAGATCGAAAAGCGTGGAAGATAATCGTTGGTCAAGCAAGAGAGCCTGCGGCACCTACAGCAGCGTGCTGGTTGCGCGGCAGACCACCACCACTGGTCGCCCGCTAAGGACAAGAAGAAGAGAAGATGTGTAGGCAGAAAATGTCAGGTCACAGAACACTGATTTTTGAAATATATATTGATAGACATCAATTAGAGCGACTGAAGGGATGCAGAAATTGCTTTGTATCGTCGTGTTTGAGACATTTTAGTTCCTGGTCAAGACAAACTGCACATGATGATTAAAATGATCAGTAATCAGAAAAGGAAGTTGTGACTTCATGACTTCATTTTAAGAAAATAAAAATGTCTTTCTAATGCTCAAATTTCTCTGAAAATACAAACCCAATATCTTGAGAAATTTCCTTTTTTAAACTTGGGATCCTCAAATAAAAGCATAACAAACTTTGCAAGCATGGAAATCTTTAACTTCCATAAACATTTGTCTCTAAAAAAACAGTAGCTTTCACTCGGATTTTCAAGTTACTTAATGGGATATTTCTCCTAACACACGGAAGTGCAGGACTTGAATGATTAACATGCAAAAAGGTGCATTCAACTTGCCATGCACCAGTGACGGCAATAATGTCCCACTGTGGATGCAAAATCCCCAGGGTTTAATCGCCTAAATACAAAGAGTGAAAAGGAAGAGAGCATCCTCATTCTAAGCAGGAGTAACATTAGCTCAGTCAGGCTAAGACAAGCATCACATTCATGGACCAACAATGGAACCAAGCGCTGTGGTAAATTGGCCTGTATAAGCCCCATAAACCATTCCAGATAATGCGCAACTGGTTAGTGGGCAGACATAATGAGGTTTATCGCATTGTAAATGCACACAATTGGCCCTGTTTGGTAAAATACAACAAATGCACACGTGCACTGAGCTGTGAAGCTCTTTAAGAGTTTCTAAGAATTATGGGAGCGGTGAGTTCGATGTGTGCTTTAGCTAAAAAGCTATCATTATCCGACAAGCAAGAGGATTTAAAAAGCTGAAGTAATTTATCATCAAGTGCATACCTCAATCAAAAGTAAGGACCCTTTCATCCTGTCTCCATTCTTTGTGTTTTCAAATCGACAACGTTTGGCATGTTTAATGAAAACTTCCTGAATCCCCAGGATCTGTGAGAGCGCTCCTCTGTTTCCCCTGGTAAGGGCTCACTGGCGGCATGAGTGGAGTGAATGCTGCCTCCCAAGTGGGACCCTGAGAATGCAACTGGACTCCGTAATGGAGACACCCACGTCGGAACAATTAAGTAATTGACAACTATGCTATGGGGATTTTTCAGCTTAGGTTCTGTTAGAATGAGGTGACAATAATAAGCAGAGGAAAAAAAACAATACAGCAGCACATAAACAAGAGTGTGAATATTAATGTTGCAAGATCTCTGCCCTGGCAACACTATCAGAAACATCCAGGCCAATTAATTAGAGTACGGGACTTGACCTTCAAGGTGCATCCACTACAGTTGTTTGTTCACAGGAAACAAGGACAGATTTGCTCATTTGAGATTAAAGGAACACGGGGCAGAATTAATGGCTGTTTAATTCGGGATGCACTTATTTGATGACGGCCGAACAGCGAAATAACCCAGACGACAAGCATAATCACAAACGGTGAAATATTTTGACAGTAAAGCAATAAATACTCAACTCACTTCAAAGTTTATATTACAAATTCCATGTGTGAAATTTACCATTTAACATAATAATTTCAGGATCAACTCAGGATAAGAAAACATGAAAATAAGAACGTAGTCGTATTTCTTTAGCAACGTGGAAGTGGAATGGTTTTGGAAAGCCAAACGTCAAACAGACCACCTTAACTTAAATTTCAACTTAAATTGAAAATGGCAACACCACAAATCCATTCACTTTGACATTCAGATCCAAGCTATTGTGCCAATTCCAAAACCCACAGTTATAAAAAACCCAGTGACATTAGCCGCCTCGCTTTCCTGTGACACATCGTATAACAAGACAGCTCACCAGTGGAAGGAAAACAGAAGCATATCTGGAGAGACATCACACCCAAAACTTGCTGCTACTTTGTTACTGTTGCACCCCTACCAGTTTGTTTTTTCCTCTCTACAATGTCCAGTATAACGTAATAAAGAAAACTATTTTTGAATCTCTTGGCACCGAATGTCCAGGGCGTGACTGAGCTGGAGCTTCATGACACCTTTAGCTGGATGAGCAGTTAAGGAATTCTGAATCATGTTTTGCATTTATGTATATAATTAAAGACTTGCTACTACATGGGTACAGACCTTACTCATCATGTATTTTCTTCTGCTTATCCAGTTTGGGAGGGGGGCTGGAGCACATCCCAGCTCTCATAGGGCTGCACCCTGGACAGATCACTAGTCTGTCGTATGGCTACAACAGAGGAATCACATTCACACCTACAGGCAATTTAGAAATAACCCAACAAACACACGTTTGGACTGAAAGCCAGAGTACTTGGAGAGAACCTGCACAAGCACAAGAAGAACATGCAAACTCCAAAAGGAAAAGGTCTCAGGCTAAATTTGAAGCCAGGATCTTCTTGCTGTGAGGGAACGTTGCTAACCAACACACCACCATCCTGCCCTCTGTGTGCCTTTAAACCAAAATTAAATAAAACATTAGCTGTTTCAGAGCTGCTTTCAGCTTAACATAACCAAACACCAAATCGAGCACCCTTGGTTTTAAAGGTTTGGGGTAAAGTTATCAAGGTGCTGAAGAAGAACACAGGTTTCGTATTTAAATCTGGTAAATCTGGACATGAAGGATCAAGCCGGTTAAGTTTAAAATGAATGTTTTCACGCATCTTGATTAACCTTGACAGAACTTTAAAACTCATTTTGTAAGCCATTGATTTTTATGCCAGCATGGAGTTAAAATGAAACCTTCAAATGTCTGCACATTAATAAGAGGGATCAATCCGTTTCATCGCGCATGCTCGCCTATACTGGATATTTGAACAAATTGATGGACACTGAAAAGGAAATCAATACTTCCCAACATGTGAAAAGAATAATGCAGCAGATTCCAGCTTTTAATCATTCCTATAACGAGCACATTCACTGTCTTCACTCAACGCCATGAAGGGAAAACTGCTCCAGAATCGTTCTGGCTTGAATTTTCTTTCTGCTGCACTCACTGTCTCCATATGCGACTACTACACACGTGTCTTCTCATGTGCAAACCCATTTATTCGTGTTTGCACTTGCACAGATTTCAGTGTGCAAGCGTGGCTATGTGCAGTGTACACATTTGAAACGATGACAGGTGGTGGGAGGGTAGTAGATCTTTTGAGACTTGTCACAGTGTTCCGGTTTATGAGCCAATGACAGGAGACACACACCCATCCACATCAAAGTTTATTACAGTTCATCACCTCCCCACCTGCGGTGTAATGACATTTAGCCAATCCTATAAAAATCCCAGGAAACCTGTGGGTATAAATCAATGCCTTTCCACCTTTCCAGCTGCTGCTCACATCCATTATTAAAGCTTCCGCATCATATTCGATAGCGAGCGCTCTTATGACAAGCATGTGTACAAGTATGTATTTATGCTTCTCTTCCCCCAAATTTGCCTTGGCAGAACAAATGAATAGACATTAACAGACAGAAGCAGCACACATATACACATGCAAACACACACGAGTGACATGCCATACTGTAGCAACCGGGATCCTCACATCCCCAGCTCTGTGGAGAAAAGGATCAGTGTGTATCTCTGCTGACAAGCAGTTTACATAAAATCCCATTCGTTTCATCTAGGAAACCCTGGTAAGTGTATGGTCTGCTGCAACTGGGTATAGGAGTCTACCAGCTCCACCTGTCTGGGAATTTTTTAGAGGTTCTCAACAACTGTCAGTTGTATATGTCTCTTGCTCTCACACACATCTGAATAGAGTTCACAATTTGGTGTAATGACAGAGGCCAGTTTGTTTCTGTGCTTTTGAGCGTGTGCACCCTTGCCTGTGTACCCATGTGTGCGTTGCTTGTGTATGGATATCATATGAAATTAAGATTTAGGTGCGTGGTTCTTCATGCAGTGAGTGACTACCCTCTGCAGGCGAGCAGGGTGAACATCAGGCTGGCAGAGAAACAGGAGAATAACGTGTAGATGAAATGAGGACACTACAGTAGAGATTTAAATGCTACTGTACAATGGAAGAAAAAAACTTCTGTTTATTTTTGATAAATTAACTGCATTTACTGCTATGCTTGATGGCTGCTTGTGTTACTTTTCAAAGTGCACATTTTTAGACCCATTTGCCACTGATGAGCTCTGTGCTGCTATTTTAATACTTACTGAAAACCATTATTTATAATGAGTCATCACGGAAGACAACTACATTATCAAAGTGGAAATATCGTTTCATTGTAGCTATTTTGTACACATTTATGTTGTTAAAGGGAAAATTATTTTCCTGTGTCTCATTTTTTATATTCTGCACATTTCGATGCTAATGTTAGCATTTTGTGTTCAAAACACAATGTAAATGTCTGAAAATTGCATCTTTTATCACAATCACTTTCAAACAAATGAATGGAAAGTGACACAGTTTAAATGGTAGTTATGCTGTTTATGATAACAACATTGAGAGATCTGACAAAGTTCAGTCATCATTTATTTGGCAGCTCGATTTGAAGCAGTTTTGATGGCAAATTGCCCACTATAACTATTAGTCATTCATTTATTCCAGAATGCACTTCATGTCTTTCATATCACGCGTTGAAGGAATAGTTCATTTCCTAGAGAAATACATGAAAAACACAAGCAACACAGAGGCCGTCAACAAGCCAGAATGCTAATCTATCAATACCATTGAAAGGTATGTGCACAACCACACCAATTTCATTTCCATCTGTGTGAAGATGGGAGGCACATCAAGCTCTATTCCCAATAGGTTAAACAATAGCAATTCAAGTGCCTCATTGCTGCGCACCAAAAACAATGCACCGCATGAGTCTTTGAATGAGCTGTTGAAAGAAAACAGCCACTTTCCTGTCAAGGTGAACATCCTGAAATTATTAGCATTATTTACAGCACTGAAACACTGTGGAGAAGAGTGAAGAAGCAAACAGTAAGTACTTGAACACTGTGTTTAAAAGGTGGAATATATTGCCAGGCATGGTGTGGGGCTGCATCTTGATTGTCTCGGTTGGTGCAAACTGTACAAGGAGAACTGCTTTGACGAGGAAGCTCGTTTGAGGTGGCTGTAGCATGAGGACATCTTTTCATTTAGTCTCTCTAACATACGCACTCTCTCCTCCTCCCTCCCTCACAGCCTGACTTTCTAGTCTACTGCACTGGCTCTTAACACATGTTAAGTACAGAGGTCAGGTGGATGCTAGGGGTCGTTCTGTTCTGTTAAAAAGAAGAATCAGCTTATTAAAAAGTGAGCTCAAGAGGAAGCATCCATATTCCACCTCCCACTGCACACAACCACTTTACTGAGCTAATTAGCTACTTGGGCCAGTATCTGGTGTCAATGGGGGAAACAACATATTTCACCCTGCCAGCGTCTACTGGTGACCTCGGGTGAACTTTTGATGCACTACTAAAGCAGATGCCCAGAGATGTCAGTGGTACCCGGCGAATTCAGCTCATCGTTTACAAGCTAGTGCGATCTCTTGGCTTAAAGGTCTGTGATCCTCTAAAATAAGGTAAACTGTTTTACTGGTATATAAGTTGGGTTTGGTTACCAACTCAGATGAACTCTGCCGCGCTTTTTTTTTATGTGCACAGTACCACAAATCAGCTACAATTGCTATCCAGTCATTTCAGGATCCCACCTCAGCTCTGATGAGTACAATAATTTGACATGCAAATAGCAATTACTGTAGATTCACTTCAGTTGACATTCAACATCTCTGGCTTTTCATCCGCCTAGTTTTCTGTAATCACAATTGAGGATCATGCCTTTGCTAGAATTCAAGTGAGAGAAAAATACGACTCTGAAGTTCGCTGGATATTTTCCATGTGTCTCCTTAAACCATCACTTACTGATTGCATCCCCGTGCTGCCTTCTGGCATAGCAGCCAGTCTTTGATTAGAAAAGACTCCCCCATAATCACAAGTGTATGATTATGGCATTAGGCGGGATTCTCCACATTAGAATTTGCAATCAAGAAATTGGCGTCAGGGATCGATACAATGCAGCACCTCATCTGATGGCAGAGTGGGGAGAAGGAGATTGTGTGTAGGCAGAGGAGGCTTAGGATCAATTAGGAAGCGGCTGCCACGTCCAGACATTACTTTTAATCTTCTAATGCATCGGCGCGAGGACGTGGGGCCGTTTGTTGGCATCTAAGAAGGAGGAATCGATCCTTTCTGCACATTTTGACGCCGCTTCGTCGTGGGCCGTTTCAACAGCATTTAAGACGTAATGAAAGGAGGGAGCTTAAATCCGCTTACCTACTCTCCTAGAAACTGTATTTGGTGTCACGCTTTAGGTGAAGCTGAAACATCTTAATCCTTTGAAATAGTTTCTAATACATTTGAATACCTGGTTAATCTCTCAGATGTACTGTAGTCTACTATAGTGCTGAAGGCTCGCCTACTGTGTTGACATCCTCTTTCCTCGTACTGACGTTTCAGGCACATAAAGGGATCGAGGTAAGAGGCCTTGATTGACCTGCACGGTCCCACAAAAGACAATCGCTGAGAAACACAACCAGATGTGAAAGTTTTTTCCTGCTATCCTTTTACAATAAAGTCAATTACTGAACTCCTAATTGTGAACCCAGGATACAGTGACAAATTATTTCACTGTGGGTAATAATGTTTCATTGGATAATCTTAACTGTCTGGAAGAGATTCATGCTACAATTGTGTTGAAAATAATACAGGGGACTTGTGTTGTATGGAGTCCTTATCAGTGTAGTGCATGTGGAGTGTGTGGCTCATTCCATTAATCAGGCATCATTTAAACCAGCAGGCTTGGTGACAGGGGACCCAATCACTGGTGAAAAAAGCCATTCCCGACATTCCCACTCCACGTCCCCTGCACTAATGCACTGTGGCAACCTTCTAACTATCCAATTCCAGACCCAGACCCCCACAGTTTACGCAGTCCCTCAGCTTCATCCCAGTCTCCATCCCTTCACTTTCATTAGACCCCACACCTCTATCAAAGGGAGAACGGAGGAAAGTTGCAATTCCATCTCATGTCAGAAATTTGCCTCTAAGGAACAGGACAGTGGGGTAGAGAGAGCACAGACTAAGTGTAATGAGAAAGAGAGAGAGAGCGAGAGATGAAGGAGGAAGAGCTCAAAGCCTCGCTGAGCGGTGCATTTCTAAAGGGTTTAACCGGAGTGCTAAAGCTCACACAGATAATATTGTGCGTCAAGTAAACATATGCCGCAGAACACGTCCACACACACGGGTGTGTGTTCACAGTGGATAGTGCAGAAGAGGAAACACGGCATCAAAAAGTCGGACAAATTACATATAATATCTATTCATACATTGTGCTTCAAATGAGGTCTTATAATCTCAGCTTTAAGAAGTGAATTACTGAAGCAACATGATGCAAAAACGCCATTACCTAAACTGCAGGCTTACACACAGAAACTCTCCGCTAACATGTGGCAAGTAAACTTGTCTTAAATTATGACAGCAGAGTGTATTTTGAAAATTATTATCTGCACCGATCAAATATGACAGTGCAACAAACCAAAAGCCTTGTTCTCATTTTCCTGTTTTTAAGCTTGTTTGAGTCTGAACAGGTTCTGGAAAGTTTCCAGGCAATTTGTTTATTAAGAGCAGTCATAGCCTGTAACTAAACATGCTTTGTAATAAATTAACAAGAATTTTGTTTATCAGATACTCTGTTAACAACTTTTTTACTGTCAAGCGCTGACAAATGGTCATCAAAGTGCCAAGAAGCTAAGCCAAAACTGCTGTCAATTAATTTTTCGACTACTTGACAGATCGCGAGGTTATTTTTAACCTGGAAATAGGAAATCATGGTTAACACTAGCTCTGAGTGCATTTAAAGAACTGTGAGGCCAATATAAAAATTGCTCTCGTATTAACTGCATTTTCCGAGGTAATGTTGCCCATTAACCCTTTAAGACCTACCATAGAACCAAGTCCGCCAGAGCTTATATTATATGTTTACATGCTGTGGAGCCATTTTTGGGAGCATTTCAAGTTGCTATACATCAATACAACCATTACAGCCTAAATTTTAATAATATATCTGCATTAAGTGCATAGTAATTACATAAATTGCAAAAAAGTGCAATAAACTACAAAAAAATTGAAAATCGTTTTTGTTTTTTTAACATATATTTCTAGTTAGAGAAATTTAAGAGGCTTATCCCTCTTTCAATATTCAATATTTAGTATTTACTGCTGTTTACACTTAGCTAGATTAATTATGGTGTTGTGTTTAGTATGTTGCCTTGTTTTTTTTTGCTTGTTTTCTATTCTTTTTCTCTCAACAGGTGATCCAGGAGATATTTTTTCCCCCCTTCCTCACTGTCCCTCTCCCCTTCTGTTTTTCTTTTCCTTCCTCTTTCTTTCTCCCTTTCCTATCCCTCACTCATGTCTGTCCCGTCTGTAACAACTGAAAATAAAATAAAATAAATAATAAAAACAAAGGTTGATCAAATGGACCAATACTGCAATGCCATGATGATCCATTTGGCAAAATAAATCCATTGGGTATCCTTGTTGGTCTTCAGACAACAATTCTGACGGCTAAAGAACCAAATGGGACAGGAAGAAGAAAAAAAAAAGAGGCTTATCCCTCAAAACTGTAAATACAAAAAAGTTGCACAAAATAGTTTCCCACCACAGGAAATTTATTTTAAGTGTCTTCATAGTTTTATTTTTGAAATACACCAATTTTTATATACTGCAGGAAAAACTAAAATAAATATTATAGTGCAAATTTGCAAAAAAGCAGCATATGCATCAAAATAAACTATTTCCAGCAGTGCAATATGAGTCCTAAGCATCCCAGAAACCACACAGAAAGTCATAAAGTCAAAGATAACTTTTAAAAACACCAGTATAGGCTCATGAGGCCACTTCCGGTTTCGGGCAGGTCATGGCGGGCATGCAAAAGTTCGCTCTAACGTCTATTCCAACATAGGAAGTGTTATGAACAGCTGATCGGATCAGCAAAGCGTGTTTCTGGAATATTATGTTTTTGTTGCTGCAAGCGCTTTTTATGCAGTTTTTGCAAAGCTATATGTGGAAGGAAACTGTGACCGAGGACAAGCTGATGGCATAAGATGTAAGTACAACTCCTCCGGTTTCATATGCAAAAAAAATTATTGCGCTAGCTTATGTGGTTACAGAGCTACAAGGATTTAAAAATACTTACGCAAAACAGAGCGTGCCGCTCAGACCGGTTTTTAAGGGTTAAATGTGTGTGTAATCTCACAAATATCGAAATGGGCTCAGTATTCTGTGAAATATGTTTCACGAATGAATAATTGAGCTAACATCAAAAGAAAAAAGTAGTTTGAATGACTTTTAGTCATCATTTTAAAAAAAAAAAATAACCCATCATCAACAGTTTGGGAACTGAATGACAAGACTACAAGAAAAGTGCTCTAAAGGAATAGTGTTCCTATGCACCTCGATGGCTATAGATATTCATATACTGTTGTAGTGTGTATATATATATATATATGTATACTGGATATGTGTGTTCACCCGACAGTGAAAGGAAAACTAATCCTGCTGACAGACTCTAAACCTGACCTGAGCTGTGACCCCAAACAGCAGCAGCCCATGTAGAGAAAGATGGACAAGCTGGCAGGATGCCTGAGCTTGCAAACATCTTCTCTTTTCCAAGCACTCTCAAGAACTGACAAAGCTTTAAAGATGCTGCTGAGGTTCTGAGACCAGTAGCGCAGAGAAGCCACCCCCACACGCACATCTGAGAAGAAATGATATTCTGTCCTGCAGAGAGAGAAAGTTATAACTCAAAGATCCACAGCAGTGTCATGATTAAAAAGGCGGAGCGAAAGAGAAAATGGGTAAAGGAAATTGGCAAATGTTCATTGAGATTGTCTGTCCTGTGTGTGTGTGTGTGTGTCTGTGTGTGTGTGTGTGTGTGGTTTCTGTAAGGTACAGGAGACAGAAGAATAGCTATAGAACCAGCACAAAGGAAAGGGGCACCAAACATGCACTGTTTAATCAGTTCTTATTGATCAACAAATTCCTAACAACTACACTGAAGTTCAATTTGGATCTGGAAAAAAAATAGTTTTTATGCCAACAGTGTGTACAGCACAAGCCCCAACTTCCAGATTTCTGCAAAATCTCCTTCCTGCAAACTCTAATAATCGTCTTAAAGCATTTTTAAGAAAGTGAGAGCAGTATCAGGATACATGCAGAGGGTCAAAACTGCAGAACACAACATATAAGGACCCTTCAATAGGAGCTCCAGACTCAAAACTTGTTGGATTTGGGATTTCAATGCTACAAAATGTTGCTAGAAAGGCTGTGTGGATTTTAAGGAAAACAGAGGTGAATTTGAGATATATGGTGGTTGAATCACGCTGTGAGTCTAAACATATGGGTTGGGTATGGTTGTTAACTTGCAAGTTGAAAGGGTACGGGGTAAGATAGAAATAGGAGTCCCTGTGGGCCTCCGCCACTCCAATTTCAACCGTGGCGTCCCAATTAAAATAGTTGCAGGGCAAAAGAGGTTTCTCTACTAGGCTGGAAAAAAAGGTTCACAGACCCCCTTCTGAGAGGAAAGACGAGGCAGCAGATTGCTCAGATTTAAATGATAATTTCCAGAGAAAAGATAAAAGCTCGATGCCTATTTACGACAAACCTTTCCAAAACAAACTTTCTCTCTGCGGTATGATTGCACAATATCTGGACAAATATTTGATTCCAAGCAATCATGTTACTGAATGTTACTCATGTGCTCCACTGCTATATGTGCTTTTTACTGCATAATTCATCTTTATATATGACTGAACAAGAAAGAGAGTCATCTTGAAGATGGGAACTTTTTCAAAAGAACAATCGAGCGCAGAAACATGATGCGTAAAATCTTTAACTCCTTAACATAATAACAGATATTGATCGTGGCAGTGAGAGAGATAAGAGCGAGCCTACCTCAAAATAAAATGAATCTAACTCCCTTTAATTGAGCTCCAAACGCTGCATTATTGTGTATCTCCACTGTCAACATACTCACTGATTATTTTTTCCACAAGAAATGTGACAAACAAGAACAATCTCTAAAACAGTACGTATTTTTAGTTTTGCTTCAGTTGCCCTTCATTAGGTCCTCTAAATATGGCTGGCCAATTATGCCTTTCTTCCATAGCAATTGCATTATTTTATTTTTTATTTTTTTTATTTGTAGTGATCTGCAAAAAAAAAAGAAAGCGCTCATTATCTTGTTACTGGCTTTCTGTCCTTTAATCCTAATGAAACTGACAGTCACAAATAGGCTGTGTAACCACTCCGCTTAAAAAAGAGACGATGCTTTTAAAAAAGCCCATTGTGTTCGTTTCATTTTCACTGATCAACATAAATGGAAACATTAAAAACTGTAGCCCAGAGTCGTGTTGTTCTAACTGCGAGTTCATGAGACAAACATAATGTAGAAGATCGAGCTGACAAAAGGCCAAACGAAGGAAACAAATTCCAGTCTTTACAGGTTTTATGAAACAACTGTCAGTTTCATGTTTACCAGCAACGATCAGTTACATGATGTAGATATGAATTTTGTAAGAAGAAACAAGATGTGCCTAAACATATTATGTTGCACAAATGATCTAACAGACTTCTGGATTACATGTCATCGTGTTCAGATTTGCAAATGTTGCGATCCCCCATTCATGCTATTTCACCATATTATCATAGCCAAACCTCCAGGAAACAGTCACATAATCATGCTATCAATATCGTCTCTCCAAGCGTAGACTCTTAAGAAAATAAAAAAGAATAATCCACACATTACAGTTAGAAGATTTTAAAGCTACGACTTCTCCATTATCAGGCAACTATGCTTTAAACACTTCATGTATGCTTCAAAAGACAGAGATCATTTGTTTTTTGAAACTATACCAACTCAGTATCAACACAGAGGCTGTAAATGCATGCCATTAGGCCACTGCCTTCAAAATGATGCAACACTCAGACAATCTAACATCTTTAACTGCAACTTTACCACTGCCTAAGGAAGTCCTTGCTCTGCAATCGACAGGCAAACCATAGCCACGCTTAGTTACATAAAGTTGCATGCACGGATAGATGTGCGGTAAGGATACTTAACAGTCTGTCAGCTTATATTAGGACAAAAGAAAATACAGGCTGTTCAGTGGGGAAAAGTGGCCGAGGAGGAGATGAGTGCGGTTGCCTGACTTGACTTTCACCTTCTGTCAACAACACGGGTTGAAGTTAATGAGGTTGTTCCACGGTCCTATCGCTGCCAACCCCGGTGGCTTCTAACACTATAAATTCTCATTTCCTACAGCGTCTTCATGAAGTCTGCTCCCTGCCACATTTTTCCGAAGACAATGCCTCCACATATCTTGCAAAATGAAATCTGGGACATCCTTTGTTCATAAATACAGGCATTGAAAACAGAATGGACTGAGTGAAGTCACAGTGACATGGCACACATATATAATCAATGCGTCACACGTCTGGGAGAGAACGGGGACAAAGCGCGATGTGGCAGCAATAACAAGCAAAGGTAGATCATTATAATAATGCACACGTGTGAGTGTGTATGTGTCTGTGCAGATTTAATCATCAGCATGTGATGTCGATGATGAAGCTAAGTAGGTTGAATCATTGAGTCGGACGCGAACAATGAGTGGCCCGATGCCCATTGTCACCACAAGGTCACATGGAAGATATAGGTTAGAGAGACATTCAGGAGCAGATGGAGACGTCGAAACTTCAACATCACAAGGAAAGAGTTTAAAAAAGCAGACGAAAAAAAACAACCACCCCTAAAATATTGTGACCTTCATTTAAAATCAAATCATCCTGAAGGACTGTAAAAAATGTACCAATCAGCAGCTTAAAAGCTGAATATGTGAAAGATGTGTCTTTGTAAAGATTTGAACAGCCAGTATGACACGCAGCTCCTCTGTCATACATGTGGGGGCACCGAACACCTACCTTCCCCAAAAAATGATCACTGTAGTAGTACAATCTGTAAATTATTAAGTTGGTGTTACAATTGCCTAACCTCAACCAATCATGCTGGTGTGATCTATAATTCAACAAGGGCTGCCGACTTTCCCTTATTATTACCAACACAGTGGAATTCCAAATGAGCTCCCTACTCATCCTCACTCTTTGTCACTCTATCAGTCTGTCTCTCTCACTTCTCCTCGCCGTCTGTCTCGTCTGTCTCAGTGATCGTCTCTTTCTCAACCTGACAACAGCACGCATTTCTAAATACATCGCATACATCCATTACAGCTGTGCACGGAAATCTTCATTAGCAGTCGGTCTTTGCAATAAGAAATAAAAAGAAGAAAAAAAATGCAATCTGAGAGGAAATGCAGCAGTATCGGTGCTACTCCAGACGACATGAGAGGGTGAGCGAGTGAAAGTCGCAAAAAAGCCTGTTTGATCATCTTCCTAATTACGTCTGTAACAATACCCAAGTTGTTTTGCACAGAATCAGCTAGAGAATATGCAAATAGGTTCTGCTACTTTGCACCCGTATGCTGAGTCTGGGCAGAAGAAAAAAGTGCATTGTGGTGCTTTCTTGTTTTGAATTTCAAAAGGAAAGTAAAAAATGTCCAAGAATTCTCTTTATAACCCCAGGCATTAATTCTGCATATTACAATCAATTATAGAGATCTGAATAGCAGATTTATCTATGGAGAGAACATCTGGAGAGGAAGACTTCAATAAGACTATTGTATCAAAAAGGACTCCTCTGTGGAAATGAAATGCTACGCTGCAACCAAAGTCTGCGAGAGAAGACTCTGAGAGAGGAGACGCAGGGTTAGGGGTGCAATTAAGACAGAGGAGACAGTAGACGACTCCCTGATTGATGGTGTTGCATATTCAGTAACACTCTGCTAATACCGGAGGACGGGCACACATACCTCCACATAAACATTCAAAAACACAAACATATGCAGTGCTCACGTCTATAAGCACACTGAATATGAACAAAGAAAAGTAGCAGAGAAACTCAAACTCATCGCTTCTCCAACTTCACTAAACCAATTTCTTCCAAACACTGAAGCGCGAGCACTTAATACACCAGCAAAGAGAAATGCAGCCGTTGAGCAAATAAAGTTGATTCCACAGAGTACATATTGTCTTACACAGTGCAGTTCTCAAGGTTACATGTAATAAAACTTCTTAACACAAGCATTACAAGTAACACTTCTCTATACTTGAACTCTTCGGTAACACTCTGGTGTATGAAGACGATTCGATTCTTTCATTTTAATCGTTTTGTTTTTAATCAAACTACTTTTTCGAGCCTCATTTGCATATGACGAACGAGGCAGTGCGTTTGAAATGTATCTTTCACTGTATATTTAAGTGAGAACACATTTAAAAATAAAAACAGGCAGTTAAGCGCTGTGCAAACCCTCATACACTCTCTGTTCAATAATTAAACAGAAAGAGTTTTGGCAGTGACATGGTGGGCTCTGCATCTTATCCATCTACCTACCTGAAGGTCCACAGAGACTGCGTTTTATGCAATGAGAAAAGCTTTTAACGGGCCAGAGTCAAAGTGAGAGCTGAACCTTTGACCAAAACAAGAAACCAGAGGCCTGAACAGGCCCTTCGAATGTTTTGCACAGATCTGGAAAGGCAGCAGCTCCAACCAGTGACTTTCTTCCTTTCACATGTCTGCTCTCCAGGGGTGTAGAAGCTTGAGAGTATACCAAGTTCACAGAGGGATTATATCCACAGCAAGTGAAATTCAGGAACACTAGCAAGGGACAAAAGAAGCTTCATCTTTTCTTGGCATTTCTGTGAATTTGGGCAAACACACAGTCGTGCCGGTGTATCTGTGGCACATGTCAAGAAGCTGCAGGTAAATTAAAATGTGTGCAAAACTGTTTAGAATTTGAATATATGAACATTTTCCTTAATTGTAGCCAATTGTTGTTGGTTTACGAATGCTCACATGTACCTTTGCTACCGCGACAACAAAAACACAAAAGAAGCAAAGCCACCCACTTTGTGTATGAAGTGATATGGGTTTGCAAT
The DNA here is from genome assembly GCF_963576455.1 of Neolamprologus multifasciatus. Taxonomy (NCBI): domain Eukaryota; kingdom Metazoa; phylum Chordata; class Actinopteri; order Cichliformes; family Cichlidae; genus Neolamprologus; species Neolamprologus multifasciatus. The sequence continues at coordinate 34,960,677 of NC_140440.1, forward strand.
AGGAGCGCACAATCACAAACGCACCTAGAGAAAACCCAAAAAATACTCACACACACATTCTCACACAGTCATGGAGGCACAAACGAATACACAAATGCCACAGCCAGCTTGCCATCTCTCTGCGGACAGGAGGAACACTCCCGCCACATCATTTCAGAGTGCTTTTCATCACAGTGTGACAACATGTCAGCTCCAGTCTCCGTCACTACGCCACACTGCATTGATATTCTCCAACTGTGCAGCAGCCTGGGACACAACACAGCCATGCCAAAAATATGACAATGGGAGAATAACTCTCTTGCATTTACTTGCCCACTCACACGCCCACGTGCTCACACTGACACTGTTACATACATGCACATGTGTGTGTCCTCACTTAAAAGTTTTACTGTATGAATGATGAACATGGGGTTTCCGCACAAAGCCTCGAAGTCTGCCGTCTATAAACTGCTGGTCAGATGAACTTGGCTCGTTTATGTTGCCATCAGATTGAATTACTTTTGCTTTTGTTGTGCGTCTCGTAAAGAGAAGCTGGGAACGCTTCTGTACATGATATCAGGGATGCTTCCTGAACCACCTGTCAGACAGAATGACAGCCTGATTTATTGACTGACAGCGCCAATTCTCCATATATTCACTCTAAACTCATCCCACAAGCTACACGCAAAAATTACTATTCAGCAACCACTCACATTTACGCCCCTGAGGCAAAGAGCAGGAGACTTGGGGCAGAGACGGCTGCTATGGGAGAATGGAGAGGTGTGTGTTTTTCTTTTGTTTTGCATGTTTTAAATGCACACATTTTCCAGGTTGCATTGAGCATCGTGTCATAATTTAATAACTCTTCCTTTTATGATCTGAAACATAAAAAAATGGAGACAAAAAGAAAACAGTCACTAGTAAACCGTTTTATGACTTTTGCGTATCTAGAGAATATTAGGTTTTTACAAATGCACTTACATTGCATTGGTGTGAAGCATGAATCATCCCTTGACGTGTAGGGGATATGAAACTGATGAGGAATCAAATAGGCAGCCAAGTCAATCTGCTCTACAAATATTGCCTGCACTGGAACACCAGGTAAGCATGTAATGAAATTTCTAGTGTAGTCTAAAAATCCTGCACAAGAGTGTGATTATGCCTCCTCTCTTTTGACTGCTCTGAATCTCCCGCACAAACACATACCAGAATATTAATACAAACACATCGGCTGGGGAGACGCATTCAGTGGAGCAATTAAACGTCCCTATGTGTCTGCATACAAACTATCAGTCAAATCACACTCTACAGGTATCCTCTGCGGAGAGGGGGTTGTGTGGATTAATCCACCCCTGCGTGTCCGAGCTGCATGGCTGCTCCCCCAGCCAGAACTACCAGGCTTGTTAAAGTTGATTTATTAGGCCGCTGTTTACTTTGGCTTTCCTAGGCACGGCAAGGTCAACAATAATGGTTCTCTGAATGGGAATAAATTTCAACCTGGGTATATGTGGCCATCACTGCTTTTCCCTTCGAACCGTTCGTGGTATGCGAGATCAAATCACCCTCTCCATCCTACTCGTGTGCACACACCCACTCAGTTTCTGTCCCTTAGTAACCAAAGGATCACTTGGGAACATCTAAATTGGTGCCCCCTCTGCAATTACTTTTTATTCTCACTGTATCCTCCCTCTTCTCCCCTTCTTCTAGCACTGCATGATGCTTGATACATCTGTTCATGCATGTGGGAGTAAACAGCCGTTACATCAATTAAGGTTCTCCTTTTTATGCAGCGCGAGGTAGGAGGGGGAACAGGGAAACAAAAGAGTTAACATCTACAAACCCAGCTGGATAACAAGGTGTATAAGTACACTTGCATGCTGATAAAACAGTGCATCACTTGCATATGAAAAAAACATAAGCCCCCACCCTACACAAGAGTGACAAGGCAATATAGCTGCACAACTTGTGACTTCTCTGTAGAACATAGAAAGGAGGAAAAAACAACTTTATTTACCCTTTCCAACCCTGTCCATCAGTCAGTGTCAGGACACATGCAGTTTTTATTTGTGCAAGTGAGGATTTCTGGTGATGGTTGACACAAAAATGGAGGCCTTACAAGTCTCACTCTGACTTGTGAAAAATGAAATTCCTTTACTCGTACTGTTTACAGGGATGTGAATATTTTTGAACAATTAAATAATTCCACTCTTATCAGTAAACGCTATTTGTTTTTGCACAGCTACGTCTTTTCAGCTGGCATAGAAGAGTTATCGAATGGTGTAATGAAAGCAGACGAGTGTGCCATTTCCAGGCCTTTAAGCATAAAAGAAAGCAAAGGATGTGCAAAGGCTAGGTAGACTATACTGCACAGCCAGTAAAGAAAGACATATAGGTAGCTACTACACCATACATCCCACGATACAATATTATCACAATACTTAACACACGATACGATATTATTGCAAATTTTTTAAATATTTTGCGATATTCAGATTCTGTACATAAAGGTAAACTTTATCAATATTCATTTTCTCTAATATCAAAGTCTCACACTCAGTCTTTCTCTCATTTCAGTTTGATTGTTGACAAACTGAACGGTTTGTATTACAGTCTAGTCCAACTTAACTGAATCAACCATCTGGTACAATTATAGCTATTCTGAACTATGCAGTTTATGAAAACTATGCAGCCCCTTCAGCAACTGAAGAATTTGAAAGTAAATTAAAACAAAATAGAATTTTACATTAAATAAAAAAGTTTTAAACTTAGTTAAAATAAAACATGTCTTAAATTAAAATAAGTAAACTGTCATGTTTATTGCTGCCAAAAACAAGTTAAACACATTTGGACAGTGAAGGAATGTCAGGATTCTTGCTCAGAAAAAGGATCAACATGCTCTGAAGTCAGAGCACAAAAACCTTTTTGTAACAAAATATCGATTTCTGCTGTCCCTGTATCCATACATTATTAGCAAACAAAATATCACCATGCTACACAGTATCCATTTTTCCCCACCCCTAGTAGCTACCCAAAGCTGCTCTCTTTACAGATGTAGCCATTCTAGGAACTGCTTTTACTTCACAGTGGCTACAAAACTGCTACAGTGGTGTTCCACTGTGAGCAGCAATACACCTGGCAAATCACAATACGGTTCATAACTCATCACATGATTGTCATGGAGTTTCATGACACCAAAATGCAACATATTCAAAAGATGTAAAACAGGAATCCATACGCTTTGCAACCAATTTATCACTAACTGAAGACAAACACAGAAATAAAAATGATAGGTGTTACTCGTTCAAAAGTAAAAGGGATGAAGAACAGGCAATCATTCGAGGCCTTCTGTTCATTCTTAATTCACCTGTCCTTACACAAAGGCTTGTCTTACTTTTATAAGACTTTCTATTTCCAGCTGGAGTTTTAAATGAGCAAAAAAGCAATTTCACTGAATCTTTACACCCTGGTGGCTATAAAAGACTAGACCTCAACGTTTGGCTGTTCCTCATTTTTACTGAGCTCCGGTTTTCTTTTGCAGAACATTCTGTAGAAAAAGATGCTTGGGGTAATGTAGAAATGGTGTCACCACATACTTTTGCTCAGCAGACCAGCTCCCACTCAGTTGTTTACAATACTCTTAGCACTGTCTGCGGCACATGTAACAGAGAACACATGACAGCTGAGGAGACAGAGGTACAGAGTCAAGCAGAGTCAAAAGGTACACTGGAAACTAGTTTGTGTGATAGGTTGCTGGAAAATTTATAAATAATAACCTCACCATTTTCCATTTTTAGTATAACTATGTCGCTGTAATGATTTTATTCCCTAAAAATCTGTACCAATCTGTCTCTATAAAACACTACAGTATCCTAAGTCCCTGCTAGAGTGACTATTGATAATATATTACAGCAAAAATTGATCTGAGAAAATCTGTTGCTTCCAATAGCTTCATTGAATTAGGGCCTGAATTAGATGTGCGCTACTGTGGGTGTGGGAGTCGTTTTCAACCTTTATCAGATGTCATCCGTTTCCTTCTACATTTGTCACTTTTGTGCTGCATCTAATGAAGCAGAAACGCCAAGTTTAAAAAAAATAAAATAAAATAATAATGTAAAATATATCCAGGGTGATTTGTCAAGATTGTGACATTTCGGTGCAGAGCTCAGCTCAGAGCTCAGCTCAGAGCTCTTTGATATAGTCACCGTCTCTGTGAGGTTTATAGCAAAAACCTAAAGCAACTTTAGCAGAAAATTAGCCTCTCCGAACCTACCCACTGTTCCTCTATCACCGAGCGGACTAACACAACCGGCTATTTAATATTCCCCACCAAGCACTAAAATGTTCTGTAATGCATCAGAGGCACATTGGTCAGATTACCATAAACTTCTGTACCCAAACGCTTAGTTTAATTTTAAGAAGTGAACTTTTGCCTGGAGCAAACCTCCGAGCTCAGATGAAGTGCATTTCAGTGTGTAGCCACCAGCGCTAGCTCATCAGCAGCAACACGCTGTGCTGATATGTAAAAGCTCATTGTGTATTTAAATGCTCTTCAGAGCAGACGGAAGCAAATGAAACAATCTCATTTTGTAATAACTTCATTTTCCCTGATGAAACATTCAGATATAAAACAGACAGTTTTCAGTTAACGTAAAGATCAATAATAGGGAAGAAAAATCAAATATATCAGGAACAAACACAATTTGAATCTCACGATGTGAAATGCAATATGACGGCAATACCATGAACTGACAAGACTAATATAGGATTAATATGGAATATAGAGTATAGAATGTGTTGTATGCTGTCAACCTGTTGAAAGGGGAGTAATTTTACTTACTCTGAAGCTATTTGGTTATTAATTGCAAGATAATAAAAACAGTCCTCAGAGTGAAGAAGCCATTAACAATAGCTGCAAAGTCATTCCTCTGACAGAGTTACAGGCACATCAGCAGCAACTTCTCTGTAACTAATAAACTTTCACCTCATTACGACCTCATACCAATAGATATCTCTATAAATCCACACAGGCAGATAGATAGATATCCAAACCTCCTCATTTTAAAACAGTCCTTCCACTTCAACAAACAATTTTTATTCCAACAGCTAATGCAAAGTGTTTCTTGAGAGCCTAAGATATCTTTGAGAGAGCATCATTCCAGTCATTAGATTGTGCTAAACCACAGCTCTTGAAGCAAAGCGCTTTAACACCCCATAAATGCTCCACTCAGTCAACGGCTTTGATGAGGCTTTTGATATGCCTTCAGTCTATTAGGTAGTCAAAGAGAATATACTAGGATATAAAAAAGAAATAAAGTCAACTTCCTTTCATCCGTACCCTATCCTCAAATCAAAGACAGGCTTAAACAACACTTCTACCACACAGGACCTAGCAGTATGTATGGATAGACTTTTGCTCTTTAAGTGTACAATGTAAGGCAAAACTGATGAGGCTTAACAGCTGAGATTGTTTTGCCACTTATTCCAGGGAATCGGTTCAACTGAGGACTTTTGCAAGGGAAGGTTCCTTTCCAGCTAGATTAGACTATGTTCTTATATTAAGTGAATGGTATTAAATGTAGAAGACTTATGGAGTGATTTATATGCATAATTGGTCCAGTTTTTAAATAAGCTTAATTCTGTTTGTAGACTTTTTGTCAACAGTGCTCGACTGGGCTTTTTTCATATAAAGGCACAATTCAGAAGACTGCTACTTATCTTCTAATGATTCATCAGGACATTTCTGGCATAGGTTTAATGCATTATCTCCTTGTTGTCTGCCAAGACAAGCCACCAGTGGTCACTCATTTGGAATATCTCGAAATCTAGTAGTCAGATAAACGTTGATGAAAGAGGCCTTTGGTGATATAGAGTATAATCGGTTGAAGGAATTCAGACAAAGGAAAAAACAGGAAATCAGTCGAGTGACACGAGTGACAGGAGACCAGCAGTGGTACGAGGCAGATAAAGGAAGCAAAAAGAAAAGAGCTATTAGAGGAGAACGTCGACATGAAATGAGAGACATTTGAGTGAAATGGCAAAAATATAGACAAAAAAAATGTCGTACAGTAAAATACCCTAAAGATACATTTCAGCAGCGGCAACTAACATAACTGTGTAATTATGTGCAACCAGACACAACGCTGAATCTGTTAATCAGCTTTCCTCGGCGGGGTGCTCAGTACCTCTCAAATATAACACAGTAAAGTCCAGCACTAAAAGAGAGCACTGTAATCTTCTACCCAGCCTTGGTAACTAACACATAATGGGTTTATCTCCAGCGAGTGCTTATGATTGATACATGGCTTTTTAAGTGTTTAGTTCTCTCTGAAAGAATCTCACAAACAGGTCAAACACTCTTTTTTAACCCTCAACTAATTCTCTGACACTCCTCTAATAGGATTGGCTGTGAATTCAGCTAATTGTACTGCTACACACATAAAATAATCAGAATTGTAAAGCAATGCATGCTTTTACTTGATATAGCAGGAATAAAAAGTTTATGTATGTATAAATTATTTGAATATCAGTATTCATAGTAGCATAAAGAATAAAGTAACAAAATGACATAAAGATAGACACATGTTTGAAGAAAAGAAAAACAGTTTCAGTTTTCAGTTTTATTTGTCATATGCAAGTTAGCACAGGGTCAACATTGCAATGAAATGTGTTTGACGAGCAGCAGTCACTCAGCAGCATGATACAGTAGGAGAAAATATAATTTAAAAAAAATTAGAAAAATAGTAAGGAGCTAAATATTAGAGAGACATGGTAAAAGAGAAAAGATGACTAAATATATATGTATCTATAAATATAAATATATGTACACTAGTGATTAAATAAGAAAATCTTGAAAAGAAATATGACGGGAGGGCAGATGGGATATTGCACAGGAATGAGCAGCAGAAAATTACAGTATTGCACTTTTAAATATAAATATCAATGACAATAAAGTGAAGTGACCAGTGCAGATTAAACAGAGTACTTGTGAAGCTGCAGGGCAGCTTCTGAGTGCTGTGTTGTGTGTGTTTAAGTGTTGTGGTGTCGTATGGCACCTCAACCACAACACAACAAATTAACCTCCTTAATTTCTTACCATCAACTGAGAAGCTGTTCTTGGTTTGACTCCGTGCTTTTATCAATCTAATTTTATAATCACGAGACAAGCATGACGTATCGGCTTCCAGGCGATCCGACTCTCTTTCTGCCAATGCCAATAACTTTATAAGTCCCTTCTGCTGGAACTGGAAAACAGCCTAATACTACACACTGAGAGGTTCATTGGTTCTATACCCCAGAGAAGTCAGACGATTGCGGCTGCAAGAGGCGATCGCAAAACACCGTCTGAAATCGTACAATTGTTTTGAAGATGCATTTACAGTTTTAAAGTCTTTATTATTTTTCGTTAGACAGAATTGAAATCACACTCTGGCTTTTTCTTTTAAATGTATAATACCATTTATTTGAATTATTTCCACTAAATGAAATAAAACGTATCATGCCTCTCCAACTTTTAGTACATACTGCAATTATAGGCAACCAGGTGGCCACTACCCGTGAGGTTAACAAAAGAAAAAAAGAGGCTCTCCTGGTTCTCTGTAAATAATTAGTAGATTTTCTCCCGCACTGATTCTCACTGTGATCTGCAGTTAAAACAGAGGCCAATTTCATCCCTGGAACCATCAAGACATAATCCATCGTAAAAAAGGATGAAAAGAGATGTTATTCTTATTATCTAATTAATCCTGCCCATGCCCCGAGGTTATTTAATTTGTTGAAAGACCATTAAAAACCTTGCACCCAGCAAATAAAATAATGAGGATCTTAATTTGCTCCAATTCGGGAAGGCATTGCCATAAACAAGAGCAGGCAGTATCAGGCCCTCCAGACAGGCCAAGTTACTCACAAAATTAGGCAAATGGTACTAACAGCAAACTTTTGGAAATGTAATACCTCTGACAGCAGTGACAATAATTTACTCGTTGTGCCCACATGACACCCTATAAACAGGAAAACAAAGCATTAACTTGTCAGCGCGAAATGATGTCTATTTAACTGACTGTGGCGCAGGGAAAGCTGCTTTTTGTTTAAGAACTTGATGTGTCTATTATGGCAAAAGGAAAAGAAACTAATTCATCAAAGTGAGATTAAGTGTGTTGAAAAGCTGGGTTTGTCAGTTATAGCGCATCAAAGGACAAACTAAAATCCATCAACGACAGATTAACAAGGAAAAAGAAATGTTTCAAGAAGAATACGCCTCAGAAAGGAGTTCAACTGCAGGGGTAAGAATCAAGGAAATGACAATGAGCGACAAAAGCACTTTCTTCTCTCTAATACGCCAAATGATGGCATGCAATATCGCCTCATTTTAGAAAGGACCATTATTCCAAGTACTCTGAATCTAATTTGTGAAAGGACTCTGAATTCATTACCATGATACAATAGAGTTTAGCCAAGTCACAGGCTAAGAAAAGAAAACAAGAGTCGCTCCAGCAAACTTTTAAGAACAAAACTTTTCTGGAAAACTTTTGTCCGAGCTTACCGATGCATGAGGCCCTGAATATTCTTAGAACCATACTCTTAACATCCATCATACCCAAGTAGATGTGGCATCAGAGAGGCAGCACAAAATGTGTTATCTTAAAAATCGATCTCTGGCTTTAATTAATTCTTTCGTTTCTGAAACCAGCATCGGATCGATAAGAACTAGGCGCTACTTGAAGAATGTCATAGATAACGCTATGATAATTTTGAATATTAAGCTCCACTTTATCTGCAAATGCCATCCGCACTGCAACTACCATCAATATTCCTTAGGCATCCCAGTGACAAGATTCATGTTTTCTAATAAAAGAGTGATTCCCCAGCCCTGGTCTGGCTTGATGCCTAAGAATAATGTCAAGGAAGTGTTTATTGAACCCAGAGAAAAATGGCACTGGGCCATTGTTCAAACAACAAAACACAAAACAACAGACAATAATCATAAAACAGGATAAAACCACACACCACTCCCTGCTCTTCTTGGGGAATATCTACATTCAGAGGGGCAGAAAATACCCTGCCAAATTGTGAGCTCCTTTGCTGATTCCTTTGAGTGTATTTCCTCCAAAGCTCAAGTGACCACTGCTGCGCGTCTGACCAGCATATTAAAAAAACCTCATTTAGTGTTAGCATTACTCTAGGGAATAATAAGTTCACTAGATAATGAAGTTAAGCTCTCTGGAAGCCAGTGTTTCCCCCTTTTACCACCGTCTGGTCTTCTTCTCTCACTCAACCGGCTGAAAATGCTCGTTTCTGTGTGGAACGCACACATACTGATCTCAGCATGGCACAAACTGCATTCCTATGGCTTTCTTTAGCTTTGTGCAGAAAATAAAATAAAAAATAGATAAACTAATATACCTAAAATGCCTTCACTTCCCATGCTGAGGATGACACCCCAATAGAAGCAATGGTTTTCCATGGGGAGAGGATAATATCATGGAAATGGATCCCTGCTTCTACACCTACACTATGAAGAAAGCAGTGCTGAAAGGCCACTAGAGCCAATGATGTCTGTTTAGGTGAAGATTACATACTAAAACTCAAAGAAAAATCTTAGTGAGAGGCTTTTGTTAGCTTAACCTGTTCCTGCCAGGATCTGTTATAACAATGACCTTATAATGTTGCTTATCCCAGACTTTCCCATGTGTCTTAACCTTTTGATCCCATCCATTTTCCTCCAAGTAAAGTGGGAAGAAAGTCTGGCAAGGCTTGCATACATGTGTATGAACGTTTATGTGTGTAAAATACTGCAAATGAAAACTGATTAGACAAGAGAAAAGGTTAGTATTATTCCAACTAACAGCGATCGCAGTGAAAGTACACGGCTCTCAGACCCCGAGGCTTTCTTTAAGCCAACAAATAAAAAGTGCCAAAACACACGCACACACACATTAAAACACTTTCTACCACTAGTTCTCTGTGACCGCACCATAGACATACTGTTATACAAGAAAGAAAAACCCACATACAAGTAAGCGCATCACATTTTTCTGTGCCAAAGACCACCTTCAGCCGTACTGGTAGGTAACATGCTTCCTCTGAGCCTGAGCCAAGCTGCTCCTAAGCATGCATGTGGGAGTCGACAAAGCTCAGCCCACATAACGTGTTTACATAGTTGTACACTGTCTCACTGGGGAATACATTATATTTGAAGCACAGAAATATATATTAACAATCAGCAGCTAACATAGCATGCTTGGCACGGCTCTCCAGATGACTTTTTATACAATTTCCAATGTTTACTTATAGGATGATTGCAATTGGCATCAAATAAGTCTGAAAAGATGCATTTGATGGTAGATTCATACATAACTGAAATACTTCCAGAGCACAGAGGAAAGTATTATTTTACAGAAAGGAGAAACAAAGTCCTTAACCTCCCCCCTTCTTCACAGTCTGTTGTTCAAAGTTGTAAGGAAGCACAGGTACAAAGGTGAAACACTTATTTCCCTCCCCCTTCTTTAGTGTGATGTCTGCCTGCTCACCATGCCACACTAACACGCAACGTTTCAGAGCTCTTCCCTCTTTAAACACTAAAGATCGGTCTCACCGCTCAGTACCACTTACCAACTTCAAGGTGATGCAAACGCCAAAGCGTTAACTCTACAAAGTACATAAGTTTCAGACAGAGACGCATGCTCTCGATAGAGAGCTGGGAAGAAAGTGTTAGTGGAGGAGGGGAGAGGTGACAGGCATGTGAGGAACACCTTCTGAAGTGTCAAAAGATGGGCTCAGCTGATGAAAGAGGATAGGAAAGAGGAAGGGAGTAAGAGAAGGAGGGGGCAGAGCAGGAGACAGAACGAGCTGATGTCACATCTGAGGCAGTAGAGAGGCTTTCAAGTCAGGAGCACTGGCTGTAAATTCCATGCAGGAGCTTCTCTTGGTGAATTTTAAGGTTTATATGTGCACATTTTTGTGTGTCCGTGTGTGTTTGATGAGAAGTACAAGATAAGTATATGCATGAATGTGTAACAGTTGTTACGCTTGTGTACTGAACACGAAAAATGCGACGGAGGTGGATTGCACGCCTGCTTCCATGTGTGTAGCAATGTAAAACTACATACATAGAAACAACCTGAAGGTTTGCACCAGGGGGATTAATTGCACATGTTGGACCTACTCATCAGTGCCTGAGGAGAGGAGAGGAGCGTAACGATTAACAGTAATATAAACATAAGACCACCTTTCCTGGAACCTGCGAGATCGATCCGCTGGCCTCGGCTTGCATAGAAAATTGCTGAAGACCAATCAATCCCTCTTAAGTTTTGTGAATCCAGTTGGGTAGCTTAGCCTTGAGGAGACCAGACAGGGGCATCAATGTGGGCACAAGGGAGACCAGGGGAAGACAAAGCCTTGTCAATAGTGCTTCGTTTTCCATCAACTCTGTTCCTTAATCACCCTGGTCTCAATGTGCCTTTCTATCTGACAGGCCCACTCCCATTCCAATATATCCAACATGAACTAGCCCTAAACAAACATCTACCTGCCTCTTGCTCAGCTGCTCGAGAGAGCTACCCTCATCTATCTAAGCCAATAGCAAAGGTCTTCATTACAGAGTGTGCAGCGAGAGGGTTGAGGAAAGTTTGTCCTTATTGATGGCGTCTCCATTGTCTTTTCCTCATTTAAAAAAGGCACTCCTCTCAGTAATTACCTTCTCTGCCTCTCTTCTTCCTGGTCAGGTCACAGCTACTCCAAGTCCTTACAAAGACAATTAACTTAGTGGGGGGGGGGGGGGGGGGGTCCCCTAGAGTGAATAATAAGAACCAATAAAGAAAGAAATATATTATCATAGAAACGCTGGAGTTAAAGTTATGAGTTGTACAAAGGCAGCTGTGGCTAAATACACGAAAGAGCATTTTCAACCCACTCAGTTTGTTATTTTGGAGTTCTTTATATAGGATTGAAAACATTTGCATTTCAGTGAACAGGGAAATAATAAAGAACTAATCCAGAGATAATACAGCAAACAGAGTAAGATAATACAAGACAAACAATAAGTGTGCGACAGGAAGGAAAGTAAAACCGGTATTAAGCCAGATAAAAGTGCAGGCACACCTGAGCACTATTTAAGACGATTGTGGCAGAAGCCTCATCTTCATTGAGTTAATTAGCAGTACCCCACAGTCAGCATCTCAGGGTGTGGGTAGGAGGACCTGAGGGAGAGCAGACTGCCTTTGAGTCAATTGGAGTAAATGGCAGGCCTCCCTGATGAGCTCACATCAGCCCTTGGAGCCTCCTGCCGTCACGTCCCACTTGATGGTAATTATTTGGAAAGCAAGCACTCTGCAAATTCCATTATTTAGATTTGGGGGTTGGCTTACTAAATCTAACACAAATTACCATCTTGGCCACAAAATTCTGTGTCTCCACATGTTTTCAATTTATCAGGCTATTTAATAATGCTAATGTTGTAAATAAGCATAGCAATAGTTAAGTTACTCTGAATGCATCGGAGTACTAATTAAGACTCGATGCAGGGTGCTGTTATTGTGTAAACCATATTTAGTAGGACTGTGTTTTAGGAATGCTGCAAAAATATATTGTAGAAGCTGTTTTGGATATTTTTCACAAGCACTGAGTTCAAAATCTTTTTTTCATTCTTTATAAAATTACAGATTTTTACAGATAAAAAGATTGTGACGCCGACTGAGTTATAAAAGTGAGGCACAACAATGCAGTGGCAGGTAATCATGTCATTGCAATTTAAGTCTTTTGATTGGTGCTGTGTGTTAAGGTATTAAAGTAAACACTCTATCTTTCATGACTGTGGTTTTTCATACTGTTAGAACTGGAATGGTGTAGGTGTGTTGATGCATGCTCAATCATCCAGGTAAGGAAACCCCAAAAAGCTGATTCAATGTTGATGCAGCATTTTCAGTGGAAGAAATGTCTTGTTATTGTTAATCCCACCCCAAAGCTTGGGTCCCCCAGCACAAACAGTAATATAGTGTACGCAGTAACGTGCCATAAGGATTGCTGTGAATGATATATTGCTAAAACCTAATAACCTCTGGCTAAGCACAACAAAGAAGAGCTAGCTTGTCAGGCCAAGACTCCATAGTCTATTTACATAAACAGACCAGTAACCATCAGGCAGGAATGCTGGTTTGAGTCAAGGAGGCCATTTATATGAAAAGGGAACGACTATCCTGAACCGAGAAAGGGGGCTACAAGGGTGTGATTGCTGCCATTCCCCAGTTCTCTGCAAATGGCAGTCATGGCCACTGATCGATGAGCATAACAATTTGCATAGTAACGATCATGAAACTAAATTCACACCCCATTGTTGGGCAATAGTGCTATTTTCAGTCATTATGCAAATATAGAGTTTATCAGGTTGGGAAAACATACAGTCAGCTGAGACTGAAGGAGTCACTTGGATGAGTGATGAAGTATCTCTTCCACTTTAATCAACTTCCTGGTTCCTCCCCGGTAGTGTACTCACAAAAAACAACAACAAAAACCCTACAGTTTAAATATTACACCTGTTTCTCCTAGCCTGTGTCTACAAGGGGTGGGGCGAAAAATCGATACTTTGTAGTATGGTGATATTTTGTTTGCTAATAATGTATGGATACAGGGACAGCAGAAATCGATATTTTGTTACAAAAAAGGTTTTTGTGCTCTGACTTCAGAGCATGTTGATCCTTTTTCTGAGCAAGAATCCTGACATTCCAGCAAGAATCCTGACATTCCTTCACTGTCCAAATGTGTTTAACTTGTTTTTGGCAGCAATAAACATGACAGTTTACTTATTTTAATTTAAGACATGTTTTATTTTAATTAAGTTTAAAACTTTTTTATTTAATGTAAAATTATATTTTGTTTTAATTTACTTTCAAATTCTTGAGTTGCTGAAGGGGCTGCATAGTTTTCATAAACTGCATAGTTCAGAATAGCTATAATTGTACCAGATGGTTGATTCAGTTAAGTTGGACTAGACTGTAATACAAACCGTTCAGTTTGTCAACAATCAAACTGAAATGAGAGAAAGACTGAGTGTGAGACTTTGATATTAGATCAAATGAATATTGATAAAGTTTACCTTTATGTACAGAATCTGAATATCGCAAAATATTTTTAAAAATTGCAATAATATCGTATCGTGCGTTAAGTATTGTGATAATATCGTATCGTGGGATGTATGGCGATTCCCACCTCTAGTGTCTACTACTTTAAATGTAGGTCTTTTGCATAATTGTGTATTCCTTAGCCCAGCATTGTTTTTTGTGTTGCATTAAGCCGAACCCTATATGTTTCAATGATTATTTCACTGTTACAAACTTTGCACAGCCCAACATTAAAAAATTAGCAAATGCATCTTCACTCCAGCAGCTTAAAAAAGCAGCAGATCCCATGTGAAGTAGAATCAAGAATATTTTGACATTTTTTGTTGTTTGTTTACAGACCTTATCCTATTCTTTAAGCTTAGAATCAAACAGTAATTGTTGTCAACCTATCTGATTGTGCGCCATATGGCATGTCAAGCTGTCTAAGCAAGTCAAAGATGGCAAGCACCTCACGCAGCACTCGCAGAGACCTTAGTTTCACCATCTGATTTGTTTAGATTCTATTCAAATTCTAACTGTCAAAACCATCCTCTACCCTCAAACTGTCACGGAGACACAGCACTGAAGTTTAATACGTGGTGCTGTCTGACTGTGAATGACACAAGTCAAAGATGCCAAAGATCCAAAATCTGCTTCTCGTTCGATGTTTGTGCAATCTTTAAACAACCAGGGACAAAGCTTGAGAACAGAAAAAATACCTGTTAGAAAATGTTTATTTGTTGCTATTTCAAATCATAGTAAGCACTTAAATCATGATCATGAGGGGCACGTACGCCTAAATGCAATGCAAGCTTAAGACAAATGTCAACCCATATAGCAGTAACCATTTTCATGCTGTGTACATTTGGATAATCAGTATCAAAGTGCACTATTTTTCAGTAATGATATTGCACCCTATTACGGCTGTGTGATATATGGACAGACAACCAAACAGAGTCCCAGGATGGAGCAGGGGAGGAAGCAGGGGATGAGGATATGGAGAAAAAAAGGAAACGAGTACAAAGCCCCTCAGGAATTGCAGCACACAGACACTTCTATTTATAGAGGCGGGACTAAAGCAGGAGAATGACAGGCATCTATGGTGTACCTGGAGCACCACTGCACTCACACAACACAAACAAACCCAAATATATGCATACTGAAACACTTTTGGAACAAATACGTCTTCTTTTTTGAAATTATTCCGGTGCATTTCCACTCATTTTCCATCTTTCTTTCTCTGTCTATAACGCTTAATCATGGGTCAACATTAACATATGACAAATCTTACCTATATAAGGCAGGTCAAACTGTATATTCAAATCATAGTTGCAACTCTGGAAATGATAAATGTTCTTATAGAGCGTTTTCCTGCTGTACTCGAGCACTCAAAATGTTTTATGCCTCTTTCACCCATTCACATTCATTCATACAATCACTTTTTCTATGCTTTTGCTACCTAAGTGCTTTCCTTCTGACATTCACACACATTCACATGCTGATGAACACATCGGAGAGCAGCTTGGGGTTCAGTATCTTGCCCAAGGATACTTTGGCATGAAGAACGGAGCAGCCAGGCACTGAACCACCAACCTTCCAATTAGTAGATGAGCTACAGCCTACTTGGAGAGATCGATCGATGCGTTACTTAATGCCACTTGGCAATAACTGCTACCTCAGCTAGCCTTCAGTATATGATTGGCTAATAGCTGTGACATGTAACTGTGAATTGCATGCTTCATGACCACAAAAATGTGACTATAGTCACAGAGTGATCATTTCTAAAACAGCAGATTTTTTAAATATATGGATGGATGGTGTCTGAAATATCAGTTCCAGTAACCAGCCAGGCAGATAATCAGCCAACCTCATTAATTTGGCTCAAAATGAATGAATTTCTCGTCTTTTTTTCGCATTAAATTATGTGACTCATGAACTGGACAAGATAATTGCTCATCAGTAGCCTCAGGAAAGTTTTTAATTTGTCATCAATACCCTAAAATATCAAAAACAATGCTGCTCCTAGCTTTACTGAGCTTCATCTAGCTGTGCTTTATATCTGTATACAAATAAGTAGAATGGTGCAAGGTGGCTTTAAGGCTTACGTTCAATAAAAATGTTTATTAAAAAGGTTGTTATATAGTCCCATATTGCAAATGAAAGGTAAGGATAGGAGTAATGCACAAAGGCCTCTGAGGCATGTAGGGCCTAAAAATGCTCTCGAACAAGCAGCACAGCTTAAACAGACTGGGAACAAACACAGAAGCAAGGAAAGACAGAGATAGAGAGGTGTTGGTGTCTAATTTGATGAGTAATACTCTAATCTACATCTGTTACAAAAACTCTAGCACTAGATGGGCGGGTGGAATCAGATATGCAACATCTGATATGCACCCTGCCTGAGCTGATTATATTTGTTTTTAGTATTTTAACTGTCTTAGCTAATCTAGGAGCCAACAACCAGAAGCTCAACATTAGCAGCCTTCGGCCCTTTTTCTGTATAGTACTGTTGATGTTACGGCTAGAGTATTTTCACTGCTTCTACTCGTGATTCTTGAGATCATTAATATGCAAATAAAAGAGAAAATAAAGTTCTGATATACAATATTCTTATTAATTTGAGTGATTTGAGTGATAATATATACTGGATTTGTTTCTGAGCAGTTTAAAGGCAGATGTCTTTAGACCTAATCTGCTAATAACTCACTTGAAAATTAACAGACGGTCACAAGCTCATCATATTATTTTAAGTAAAATTCTGATACATTTTTTAAAGACCTTCTATGACTCTGTGGTGGCATCTGTCATTTTTTACAGTGTTGTATGTTGGAGCAGCAGTTTATCGGCAGTTGAGAGGAAGAGGTTGGATAAACTCATCAGGAAGGCCAGCTCTGTTCTGGGATGCACCCTGGACTCAGTGCAGGTGGTGGGAGACAGAAGGACTCTGGCCAAAATAACTTCTCTGATGGACAGAGTCTCCCACCCCATGCATGTAGATGTTGCTGCAGAGCTGCTTCAGTGACAGACTGCTGCATCCTCGATGCATGAAGGATGCAGCAGTCAGACGGTACGATCAGAACTGCTCCCAACAAACATAGATGTTTACATCAACGCTGTAACTGCAATAAGTTAGTTAATTAACCAATTCGCACTACAACCTGGTTTGCCTCTTACCTGTAATTATTTTTATTTAATTGAATAACTGTACAGTTCTCTCTGTTTATAGTAACCATTGTCCTTAATGTAAATATGTAAGAAAAATTGTGTATGTTTCTGTTCTGTGTCCTGTAACTGTTTGTTTGTATATTTGTCTTTTTGGCTGCTGTTACAACAAAATTTCCCCTTGTGGGACAATTAAAGGATTATTCTATTCTATTCTATTTACCTGATTAAGAAATTTGCTGTCAAAGGCTAAAACTGCATAACATGAAAATGTACATGTAAATCAAACTTAATTGCACTTAATATTAATGTAACTTTCAACCAGTGCTTGTAGTCATTTACTGTATTGGGGGCGATCGTGGCTCAAGAGTTGGGAGTTCGTCTTGTAATCAGAAGGTTGCCGGTTCGAGCCCCGGCTTGGACAGTCTCGGTCGTTGTGTCCTTGGGCAAGACACTTCACCCGTTGCCTACTGGTGTTGGTCAGAGGGCCCGGTGGCGCCAGTGTCCGGCAGCCTCACCTCTGTCAGTGCGCCCCAGGGTGGCTGTGGCTACAATGTAGCTGCCATCACCAGTGTGTGGATGAGTGGATGACTGGTTGTGTAAAGCGCTTTGGGGTCCTTAGGGACTAGTAAAGCGCTTTACAAATACAGGCCATTTACTGTACAATATCATATTACAAATTATGCCCATGTCATGCATTTCTTTTTAAATATTTTTATTGATTATTCATCCATGTAGAACAGAAACCATAGCAGCGGCCAAACATTTCCCAATCCCACCTGCCACTTATTTGAATGAGAAGTCCATCCATTCATTAATCATCTATGTCATTAAGTCTAAAAAGGTAGAGATGAAGTTAGTCAATAACAAGGGACGTTTCATGTAAGTGTACAGTGCGGCCTATTCAACAAGACTGAGACATATATTAGTGCTAAACCATGTAGAGTTTAGCAAGGGGAACGAGAGATGTGCTGAAAAAGATACAGGATGAGAATCCTTTTATTCCTCTCACTGTAGAGTCTGTTGCTTTACACAGTACTGAAAAATATGTCACTGACACAATAGTTAATTTTTTAAAATTTGAAATTAAATGAGCCTGTTAATCTTTATTCTGTGAACTAAAGACTCCTGCAGGTATTCATCTACTCAAACCATTTTTATGTGGCTCTCAGAACTACAGGTGCTTTTGTAGGACCTATGTTGCTTGACACTCGTGCACAAAAGCAGCATGTGATGATATACCAGTTTGAGGATGCCAGTGAGGATGGTGTTAGTTAAGAGGCTTAGCCACACAGGCAGATCCATGTAGCTGGGCCCTGCTGACTGCCCCTGGGCCAGCCACATGCCCTCATTATCCTCCTGACACCCTGCTCTCATCCTCCTCCAGCAGTGGGGCTAATCCACACTAAAGGGGTAGGGCGTAAACCTGGCAGAGGTGTTTCCACTACAACTATGCACCTGTTCTGCACACCAATACATCGTTTTGTTTTAGTCATTAAAAAACAAAACTGATGTGTCAAAAGTGTCAAAACCAGCTCACTGGAAAGTCTGCAGGTGCTGAAAATCCCCAGACTGCTGATCATATTTGGTCACTGAAAGTTGCACAAATCCTATCATACATAGTGAGACAGGTCTCATCTTCAAACATTGTTCAGTATTCCTATTCAAGCATAATTAGCTTTCTTCTTGAATTTCAATATTCAGTAATGTTCATGCAGCCATTGTGGAATTATAACAAATTCCAAACTAGGCTCATGTAAAACCAACAAAAACATTTAATTAACTTAAGCTTTAATGTTTTATTTCCTCATCCATTAATGCAACATAAAGAATAGGGTATGGGTGGAGGTGTGGTGGGGCTGCAACAGATTATTATTTTGCATGGCTTGTAGTTCCAGTCCCATAATGGCCAGCAAGTCTTCTGTGCTTTAGGGAACTTATATGCTTTTTCATGTGAAAATGAAGCTTGAGGCTATTCCACAGTGTATCAATCAGTGTGACTGAGGTTTGAAGATGCATGAAACAAACTGGTGGGCTGGGGAATCGTGTATGCCTGTGTGCATGTGTGCGTGAGTGTGTGTGTGTGTGGGGAGGTTGGAGTGGAGGGGGTTTGCATCGCATTTTTTCAAAGTCTGGGGTCAGCAGAAATGCAGTATAATTCTCTTGCCGAGTTGCCATGCATGAAGCTCTGTCAACAGACCTAGACCATCTGTCCTGCTATTTACCACATCCTTGTTTTTCCATAAGCGAAAACTCCACTTCATGTTTTCAGTGAGGAGCTGCATTTATGTATAAAATAAGAGAGAAACTGCTAATTAAGAAGCATACTTCAAATAACTAGAAAACTTTTCATGTCATAGACTTAACTTCCCCCCTTTTTACTTAAGTTAATTAAGTAAACTGCATTCTTGTCAAAAGGGGGGATAGGGTAGAAACAATTATTAAAAAGCACTTTTAGTTAGGAGACTTCTGTCTTAAAAACTCTTAAGACTTTCTGTCTGGATAACAGACTAAGTTAAATGCATTTGAAATCTCCATCTCCATCCCAAAGCCCTTTGAGGTCTTAGCATAAAAATGTTGGTGCCCTGTTCAACTGTCAGAGAGAAGTCAGAGAGTGATGGAGATGAAGAGAGTTGAAAATGAAAGAGGAATTCAAGTGATTAAACTAGTACACACAAAAGATTCATGCTAACCATGCATAGCGAATGGCTCTCACACCTAAAGCGAGGGCATCGTCTTTAATCAGAGGGTAATTTATTGACTCCCATTTAGAAAACCATAATACTAGTGATCAAGCCCTTCAACCGTAAAATGCAATAAACTAGGGAAGTGTTTTGTGAACAAAGGCAAATAGCAAGGCCCCACACATCATTATGTTCCTTTCATATCCCATTAGATTAGTCCCAAATGTATTTTTAGGTTAAGAAAGTCATGCCATATGCAACTAGAATCAAGAGTAAGAACGCCAAATTATCATTGCTTCAGTCTTCAGTCCGCTGTATGAATTCTCAACATCCATTTTCCACTCAACCTGTTCTCACAGAGGTGAGATGAATCATTGCCACCAAGGACTGAAATATTCAGCAAAAAAGAAACAAAGATTGAATTTGTGAATATCACGTTACATATATATCTGACTGGGCAAGGCAGTGTAGCGTTAGCCCTCTTCATTTATCAAGCCAATATTTCAGCTCCTGCCCATCATTTTCCAAAAACAGACTTTTACACATTGGTGAGGTCGTTTTTACAAGAAAACAGACCAAGTGGGAATCTATACAGGACTCTTTTTTATATATGAAAACATTTTAATCGAGTTAATGCCATTTCTACTTTACCTAACGCAGAAAACTTTCATGCTCTCAATGACTCAAAAAGCTGGCCCTTATTCCAACAGCATACACAAGTTATTTCTCTCTCAATGGAGGCGCAAATTCTTGTCCATCGGGGAGAACAAAGCCATGTAATTGGTTGCTTCCCCACTTGAGCCCCAGATAGCGCAATGTTAATAACAAACTGATGAGAAATTCATTAGGGCTCCAAATAAAAACAATCTCTCCTGGATAAGAGACGAGTACATTATAATTAAACTGATGCCTCGTCGTTTTCATTAGGCCGTGGAGCCTGAAAACTTGAAGACTGAACCACTGAGATAGATGCAATTAAGCACGATTGTTTTACTACACATTTGAGCCTAAAGTATAAAACAGAGGCACCATGTTAATACAACAGATTCTCGTGGAGCGGGAAAAAGAGACCTACAAGTTATATTGGAAATTAGCTGACCGCAGAGGCACATTCTAGCAGATTTACCCCACAGTCTGTGGGAAGTGGGCAAGTCAGGATTAGTTACATAGCGAGGACGTAGAGTGTAATTAGGAACTTTCTTCCAATCACTTTGCCTGAATACTCCTTCCTCATCTTTACACCATATTACCAAGTCGCTCCACCTTTCCAGCTGCCGTCCTCTTTATTCCAGCTCTGCACTGCCATTCCTCTCTAACATCCTCCGGTGGCTTCACAGATTTCTGAGATGGCCAGCTTCCAGGCCAGAGAAAGGGGAAACAAAGGGATCAGACACACAGATTTCTGTGTGCTGTGTGCTTGTTGTGGCAGGGGAGGGAACCACTTGCTTTTTAGCTGTCAGCGATGCCCGGCACAAACCTGCCTGGCCATAAAAATACTCAAGACCAAAAGTGTGAGATCAGGACTCAAATGTTCCCAGTTTCTTATCAAAGCACCAGCAATACGTCCTCAAAACACAAAGACAAACCAGCAAATCAAACAGATATGTGCATATATACTTACAACGCTCAAAGAGACACAAACATGGACAAAATGGGTGTAGCATAACACAGACAAGCCCATTCAGTATCACTGGTGACTGAATACTGTTGTCAGTGTGTGAAAGTACACAAAAGCAAACATCCTTGCTTCAGAAAACCTTGGTTTCACAGGCAAGATGACTGGTTGCCTTCAATCTCTCAAACTGAAACATAGTATGAAGCAAACAACATTTTATTGGTAAAGAAAAGCCATTAATAAACTGACACAAGGGCAATTCATAGAAAGCTTAGTGTTTACAGCAATAACTTGCCTCCTTACAAACAACATGTGCCACTATTTCTGCTACATTCTTGCCATTTCATGCACAAGTTACAGAAGACTGGTGAAAATGGCCGTAATGCACTGTCAGCTGAACATATGGATGGATGGAGTTATTGTTGTTTGACCTCAGGGAAGAAGGAGGGACATGCAGGTCACATTAATGTGGACCAATAATCTCTCCCTGAGTCATTAGGATGATCAATGCCATTCTAATGAGATAACATCTGGAACAAAGGACCCTAATAGCAGACAGCTGCTGGGCAAAGTGAGGTAATTAGGAGAACATTCAGTGATGCTAACTAATGCTGCAGTCATTGTGCCCAGGTTTTGTACCCCACCCTGTTAACATCCAAAAAACAACATGTTGAATATTTCATATCTTCTCTAATAACTAATCACTGCAGAATAATATCGGTGTTAATAAATGAGAGGAGAACTGTGGGAAATGGGAATTAGAAATACCTCAAAATCTTGCCTTGACATGAATGCTTATCGAGCGGCAATAAATTGGTCAATTATGGAGAAAATCTGTTTTGAGGTAACCTTTCAGCTTATTAAATAAGCTATAAATCAATTTTTAGAGCAGAATGAGTGGCTGGCTTTTAATGAGTGGACGTGTCTAATCTTTTTTCTTTGCTTAGTTCTCTCAGACTGTGTGCATGTATAGAGAGGAAAATACTACATGCTGACCTGGTGTAAAGTTAGACTAAAAAACAGTATTTTGTAGTGTTCGCCACAACTTCAAAGTATAACTTGAAGTAGCACACTGATAATTCAAGTGACTGAATGTAAGTTGCTCAATTAGAGGACAACATTTTTAAAAAAGAGAACAAAAAGTATCCACCTCCAAACACTGGCTAAGCAGGATCCAATTAGTCTTATGCATAGAAAGAGGAATAATGGAGACTGGCCTCAAAGAGAAACCTTATTATTAGTCCATGTAACGTGTCCGTACACACCGTTGGCGATCCCGAATAAATATAATTACTATGAACAAAGAAAACTGTGTAGTCTAACATAGGGTGAAATGATACTCCAATGTTGGGCTCCAAAGCACTAATTACATAGAGTAAAAAAAAAATCTTGTAATACATGAATGTCTATGTACAGATATACATGCATATATTGAATGTGCATGTATATTCCACACTATGTGATGTTGCTGGATATTCAAATGCTTGAAAGCTTCCACTGCACCCTGCTGTACTGTACTGCACCAAAATTTGATTTGCACCAATACTTTGGGAATGACAGTGTTTTAATAGGAGTTGTATATCCTGAGTTGCTTGTGATAGCGACGCTGTGTGTGTGTGTTGCTTCCAGTCCCTGCTACTACAGTGGGAATGCCACTGCTGCAACTTTCATAGCAACTAAACAATAAACATTGCCACAAATAATGTCGACGTGTTCTTCCTGACTTGGAAAATGACAGAAATGTGGACCAGTTTAACAGGTTAACATATGTGGCACATAACATAGCATCCTGCTGATTATCTCAAATACAATTATGATTTAGTTGGTGACAAACATTTTTTTTCTCCATTAGGATTTTTAATGAAATTAGGAACAATGAAAGCCTTTTTATTTTTCTTTATCACTTTATCTGCATTAACTGTGTGGCAAACAACGCAGACTGGGCATGGTAACTTAATCTCAAGAACACAAGTTTTAAATGTTAAAAAAATATTATTTTGTATTGGAAATGGTAATTCTGCGATATCAACTGGTAATATCTAGTTGTAAATATAGAGGTAACTATTAATCTAAGCCTAAACTCTGAAATTGAGATTACTGTATAGTAAACAGCACTGTAATCTTAATCTAATTTACAATAGTTCAGTTATCAATGTGCTGGTGCTAATTCACTGCTAAAAACTACAGCTATAAGAACTAGGGCTGGGCTATATAATACTGTTCACAGTAATACCGGTGTAATGTTGGGCAACGATAGGAAAATGAAATATCGCGATAGAATATGGGTAAAACGCGCATGCGCAGCGCCTTTGTTTACATACGCACATGGCGGCGATGCAGAATGAGAAGAGCGAAAGTTGATCGTTAAATGAAATGGACGAACCAGAACTGGTTTGTAAAAATGCTGCAACTTCAGTGGTGGAACTGGTTTAGCTTTCCTCCATCAGACACACAACAAAGCACTATTTTTGGTAGCGCATGCTAGCGGGCCGTCGTTATTACCGTGTTGTTTGGAAAATACGACACTTAAAATCAATCCTTTGATTTTCTGAAAGTCGACAGAGCCCCTTATAATCCCGTGTGCCTTATGTATGAACTCTGGTTGTGTTTACTGACCTCGAAACGATTTTATGTGCACGGCGCTCGAAAATCTGTCAGATGTTTCAGTACGACTTTGCTAAGCTACGAAGCCGCACCACTTGATGGATTGTCGGAGCATTACGGCTATCGTAGGCGGAGCCTCGTGGAGTGATACGTACTGTGCTTCAACATAATATTACCGTATTGTGTGTGTATAACCTCTTTTTAAGTGTTGTGGATATTATACATGGTTATGCTGAGGATATGTCGGCCAGTTTCCACTGGAAATGCCTTTTGGTTAAACTGCAAGGAATTTGCATTTGCACTGTTACATTTTTATATAACTTTAATGCAGATAAAAACAGCTGCTTGTTTAAGTGAAAATACATTGATTTTTTTAACTAATAAAGTTGTGGAGTTGTAAAGTATTTTGTCTAGTGTCAATTATATATAAATAAATTTTCAAATGTATATCGTGATAAATATTTGTGGTCATATCGCCCTGCTCTAATAAGAACATAAATTTTAATAACCTTGTCATATATAAGATTCAAACTTACCTGAGCATATTTTCTTGTTCTGCAGTCATATTAGATGGCAGTTCTTTTTAAGTTCCATGTTTAGCCTTTTACTATTTTTACCATCATATCATTTAAATAATAAAAAACTGTTAAATGTAATAAACCTCCCCAAAGAAGAAAAAATATGCAGTGAGTGAAAGGCTAAGTATTATTTATTCAGTTTTTTCCCCTCCTAATTCAAACACTTCACTGGCTTGTATAATTTTCAAATAATTAAAGAAAATGTAATTCAACTAAATAAATAAAAAATCTTCTTTGCACTCATTCCTTTACTTCTGCTTCATATGTAAACTCATCCCGCATATGGAGCGCATACTGTATGCAGCAGAAAGTTACATTAATATGGATAGTTAGGGAAATATGAAGAAACACCATCATGGCTTGAGTGCAGTCAACACTGCAACAACACTATTCCTCTGAGAGCACGACAGCAGTGGTGAAAAAGCTCCCAACTAACAGTAATTGGTTTTAAAATAATAGAATTCATTACAGTTACGGCGCTTGTTCAGAAATGCAAACAGGAGAAGAAAAAACATTCACTAGAGACTTGGGCTGAACTGCTTCGCTAAAAACCATGGGGAGATGAAAGGCATAATTCAAATGACAATTTTAGAACCTTTAGTTCATTTATATCAGAAGCTCAGAAGATGTTGCTGAGATAATAACATCATGATTTTTTCTGTTCTTTTGTTCTAGTTGCAGGGCTTGGAAGAACTTTTTCCCTCTCAATTTCATTCTTTTGTGGTGGCAAATGTCTCCTCCTCACACAGAGACATGTGAGGTGACACACAAACAATCTAGCAAACAACACCCGTCGCCAGCAGAGACAGCCAACTGAAAGCTAACATGGGAAATCTTGACAGGGAAGAAGAAAAACACCTCACACATGACACTGAATTTGCTGCTTGTCTTATTAAATGACTGTGTAATTATACACATCAGGGGTCTGCATTGTAAGGTCCTATGTTTTTATTACATCCAGCTGCAGACTTTGTTTGACTCAAGGCCTGCGTCTCAGGTATGACGAAAGCATTCGGCCAATCAGCTTTGAAAGAAAGATCATTTTTCTCAAGACCACTCAGGATATAAAGAGACAGGTCAGCCATCTCAGCATGATTGGATGCCACCTCATGCTGCGTCTATAGCCAACATCAAGGACATCACTATTACAAACGCTATACATCTGCCATCAAATCAGCCTCAGGCCAATATCGAGTAATTGGCTCCATTCTAAGGAGATACATCCTGTCTACCAGCTGATATAGTCAAACATATATATTTTTTGCTCCATTTACTTATATTTATTTGGCACAATGCCTGTCAGAAAAAACAAGATCACCATATGGCTGTGCATTAAAAATGGATGCCTTATGTTAGCGAGGGCACCTGAGATGAATGATAATATGGAAAAAAAAATGATGAGTTGAAGAGCAAAGATGTTTCTTTAGCTGCGCTCGATCAACAATCTTTATCCTGAAAAACAACCTCTCCTGGAACTGAAAGTCACGCCTGACCGAGACCACGCTCCAGCAGAACACGTATTGCCACGAATGTGTGTCTTTTCAAGAGCGCTGGTTGTCAATAAGCAAATATGGCTCACATGGAAAGATATGGTCAGAAGGTTTGATGTTCATATCTCTGAGGAAAAGCAACTGCGTAGAATACACAAAAAGAGGGAGACATTGATATGGTGTCAGTGTACAGGCATGAAGCATAAAGGGATGTATACAGACAACCAGGAGGAAGGACAGAGACATCAATGGTTTGTTCTGTAAACATAGCTGACGTCTTATTGTTAAGAGACTAAATCTGGACTGATCATTCGTAGCATATGGGAGGTCAACAGAATGGGTCTTGTTAATGGCAGGCAAGGGAACACGTAATTCCTTACAGGCCCAGATTATGCAAGTGAAAAATCAAAAGGAAAAAAAATGAGTGTACCCAATAGAGTTTGGCGCTCTTCCACCACGTAAGAGGCAGTCTCACTTTTGTATTAGGTTGAAGGAAAAATAACAATAAATGAATAAATGAATCAAGCCTCCTTTCCATCTCTAGAGTTGTAAGGGAAAGTTGTTCTTTAGAGAAGACAGACCTGCCTATTGAGCCATTTCACATGTATTCCTCCTTTTAAAGATCAGATGTCTAATAAATGGCATTAGTGGCACACATAGCTGTGTGTTGCATGGGCGGCAAGGAACCCATTAGGTCAATTCCATAGCAACAATGTGGCTTTTGAGCCCCTGTGGTGCAACAATGTATTGGTCGATTCAATGGGTACCCACTGCCACCAAGTGCTAGCCTTCAGTACTACATTAGTGGCTGGAGACCTGCAGCCGTTGCCATGTCTATCTGAGCAGAGACAGACCACGATCGTCCACGATGAGCTACTGTACTTGACTAAGATCCAATGTTATCAACACTGTTGTGAGGCGCCCAAAACCCAATCTCAATACTGATATTTGTCTTCAATACATAAAGTTAGGCTGTGCACAATTAAAGCACACAAAGATGTCCCCGTGCAATTCACAAAAAACTGTGACCAGTTTGGCATTTTAACACAAGCAGAGAGCAGCCAGCATGCATGAATGCGAGGTGCTGCCAACTCACTCAGGATAAGACTCGCATTCTCTGGGACAGCTGAACTACGCTTTACCAACCAAGCCTAAAGTACATCATGGCAACCTGAGTATTTCTATCTAGTGCATGACCAGTAGGGCTGCTCAAATACTGCAAGAATCATAATCCAAATTATGCCGGTGAACAATGAGATCACAATTACTTGACACAATTTTTTTTTCCTTTCTTTTTTCATCATGCATTTTACCGTTGTTAAAATTCTGTTGTTGCTAGTGGACCCCCCTAAAATCAAAGGTTAATAACTGAATAGATTTGAGCTTTTTTCTTCATTTCAGGAGCAGAATGCTCTGTATTTAACACAAAACAGGAGCTTTGTGGCAAAAGAGAATGGAGCGCAATTATTGTTTTATCTCCATTATCTTATTTTCATAATTGTTTGAAGCAAAAAAAAAAAAATGTAATGGGATTAATTGCACAGTCCTAATTACTAGTTAATGCATTCTCATTTGTTCATTCATTTATTCTTCCATCCATTTACTAACTAGTGAGCGGCACGCCAACTAGCCACATGATGCCAATAAACAGCGAAAAAGTGATATAGCTTGAACGTTTCCAGTTTAAAACTATGACCCATCTCTCCAGAGCACCCTTCAAAAAGAAACTGCAAGCCAGACAATAACACAGCAAGTGATCTGGCCTTGATCATGTCACCAATCATTACGGCAGAGAGCTGTCTAGGGAATCAGGGGAAACCTGGCTGTTGATGAGGCGATTATATGGCTTTACTCTTGTGCGTCCAAGTATGACAGCGCTATGAAAGCATTGCGGCTGATAGGCAGAGACTATACCTTGTTAGCACGCTGTTGTGCTGACTGGACTAGTTGACTGAGCAGTAGGGCACTCCCACAGGTCCTGGTGGGCTTACTGCAAGAATAGTGAGGGATTATAAAAAAGGGCCGTCAATGTGACTCTCACCAAACCCAACGTCTGCAACAACTCTGTCTATTTGTCAACAGCTACCTTTTCTTCCTACCTGTCCTTCAACTAGCAAGGTACAAAACAGAGATATTACAGATCAGCAGGGTCAATGCACTTCTTACATTCGAATGCAGGTGAGTGTGAAGTCTGCATTTGGAATGACTACAAATGCACAAAAAGAGAAGCTGGCAAGGTTATGAACAGGAGTGCTTTCTCACATCGCCCAATGCAAGCGTTCTCCATGCAAATCTTGACATATTCAGACAGAGCCCACATTTCACAGAGATCACATCTAGAAAACGAAGCCGACCGCATCAACCAAAGCAAATAACTTACTAAATATACACAGATGTAGAGGGTATCGAAGAGCTAAAGAAGCAAATAAAGAAATCGGGAGTGACTGGAGAAGCAAGCAACCATAAAACATGGGGATACACAGAATTTCACAGCTGTGTGAACAGTTAAAGCAGATGCGATGGGATGTGATGGTGGATGCATACAGAGAGCTGGGTTGTAAAAATATGCTATAAAGTTTATGGAGCCTAATGCGGCCCTGCAGGAGCCTCCTGCCGAGCTGAGCATGCCGACAGTGCTGTTGAGTGTTTGACAGAGCTGTGGGAGAGAGATGTACAACTGAGAGCATAGCCCGTATTCACAAGCTCCATCACTAGTGTGGGATGTGCATACAGTACATAAAATTCACAGATATGCAATCAACAGAACTAAGAATCCTATTTTTTCCTCCCCGCCCTTCTCTAAAACAGCCAGTCTCTCCTGTGCAATATCTAAACCGTCGCTGAAATATGCAAGTGTGCTGAAAATTCATGGAGAAAAACAGTGCTTCTTACTACCAGCACAGAAACACGTTCATGTGGACACACCGACACAAATACAGGGAGACTATAAAGCACTGCCATAGTCACTGTTCAATTCAATATCAGCATACTGTGACCACTTCAGCCTTTCATGTTCCCTTCAAAATAACGAGATTCAGCTCGCCTCTTCTGATTGAAGAGGAATGATTGTTTCTTCCTTTGAAAAGACATATGTTGTATAGAAAAGATGTGTGAGGGGAGGAATAAGGAAGGAGAGAAGCTTGCAGAAAAGGCAGAAAAACCCATAAAACCTCAAGCACAAAAAAGAAAAAGAGGACAAATGCTGATGGAAAGTAACCTCTTTTTCTCATCCCCCGTGGGAGCTGTTGTTGACTTAATCCTTCCCACACAACCCAGCCTCTGTCACAGCTAAAACCTTGCTTCTTCCACAGCCAGCAAAGGTCAATCCAACCATAAATGCCTGAAGACAAGTCATTCGGCAAAAAAACAACATTAGCTGGTAGGAAAAGTTCAACATGACATGACAACTGTGATAGCTATTACATATTTACAATGTTATTAAGTTATCCATAAAAGTATTTATAAAGTACCGTGTTGAACCCTCATATCTTCCCAGAAGAGCTTCAGTGTGCCATGATGCTCATTCTGTGAGTTTCTCCTCAAAAGATGTTCTCCTACTTGGTGTTCGAAAGCACTCTCTGACATAAAAGTCCATCTGTCTCCCACAGGTGTTAATTTAGGTTGAGATTTGGTGACTGCAAAGGCTGTAGCATGCGATTAATTTTTATACTCATCAAACCATTCAGTGACCTCTCATCGCCATTGGGTGGAGGCATTCTGGAGAGGACCATTCCCATCAGAATTGTAAAGTTTTATCATTAGACAAAGGTGATTGCTCAGAAAAGCTTTGTATCGATTTGCAGTGACCCTTCTGTCTGAGGGGACGAATGGACCCAAACCATACCACTAAAATGTCTAGAGCAGCATGAATGAGCCACTGTTGTAAGACATTGTGGCAAATATAGCATGTTCTGCCTAATAACTGCCAAGGGTATAATAGTAACCAGACTGTTTTTACAAAACAAGAAAAATGTATCGATACAGGGACAGCAGAAATCGATATTTTGTTACAAAAAAGTTTTTGTGGACTGGAACATGCTCTGACTTCAGATGTAATACAAACCGTTCAGTTTGTCAACAATCAAACTGAAATGAGAGAAAGACTGAGTGTGAGACTTTGTTATTAGATAAAATGAATATTGATAAAGTTTACCTTTATGTACAGAATCTGAATATCGCAAAATATTTTTAAAAATTGCAATAATATCGTATCGTGGGATGTTTGGTGAATCCCACCTCTAATGAGTAAGATGAAGAGCTTATAAATGAACAAATCTGACATTAAAAGGTGTTTAGTCTACCGAACTTGGATACGCTACAAAGCTACGACATAACAAATGAACTGGTAAACAAAGAAGCACAATTCTCATGGACAAAAAAAGACATTTGAACAATGACAAGAGAGCCCTTTATGCCTCCACAACAAGTCAAGAAAGGATGTACATGTTCCCTTGTCAATGATCAAAAGAGGACTTCACCACCATAACATCACAGGATTCACCACACAAAATGCTTTCAAACACAAAAAAATATCAAAAAGAGACTGATACAGTTTCAGATCTGGTTGTAGATCTAAGGACGAATGAAAAAGATATCAACCTGAATCAAAAGGATGGAAAGAGGATCGTTTGTAGATGCAAATGATACAATCGATGAGTTCACAAAGGAAGAAATGCACATGCCTATAAAACTGTTTATGACCAAAGGTTCCCTTTGACCTGCAAATGCAGCAGAAAGGAGGAACCTGGATTTGTCAGGTTGATGTCCGGGTTATTCAAAGAGATGGAATTCCAGTGTGGGCTCGTTTCCCTCAACTGCATTAGTACAGTTTGACTTTGTAGGTGTGACGGGGTTTTCCTACATAAAGAATGCTTCTCTCCATCATCTCAAACTCGTGGGCCATAGTCAAATTATGCACAGAACAGTAAGGCATGACTAGTTATCCAGATATTTACATCTGAGCCCCAAATGATAACCATTGGGGTTTCAAACTGTAGTCTACATGATAGTGTAGACTTATATTTTTATATTTATATTTATATTTATATTTCTTCATACATTCTTATATATTTCTATACTGTGTATTTTGTTGTACAGTTATTTTATTTTCAACTTTAATTTATATATTTTATCTTATTCTTTCCCAGTTAAATTTACCCTTCATTCTAATTTGTGTTGTACAGTTATCTCATTCTTAACTTAATTTTTATATTTTATTTTATTTTATTCCTTCCTGGTTAAATTTACCCTTTTTTATTTTCATATTTATTTCCTATCTTATTCATAGCCTTCTCTTTTTTTCTTTAGGCCACGAGCAGTTGTCCAAGCATTTCACTGCATATCGTACTGTGTATGACTGTGTATGTGACAAATAAAAAATTTGAAATTTGAAATTTTAGTGCCCTAACACATCCCAGTGAAGGATTCTGGGAATAGAATTTTCCTATAATTTGAGTCATTAAAGCAACAAATGTTCAGTATTTAGTAACAATGATAGCAAAGCATATTTAAAGATATCCTATGTGAAAGTATTTTGTCAAATAAATATTTCCTAATCTCACTCTCAGGCAACTTTTTATGTCAATCAGAAGAACTCTAAAATTTGCTTTCAGCCAATCAAAGAAACATCTTATTGAAACGGTCCCCTCCGGAGCATGTTTCCTTGATCTTAATTTAAAATAGAATCTATGTTGAACACTGGCTCAGGGCATGGGAGGCACACGCTATTGATGAATTTTTCATTCCTGTTCTTTTAAAGAACCAAGGACATGTGCCACATCAAATCTGCTCAACCCTCAGCACCCAGTTTAATAGCTTGCTTGAAACAAAAAGTCTTTTGAGGTATGTGGTTTTAAAAGGTAAGCAGGGAGGGAGGGCGCCTTGATTTCCTTTCAGGCTCACCATATTTCTTTTACTTTTTCCTTTTTTTAGGGTCCTTCACAAGCACTCCTGGCACTGTGAACGAACACTTGATTGGAGTTAAAGAGGAGCCAGATGTCTGCCTCATATCCTTGCAACTCTCTTTCTATGTCCCTTGTTTCCCATCTGGATGCTTTGCGATTCTCTATCCTAACGATAACTATTTGCTAACAGATTGTCCAAAAATCCTTGGCACTAACACAGAAGATTAGGCGCACAGGTAATTCACCTGAGATACATATAATATCAACCAATAAAACAAAAAAATGCATATCAACATCCTTCATTTCTCTTGCCTTTCTCTGTAAACTAAGACATTTAGGGGTTTTGACTGCTGATCATAAAAAGTTATGTCCACATTTTGCATATTGACTGAATGCTCTGGATGTGAATTTTTACCTAAGGTATTGATTAACTATTAACAGTAACTAATAATTTAGTGAGGAAAAAAGCATCTTTAGAAAATAATAATTTAAAAAATACATCAATAAAATACCTCAGGTGGATTGCAAATGAAACTATCTCAAAAATGAGGAAAATATCAAGGTTTAGTGCTTTTGCAATGCTGTGCGTGACAGACACACAAACATCTTTTCATTTAGATGTTGAATATACAGCCACATTTGAACAGATTAATGAAAACGACCTTGTAGTTGAACTACGTTACACTCCACGACATTAAGATGTGAGATTTTTCTAATGTATTCCTATCCTCCTATACCGTAAACAATCACGTAACTGCATACATCCGCACAACTCTGCACACAAGAAAATAAAGTTGACGTTAAAGACATCTTTAGCTACACTGAAATTAAAATGCCAACATTCCAATGCAGCAGAAAAAAGAAGACTGTTTATGAAGTCCAGCAGCTATAGCGAAGCCAATACAGCCTCTTCTGACCTTTTTCTCAGGTTGTCTGATGCGTTTTAGGATCTCTGGTCCAACCCACACACTGAAAACACACACAACCACACCAGCCATCTCACACCACACCTGACATCTCAGAACTGACCACGATGTTACCATGGAAATAAGCAGTCATCTGTCCAGTCATACAGATATTGATCACCTCCCTGTGGTCTAGAGATTGCAGTTTCTTTTTTTCTTTTGCCTGCATCACACAGCCTCTCACAATCAAAGGCTTTCACGTTAACACTGCAGTAGACATTGATGTATTGTTACAATGTGGCCCTTGACTTGTGACGTAAATCAGGCCAAGTTTTACAAAGCCTGACGCTGTAAAGCCATTGTAGTGGGTACAGGGAACTGCAGCACACTGCGTAAAACATGCAGTTACTTATATGTATATATTATACAAGGAATCTTAACATCAAGGGTAAAGACCACAAACTTGATGACACAGGGGCAGAATAGGGGCATTAATAGGGAATCCACACATTGAGAGCATATGCGGCTTTGCAATGTTGTACAGTTTAACAATGGTCAAAGTGGATTAAAGGTAATTCACACAGTCTATTCCTAACTCATTCTCCATGAGGAGAGTGCCAGGGAGGCTTCATGCCTTAGACAGAGAAGTTACAGTTTCCCTGCAGACAATCCTAACCCACACTTCCCTTACAGCACATAAGAGAGCACTCTGTCCAACCGACACACGCAGACAGCATGAAAATGGGAATCTGCCAGCAAAGCAGGGAGTTGTACTGTAGGCCATCATCGGCTAAATGCTCTCCATCTGCACCCCGAACACCCCCACTAGCTTTCAGTTGGGCTTTCAAGAATGACAGTTTATACCTGCCTGTATGTTAGCCATATCTATGGGCTACTGGTAGAGGGATAGCACAGAGGTTACAAATGCATCAGTATTAGGGCTGCCAAAGGCGATTATTTTGATAGTCAACTAGTCACCGATTATTTTTGCGATTAGTCGACTAATCAGATCATCATCCATTGGACGTAAAACGTACAGCTTATTGCACCAGCAGCATCTGCTCTTATATAACTAGCATTAGCTTACAGCTTTAAGTGTTTAAGGTGCTAACTAAAAATAAAGACAAGATGATAGTTTATTAAATTTTAATGAATTTTTCAGATTGTCTCGGTGGAGTTTAATAAACTCAGGCGTCTGCTCCTTGCCATCTAAAATATAACAGGTAGTGAAGGGAGTCTGGTGTTTTACGCCGGCTCCAGTGAGCCTTCAACCCTCCAGCTATCGAGCGGGTGGGTAACAGATGTCTCCAAAAACGTTGGGGCACTTTTAAAAATATGTGATGTCTTGATAAACCGAGCAGATATTTGAAGTTTACACAGCTATATTCCCCCTGAAAATATGTTAAAGGTTTATTTTGTGACCCAGAAAGAGTAATATTAAAACTAAGTAGCTGCCGCCATTGTTGGAAACTGGAATAGGCTGAGCCGAGCTATGAATTCTGGGATAGGTTGGGCCACGAAGGATACATCCGACTCACATTTGGAGGAATCTTCGACTCTGGAAAGCCTTCGTTGTGTCGCTGTAACGTAATGGGCCTATAAATGCGGCCTTCGAAGGATGCAGCCCGTAAATTTGGACACAGCTACGATACTGGAGACTGCTTCTTCTTCTTCTTCGGGGTTTAACGGCAGCTGGCATCTTTGTACATGCAGTGCTGCCACCTTCTGTTTCGGTCCGTTATTACACTCTTAAATCATACTATTTATTCCTGCGTCTTTCTGGATCTTACAAAGCTTCAAACGACGCGTCGACTATTAAATTAGTCGTTGACGATTTTAATAGTCGACAAATCGTGGCAGCCCTAATCAGTATGCTCTTGAGTTGGAAGCAATGCATTTGACCAGGGTCCCTGCATGGTTTGCAGAACTTCTTAATTTAGGTCTCACAATTCAAACTTGTATGATTTTGTCATAGTGAAAACAAATCGGCCATTACCGCTGATTGAAAGCTACTCAGTCCAGGTCAATAGGGGCAGAGCTGAAAAATCGGTTCTTTCAACGGAAATAACCAAGCACAAAAGAACAGTTTGACAAAGAAGGAGAAAACTCAATCGATACAAATGGTTCTGTTAAATGCCTTGCAGAGCGAGGTTTGTCTGAGATCATGAGCAGAGCAGAGGCCAGGTCACACAGTGCTACTTTACTTTGTCTGTGTGTGTCTGTTAAGCTTTACAGTCCTCCTAATCCTCACAAAGCTCTCAAAAGGTAATAAGCCACAGTTTAAAGTGACAATTCAACACTTGCCAAACTATGAACCAGTAGATATAAAAAAAAAAACACAAAATAATTTCTTCTTTACAAAAGAGGGATGCCATTTCGTAGGTGAAAATAAGTAATCTGCATATTATAATGTGAACAAATGAATGTGTTTACAATAGTATACTTCAAGTAAACTACCTGAAGTGAAATGAAGAAGAAGAAGAAGCATTTGTAAGGAACCAGTCGTGTTCCTGTCACATGGGGAGCTGTTGACAGCAAATTTTGATAAACAACCATAAATTTTTCCACTATCCTAATATGGTCGAATATTTCTGCTTTAGGCAGAAAAATATTGCAGTGCACTGTGGGTCAGTGTGTGTCTGTGTACAGTATTTATGAGTGTGTGCAAAGTCCTATTAAGTGTTATACTGTATATTTTTAATGTGGATCCAAAGTGTGGTACATGTGCACCTAAGAAAGGTCCTCAGTTTGATCTCAAAAAGAAACGTGAATCCCTTCGGGGTTGTGTCAGGAAAAACATCTGTCAAATTAAACACGTTCAATTGAATTTTATTTATGTAGCGCCAAATAACAGCAAGGCGACGTGTAGAGCTACCCCCTGTGGTGGGGGGTAGTCAGAGAAGCTTTACTGTATATTCTCTATGTGCATTGTATCTCACAGACAAAATGTGTGTGAATGTGAGAGTGAATGAATAGTGCTATTGTAAAGCGCTATATAAATGCAATCCATTATTATTATTATTATTAAAATCGTTTTGATAAACAGATTAGATTGAAGATTATGAGAATTTGTGTGAAAGCTATCCTTCTTTGTGGCTATTAAAGTATTGAAATGCTAATAGAAGTTACACTGCAATCAATTTCAAAGAGAAACAGCAAAAACCAACAAAAGGTTTCCCGACTCACTTTCAGGCTGTAGAATTTCAAGATTTCTCGTTTTAAAGTGCTAAAAATTTGTATGCAGGAAATGTGTTGACAGTTTATAGCCTTTTCAAATTAAAGCCCATTAGTAATATCACAGGTGAAAATGAAAAGCAAATGAAATGACCCTCACTTGCACAGTTCAGAATGCGCTCCTCAACATGCTTCCAAAACGAGATAAAATGATGTGTAATGTGTATTTGTGAGCTTAGGGAGTGAATAAAGACAGATACATAGAAGTACGAAGATTCACAAGCTAAATAAATAATGGGCTACTTACCGCGACTTTGCTCCCAGTTATCTGCATGCAGCGATCAGCGGAGGAGGTTAATGTGCAAAAAGACACAAACAGCACAATCATTAGTAAGGCCAGAGAATTCTCTCCATTGCACGTTGAAGCATTAGCGTAACTTATGGGACATCACAAAAATTCTTCACACAATTAAAGCACACGCTATACAAGAGAACATTCAAAACTGTCGTCACACGCTGAAGATAATGTCTGCGTTTGGCAGCTGCAGTGTTACAAATGATTTTGAATATGAATATTTGCCCGGCATATGAAAACACGCCGAAGTAAAAGTTGCGGCAACAAAAGCGGAAGTCATGTTTAGTCATGCCATCTTCCACACAAGGTATTAATTAAATGATTAAGGGGATAAAATATGATTGCCCTTGTGACTGACTGATTGAATGAGTGGTACAGGACAGTGGCTAGTGTGGCCAAAGACGCTCTGTGGACTGAAATCAATCTGCTGCCATTAACGTTGGGCTTCAGGTGTCAAATTTGTGTGGCGGAGCTACCTTGAACCCATGCAGTCAGCACGATTCTTGAAGTTTAACCTTGTTATTTGTCAATAGTGGCAGGTAACGGAAGTGATTTTCATTACTGCAACTGTGGGGCTTGTTTCACAGCAGGTGTCTGTCAGCAGAGTAAATGTATTCTAATCTGTGGTTGAGCTCTTCTTTCTCTGCCGTATGCTTCTGAAGAAATGCATTTTGACTGCAGGAAGTTACAGGACACACTAGGATACCCCGTCTCTCTAGTATGCAGAGAGAGGAAGTACAAAACCTTTTTGTTTCATTTACTGTCACGCACAAACTCTCTAGATCTGTGACCATATGATGCTTGATTCCCCTCTCCATCACTCCATCACATAAAGCATCTTCACGTCATCACCTGATCGCAGAAATACTCCTTTGTATTCACTATAACTACATTTTCCTTGCTTTCCTGCGAATGCAGCATATCGCTATTTAAGACGGTGCATTACCTGAACCCTGCAGATTAGACTCCTTGAAATAAGTCACATTGATGTAACTCAGAGCTCAGATATTTTGCATGGATATTGATGCCAACCAGATCAAATACGTATTTTTTATATTATTTCATAGCAGCTTGACCAAAATAGCAGACACTATCTTTAGTGTGTTCAGATAATAGTCAGAGAGGAGCTTAAGGGGGGACGGCACAGTTTCATTAACAAGTTTTTAGTTTGGGTACAATGTAACACCTTTTTCCTGAAACAAGGACAAGTTTTCTCATTTTACTACCTTTTGAGTTCTGATGCTTAGCAGGAGAAGTCAATAGGTACAAGTATACAGATTTTTTTATTCAGAACAAATACAATTATGTCTACTCTTTTTCTTTTTTCCAAATAATTACGTAAACACTTATCAGGCTAACAACAAAGTGCTTGAATGACCTCAGCAAATCCCACTCAGAGAAGAAGGTGGCACATTGGTTGCATCAAACAAACCAATATTTGAATAAAACTTTATTAAAAACACTAGAACGTCCCCCTGTTAAGACCCTGCCATAACACCTTTGCTGGATGAGACAGAGCAAGTCTGGAATTATACACTGAAATATTCACTGCTGGTAGTCAAAACGAAATCTCAGAGAAATTCTAATAGTATCAATTGTTTCGATTAGTTTGGCACATATGTGAAGGGAAGAAGGAAAATAAGATGAGAAAGAAGTGCAACTGTTCATGCAAAGCTGATGGACAAGGATGTCAGTAGACACACTGAAACACAGCTCATATTCAAATGAACAGGGTTAATGTGGAATTCTCCTGTGAAAAGACATCTCATTTGTGTTGGGGGTAATTTGCTAGACCCCTGCTGAGGCACCCTGGTACACTATGGGAAGTGTTCTCGAACTTTCCTGGCAACAGACCAGGAGAGAGGTGGCAATTCACAGGAGAGAGAGAAGAAGAAAAGCTTTAACTTCCCTTTGAAAGACATATTTTACAAGAGAAAACAAAGTAAGAATTAGTCTTTTTCCATTTTATGTCATTTTCGAGCCGAACAGCAGTTGGATGTGGTGTGTCAGTAAGCATGAAAGGTGAATATACTGTACATACAAGAAAGGAGCACCCCGTGAGAGAAACCTGAAGCACTTAAAGCTATTGAACTCCAGGAATACTGCCTATTCCTGAACACTAAGGCACATGTTCAATTGAGCAAGTCTGCAGAGACAGACAAGAAAAGGGTTACACAATACAAGCGGGATATTTCTTGTTCCGCCAGCATTTACTGATTTAAACTTCTAGCTCCAAGTCTACGTTCTCTGCAACTGCATTAAGTTGAGAAAGAAAGAGGTGAATTAAAGTGTGTGCACACAAATTTGACTACGTATTAGTGTGGTCTTATATTTCAATGACTGAAATGAAAGGTAAGTGTTAATCAGACACCTATTAAACAGCGTGTGGAATAAAAAAAAAAGAAAAAAGACAAACAAAGCATGTTTGTAGCCGTTTGACACCAACAAAAACCGCAACCTCCCAATGCAGCACACATCTTTGCTAGATGAGCAAAATGATATTAGCGTTGAATGCAGCAAGACAGAGAATCCAGACAGACAGACATCAAAATGCACTCCTACAGTCGATCACCGCTCACATGCGTATTAGCACCCATATGCAGCATTAGCCCCCAATAATGTCCAACCTTTAATTTACAGACATACAGGCTCATTCGTGCAGACTGAGTGGAAAAAAATGATGGTGATTGTGAAGTCTAAATTATAAAAGGAACGCTGCGTTACTGCGTTACTAAAACCGTGATTTTTTTGCGAGAATGTCTCATGACAGTGACGTAAGCGAGTGCGACGTTGGTGACAACAGCTGTGTGCAGATCAACAATGGATCATATATCGAGTGCAGAGAGAGTATGAGCGTGCAGCGTTTAAAGCGTGGAAGTACTGACCTTACTTTGAGTTTGATTCCATAAAAAGTGACAAAAACATTAGTGTCCGTTGTGCGTGGGAAGAAAACTTCTTTTTACAGCGAAAAAAACCCTAAACTTCCGAGCAAGCACCGAGTAGCTACGACGTAATGGGAAACTCACAGAGAAACTCGCGGATTCTTCCACTGACCGCGGCACACCTGCACCAGGGTAAACCTCCGCCTACCCCACTCCTGATTTACAGGTGAAAATAGAGCAACAGGACCGCTAGTCTTTGACTTTATTTATTTTCTGCTGTGTTTTACTTGCATCTATTTCAAAGACTGAGTGTAAACACACAAAAATATATATTTTATGTGCTGGAATGTGCAGAAAATAGGTTTAAATATTAAACAAATTTCTTCCAGTCAGAGAATGTTGCATATAATTTAATTTTTGCTTGATGCATAAAGTTAAAAGATTAAAACTAATAAAACAAGTTTTAAAAAGAGACTTTTCCATTTGATTACATTTTGTATGATGGATTATGCAGAAAAAGTAGAATTGGGCTGAAAGATCTATCACTTTATCACCTATTCAGGTTGTAAATCGTGTTTTTAAAAATTAACTAAGTAACTAAGTAATTAATTACTTTTGAAAATAAGAAATCAGTAAAGTAACTGGATTACTTTTTTGGGGAAGTAATCAGTAATTAGTTACTGATTACTTTTTCAAGTAACTTGACCCACACTGGCCATAACACCAGGCAAAACAGACAGCAATGAGTGACTGGGTTACTACAACCCACATCACACAGTCCAGCAGCAAAGCAACACTACAAGGCAGTTTGAGGAAGCTTTACTGTTACATACATTTGTAAATATTTAAATAAAGTAACATTAACAAATATCTTTTTTCATCTATCAGGACGTAAAAGAAAGCGAGGCAATTAATTGTATAAATACACTTTATTGAAAACAGGAGAACAAATCTACTGATGACTAAATTTTCCAACTTGGCCATTTTTCTGTTCTTGTTTTGTTTGTGTCTTGTATTTTTTTTATACTCTTAAAATAACAGAATTTCTTCCTGGAGTAATCTCTGATATACTCAGTGAAATAAAAGTCCTGCTCCTGTCTCTCTCATACTGTAGTTACAGGAGTAATTGTTGTGTATCACGTTGCTAACTGCAGCGCATTGGCAGCCGTGTCACATTACTATTGCAATCATATGTAAAGAAATTGCAAACTATTAAGTTGAAGCACATTATCTTTATGTATTATTGGTATGTAATGGCGTTTGGATATATAGCTGTCCTGTAATATAGTGTGACTGCGTGTGCACTTGCATGAATCAGCAAGCACACAATCATCACTGACATTCAACCACCTCCTTTCTTCAGACCTATTAAATGTGATAGCAGGGTGCTGACAGACATCCCATTTTGTCCTCTGTCCTTTGACTACATGGATTACGTTATTCATTTGAATAAAATATCAGTGCTCACAAAGCATAATGGGCCCTGTGTGGAATTCAATCATCTCGGATAATCATCATTATCAATAATGCCAGTTAATTACCATAACAATGAGGCAGGTAATAAATGATGATGTCAAGAAGGAGCTACCAGGTTCAGGAAACAAAGAGGACAGAAATCACTTTTTTTTCTTCTTCTTCTTCAGAAGTGATCTGAATTTTACAGCACGAGGCCATAACTTCAATAGACAATACGAGAATTTATCATACATTCATGGATTGCTGCCAAAACTGTTATTGCTTAAAATGATTAAGCGTCGCCTCTCCACCAAATTACTCCAACACAAAACAGGCAAAATCATTTTAATTAATTTTATATCTAATCTCATTTTAAAACAACTGAGAGTCAACAGACCAACAAAATAATTCTGCTAAGCATCCATAGCATGCAGAACTAAAGGGTAAAGCATGCTATGGTGCAGTGTAAAGAATCATCACAGGTTCACCTGTCAGACATTTGTCCTATTTCACTCCTGTATTTGATTGCAGTGCCTCTCATTGATATACTGCAGCTGAACTAAGAGCAATATTAAACATCTTCTTTAGAAACAAATAATGCAGCAAGAAGACACCACCAAAAATTCACATGCAATTATACACCACAAGCATGTGGTGTATAATCAGGTTAATTATGGAGTTCCACAGGGTTCGGTGCTAGGACCAATTCTGTTTACATTATACATGCTTCCCCTAGGCAGCATCATTAGAAGACATAGCATACATTTTCACTGCTATGCAGATGACACCCAGCTCTATCTGTCCATGAAGCCAGATAACACACACCAATTAGTTAAACTGCAGGAATGTCTTAAAGACATAAAGACTTGGATGGCCACTAACTTTCTGCTTCTTAACTCAGATAAAACTGAGGTCATTGTACTCGGCGCTGAAAAGCTTAGAAATATGGTATCTAACCAGATTCTTACTCTGGATGGCATTACCTTGGCCTCCAGTAACACTGTGAGGAACCTTGGAGTCATTTTTGACCAGGATATGTCCTTCAACGCACATATTAAACAAATATGTAAGACTGCGTTCTTCCATTTGCGCAACATCTCTAAAATTAGAAATATCCTGTCTCAGAGTGACGCTGAAAAACTAGTTCATGCATTTATTACTTCCAGGCTAGACTACTGCAATTCATTATTATCAGGATGTCCAAAAAACTCACTGAAAAGCCTTCAGTTAATCCAAAATGCTGCAGCAAGAGTACTGACAGGGACTAGAAGGAGAGAGCATATTTCTCCTGTTTTGGCTTCCCTTCATTGGCTTCCTGTTAAATCCAGAATTGAATTCAAAATCCTGCTCCTCACATACAAGGTCTTAAATAATCAGGCCCCATCTTATCTTAATGACCTTGTAGTACCATATCACCCTATTAGAGCACTTCGCTCCCGCTCTGCAGGCCTACTTGTTGTTCCTAGAGTATTTAAAAGTAGAATGGGAGGGAGAGCCTTCAGTTTTCAGGCCCCTCTTCTGTGGAACCAGCTTCCAGTTTGGATTCAGGAGACAGACACTATCTCTACTTTTAAGATTAGGCTTAAAACTTTCCTTTTTGCTGAAGCATATAGTTAGGGCTGGACCAGGTGACCCTGAATCCTCCCTTAGTTATGCTGCAATAGATGTAGGCTGCTGGGGGATTCCCATGATGCATTGAGTTTTTCCTTTCCAGTCACCTTTCTCACTCACTATGTATTAACAGACCTCTCTGTATTGAATCGTATCTGTTATTAATCTCTGTCTCTCTTCCACAGCATGTCTTTATCCTGTCTTCCTTCTCTCACCCCAACCGGTCGCAGCAGATGGCCGCCCCTCCCTGAGCCTGGTTCTGCCGGAGGTTTCTTCCTGTTAAAAGGGAGTTTTTCCTTCCCACTGTTGCCAAAGTGCTGCTCATAGGGGGTCATATGATTGTTGGGCTTTTCTCTGTATCTATGAAGCGCCTTGAGGCGACATTTGTTGTGATTTGGCGCTATATAAATAAAATTGAATTGAATTGAATTGAATTGAAAAGCATGTGACTGGACCGTCCACCTATGATTGAGTAAGTCAGGGATTGCCTTAAATCTGGAAGATTTTGGCACAACAGGGGGAGAAGTGAGGGATATAAATCAAAACTGCAATCAAAGGCGTGGATTTCAAGCATGAGGTGTGAAGAAAGGCAGCAAAAGCGAGCGTGTTTAAGAGCAGATGACAAAGCAAGCAAAAAGCATCGTGTTGTCATTCTAGAGAGGCACGTTAAGTGTTGTGATATTGCAGCCCACCAGTTACAACTGTACGATATATCTTAGCTTATAAAGACATAACTCTGAAATGCGTCCTCTCACTTACAGATTTGGCCGTGGCTGAGATGTACTGGACCACCATCTCGCGTTTGGTGCTCAAGTCCTTTTCTCGCAGAGGCGCTTTGCGATCCTCATTCAGGTTCATGTCCTCCTACACAACAAGAAAGGTTAATGATGAAGCTCAGTTTTAAGTAAAAACAGATTTTACAAAAATACTTGACATTTGAACTTGAATTTAATAAAACATTTCAAATCAACTGCATTTCACAACCTCAAACTTGTTCCCGTGTTATTGACAGCACAATGGTTTCACTAACAACAAACACACAATTATTGTTCCATTTCCACTAAAATCCTTTAATAGAAAATCCTGCATTTCCAAGGCTGAAAACAAGTTTGCTGTCTGTGTCTTTATTAACGTCACGTG
The DNA here is from genome assembly GCF_963576455.1 of Neolamprologus multifasciatus. NCBI lineage: Eukaryota > Metazoa > Chordata > Actinopteri > Cichliformes > Cichlidae > Neolamprologus > Neolamprologus multifasciatus. The sequence goes on from NC_140440.1 coordinate 35,004,304, forward strand.
GCTCAGCAGCAGAAAATAATGGCAATAATAATTAGTCCTTGAAACGAAAGTAGCAAGGCTGCAGCAATAAAAACTGTACACCCCAACTCAGAACAGGAGAACAAAATCAAACACACTGCTTCTATTGAGGCCATGCAATCACATCAGATAGGCTGGAGAGGCAGTATCTCTGTGTTATTGGGAGTATTATCTTCATGCTACTTTAATTCTGCATCACAAAAGAGGTCTTTCATGTGAGAGACATCAGGGGATAGAGCGAAGGCTGGACAGAGCACTAAAAGCTAGGGAATGACATGATGATTAGAATGGAGGGGGATGTTTATCAGAAGCACTCTCTCACAAAGAGATGGGTAGAATGAACAGAGTGAAAAAACATCCTCCTCGGGGTTTTACAATGGTGCATCTAAAGGTGTGGAGGCATGCTGCCCTCTGCTGGCAAGCAGAGGAAATCATTTGTCTTTTAGTGCACGCTGATCTGTTCTGACAGTGATTTCCTTTCATGCAGTTAAGTGTAAAATTCAGCTAGAGAATAAAAACGAAGCATCTGAGTTGAAAGTAAGAACGCTGTTTTGCGCAGAGGTTTGAATGTCTTACCACAAATAACCTGATTCAAAAGGTTTTTCTTCATTTGTTAGCGAAGCATGGGCAGGAATTCCATCCAGGGGCACGGTGACCTGGATTCCTTCAAGCATATTTCCTCTAGTAAATACCCTTTGAGCTACAAAAATCATTAATATCTCTGGGAGATAGAGGAGGGGAGAAAGTGCAGCTGAAACTTTTACAATTGGCAGGTTTTTTCACCCAAGGAAACCAGCAGGTTTTTCAATTAATCTCTGAACCCTGCTAATTTATCTGCTTAATTGGCATTCAATAAAGGAGGCAAAATGTGATGGGGTGAGTACATTATGGGAGGGGTAGGAGCAGTGGGCCTGCGGGACGCTTGTCAGGGGGCAAACTCGAGGAATGAGCCCTCATGTTTCGCCTCCAAAATGATTAATGCTCTATTATTAATTATACCCTCACAGGCTACATAAAAAGGAGTCTCAAGATATCATGCCTTTGCTGCTGATGTGACTGAAATGAGGAGATTGAGCTTGTATAAATGACGGCGAAGTTACGGGGACAAAGACTCCTTGTTTGTCTCACGCTGGCAAAATCGACTAAGATGTATTTTTACAGAAGCCGGGCAATAAAAACAGCAGAATCTCTGCTGATTGCTTCGTCCTAAATATAGTCGAAGCAATCAAGGATTTTTCGTATGTATTGTGCAACGCTCTTGACTAGCCAGTAACCTAAATCCAACTGAGCAGGTGTTTGACTCACTAAAGACCAGCCCCCAAACAAGCAATAACCGAAGATGGCTGCACCACAGGCCTGGCAGCACCTCACCAGGGAAGATACCAAGCATCTGCTAAAGTCTGTGGATGGTAAATTTCAGGTATTCATTAACTGCAACAGATTTCCATCAAATGATTGCATAGTTTAAGGTTATAATTTGACCTATAAAATGAGTTTGCCCTTGTATTAAAAAGGCGTAAAAGAAATTATTGCATGGATCATATAATGCTGACGTAAGCGCCCTAATATTAAATCTTGAGCACAATGCAAACCGTTAGACACTCACTGCTGTGTTTAGTTTCTAAAATATATATAAAATAATACAAGATGGCCCTAAAATTCCAAAATCCTGTAGTGTGGTACGCCTAAAACAGAGCAAAAGCAGGGCACTACAGGCTTTGTATCAATGAAAGGGAAAATTAATGGGAGCCATCAAATGCATCTCAGGCAGAAAACAGTATGGAGTGCTCACCCTATGGGGAAAACTGGATCTAAGAAAAGTAGAAGTATAAAATGTTTTGCTTCAACTGTGACAAATCAATTATTTTGTCCACTAGCCTCAAGTCTGATCCATGAGTGTGTAAGGGCACACGCAGTAATTCTCCTGTGGGCTGGTTTTAATGTCCTGGTGCAGAGTGGAACTGCTGAGGGATCACATAGGAGCTTATTACGAGGAGTGTTCATCCTGACAAGGCTCACAGAGAGGCACATAAACCCCCAAACTAGCCACAGCAGCACTGCAATGTCACATTCTTCTTTCACTGCTCCTCTGTCTTTGCGCGCACCTCAATACCGTTCCCCTGCTCGAAAAAGATATTCTCTAAAGAGCGGAAACGGAGACAAATTGGCACAGAAATCAAATCAGTCGAATCAATCAAGTACGGATGTCATGCTCTTGCAGGTTTTCATGCTGGCAGCCAAGTAAAACCATCATCTGGGCAATAATGCCACGACTGCTAATGGCGACTTGGGAGGAGAGTGCCAATATGCAGCAGCTACTGACACATATTCACACCATCAGGCAGAGTAAATTGAGGAGATGAGTTCATGCGTTTGACCTCACAAACACCACGCCTATGCTAGTGTAAAGTCATGACTGGTTATGGTGATACGTCGAGGTTTAGTAAAAATCTTCACCAGAACAGTGAATTCTTTTTATATGTTGTTTTTGTGCTATTAGTGAGTCGACGACAGCATTATAGCTGCGTTCCTAGTGAGACGCAAATACATGAAATTTCATCTACTGATTTATGTCTACGCATTTTGATGAGATCCTGTGAATTCAAGCTGTGCACATCTTAGGAAATTCTGTGACAAAACACATGGAGACATACAAACACAATGCCCCCCTAAGGCAGCGCTGAAAGTAAATGTTTTCCATGCATTTTAACTTTCCCCCCTGTACTTTTACAAATATACTCCTGCTCTTAATGGTTGGCTTCAAAAATTCTAGAAAGAGTTCATTTGGGTTTCCTGGCCACTGACTGAGTGTTTCTTCCTATATTTTGACAAACCCTTTTGATGACCTTTCAGTAATAGGCTACGTGCTATTTAGGCTTTGAGATACACAGCGCGATGTGTAACCACTTTGCAGCGGAAAAAAGTATTTTCACTTTCCTGCTAGTCATTAACGCACAGTGGGGGGTCTCACTAATATGCCATGGGTCAGCCCTTTATTTGAAGCCAGCTAGACATCAAGACTGCAACATGTAGGAGCGTAATAACAATCAATTACAGAATGGGTGCAGAGACAAAGAAGACAGAGAGCAACTGGAATGTGTGTTGAACAGATAGATGTTGAGGAGAAGCTACTATCATCAAAAGAAACTACACACCACAGTTGCTTCTGTGTTTACCAGGTTTGACCAGAAAAGTTTACTGTCTATGAGTGTAAATAGCGCTCGCTTAAAAAGTACATAAGTAAATAACCCTTTTTTTATTTTAATTTCATTACTGTAATTATACTTCCCAACCCAAAGTGTCAAGGCCTGTCAAATGTCAGACCAACAAACATGCCTTCTGTGTCATCTGTCACTGAGCAAATTGAAGCCTGGGTTTAATGTCACGCCGCTGTGAGCACAAACATAGTAATTGAGAGGTGAACTGAGTGACAGGGATGAGCACCCAGGCAAGAAAACACTGAGCACTCGCCTGATGAAAACCAGGAGCGCTGGTCGTATTTCTCTGGCCCTGGCAATAAAGACCATTGTATGAGAAAAAAGGAAAGGCAGGCACCGTACCACGCACACATACACACTCAGAGACATTATCCACAATAGTACACACAACCTATGCAATGAAGCCAGAGTAATTCAGCTCCTCACTTCAAAGAGATGGGCTGAAAGCTTTTTGTAAGATTTCAATCCTGCAGTACATAAGGCCAAAAATGCATTTCAATGGAGAAAATCACAAGTGTGACAGAGCTTTGACCCCACAGATGAGTGCGAAGTGAATTTCAAAGTTTGGTACTTCTCACACTGGCCTAAGGAATACGTAGGTGGAGACCGGCCTCACAAAAGCTTAACATCTGAATATGAAACATTTACATTTTCTATAAATCTCAGGTCGTTTTGGTTCAGTTAAAAGGTAATATTGGTTCCATAATCTTTTATATCAACAAATCCAATGAAAACACAGAAACCACAATGAACTAATTAGGGTTGGGGAAAAATGGATACTTTGTAGCATGGTGATATTTTGTTTGCTAATAATGTATCGATACAGGGACAGCAGAAATCGATATTTTGTTACAAAAAAGGTTTTTGTGGAATGGAAGAGGCAGTCATGGCCACTGATCGATGATCATAACAATTTGCATAGTAACGATCATGAAACTAAATTCACACCCCATTGTTGGGCAATAGTGCTATTTTCAGTCATTATGCAAACATAGAGTTTATCAGGTTTGGAAAACATACAGTCAGCTGAGACTGAAGGAGTCACTTGGATGAATGATGAAGTATCTCTTCCACTTTAATCAACTTCCTGGTTCCTCCCCGGTAGTGTACTCACAAAAAACAACAACAAAAACCCGACAGTTTAAATATTACACCTGTTTCTCCTAGCCTGTGTCTACTAGGGGTGGGGAAAAAATGGATACTGTGTAGCATGGTGATATTTTGTTTGCTAATAATGTATGGATACAGGGACAGCAGAAATCGATATTTTGTTACAAAAAAGGTTTTTGTGCTCTGACTTCAGAGCATGTTGATCCTTTTTCTGAGCAACAATCCTGACATTCCTTCACTGTCCAAATGTGTTTAACTTGTTTTATGGCAGCAATAAACATGACAGTTTACTTATTTTAATTTAAGACATGTTTTATTTTAATTAAGTTTAAAACTTTTTTATTTAATGTAAAATTATATTTTGTTTTAATTTACTTTCAAATTCTTCAGTTGCTGAAGGGGCTGCATAGTTTTCATAAACTGCATAGTTCAGAATAGCTATAATTGTACCAGATGGTTGATTCAGTTAAGTTGGACTAGACTGTAATACAAACCGTTCAGTTTGTCAACAATCAAACTGAAATGAGAGAAAGACTGAGTGTGAGACTTTGATATTAGAGAAAATGAATATTGATAAAGTTTACCTTTATGTACAGAATCTGAATATCGCAAAATATTTAAAAAATTGCAATAATATCGTATCGTGCGTTAAGTATTGTGATAATATCGTATCGTGGGATGTATGGTGATTCAAAATTAGAGAGACAACGCTGAAGTTTCCTGCGTAACCCACCTGCCCGTCTCACCTGAGGCGTAAAAGGCCTTCTTCAGGCTTGGGCAAAATAAACGCCATGATGCAGGAGAGAAACCACATGATGCTGACACAATCAATTATAAACCACGTAATTTTCAGCGCCTCTTTTTTTGTTAATTAAAAAAGAAAAAAAGAACAATAACACAAAATAAACAACACAAGCATTGGCTTCTTTCCTCCACTAACTAATCTCTGGAGATTGTGAAAGCCTCCACCATTATTAAGACTGTGGTGTTGTTTCAAAATAATCTATGCCTGCATTTTTCATAATGAACACATATGTCATCCGGTGCTACATTATAGTTTAGTGGAGCCTTTATAATTGTCTTTGGACAACAGCAGAGATACAGATAAATAAAAATGGTTGTGTCAATACAACCATGGGATTACTGGACAATTAAAATTAAAGACAAGCTATTTAAAAGTAATTTAAGCATCACGGTAAACTCCAGAAAATAGACTTTAATAAAAATTGGTTAATTTATTGCACGCTGTTTACTTCAAATGAGGATCAGGAGTTGCAGGAGTTGTCTACATTACCCCAAGGATATCATGCTAACACATAGGTACTAAAGGTTGTGTGTGTCATCCTAATATTGTTTTGTGGGGCTTTAACAAAGATGGTATGGACATAACTATATAAACGTATAAGTTACACCAAAGTTTTTAAGTCCTGGATTGATGCTAACGTTAAAAAAATCACAGTTATCTCTAAATCCACAGATAAAGCTGTCTCGACTAGATGACAGCTCTGTGGGATCCTGGTTTCAATCATAATGTTGTTAATGTTAATCAAATTGTTTCTTTAGTTAAAAGAACAGCATATCATCCCTGTTTGAAAGGACTTTTTTAAGAGACACTGTATAAAACCAGGGTCGGTCTGCAGAGCAATCATTCTATTATCATCCCCCAGCAGCAAAACAAGAATGCATCTGTAGTGAAATATAGATATAAAAATGCCTTTCAAGCCCTTTTTTGCTTTAACTAGCTCCACACATACTCAAAATAACAGCACTGTTTAGTACAGCAGATGATGTTTTGCAAGAGAAACACAAAGCTTACCATCATCTTCTCAAAGAGGTCAATGATTTCTTTTTCTGAGAGGTTCATGGACCGCTCATCAAAGAGGGGCTGAGGAACAGGAAGTTCAGTTTGGGTGGACAGGGGATCTGTTGGGTGCTGTATCAGGAGCTTTTCCTTCTTCGTCCCCGTTTTCCTAAAACTGGTGATACGATCACGCTGAAAGAAAACAGATTCATTGACATGTTAAAACATCGCACTGCCATAGTTGTTTCGACTATAAAGTATATGGATCATTAAGAAAAAAAAATTGTTTTTAAAACAACTAGATTGAAAGTTTGTCTCCTGCTATCAAAAGACAGCACGATTATTATGCACTGATTTCAGGAACAGATGTGTTTCTGCAAACAAATGAAAGTGAGGTTAAAACAGAAAAAAAACTATAGATTTTTTTTCTTTCATTTTTATTTGTATTGAAGAAAATAATTACAAAAAATATCTGCCGCATACAGCAAACACCTGCATTTTGTAGATTCCAGTTTGACTTAAAAAACAAACAACTAAATAATATACTCACCATCAAACCCACAGGATTGCTCAGTTTATGCTCAAGTGATTCTAGCACACAATGCCACTTTTTAAGTTTGCAGGGTAGGGTACTAAGAGACAATCCTTTTTATATTAATGGTTAATCCTACTCTTATGAATGCAGTAACATTAAGTGTAAAAGCAGAAAAGTATATGAACTGCATGCAACCAGTCACTGTTAGTATTATCAAAGGGAGAGAACATGCTGGATGAATGAACAGATATAAATGAAATTAACAGACAGACATATAATGATGACATGCACGATGCCGCAAATGTCAGTTTACTGAAGTATCACCAGATGGATCAAACATACTGAAAGCTGATTATTGCAGCAGTAGCACGTAATAATAATATGTTGGCTGTACAGCCCAAAACTCATGTAATACTACTACATGCGTCGGGCTATTTGTTAACTAAGGATATTAAAAAGGCCCCAGGTAAAACCATCTAATCAGAAGTGCTACTAATAATTGCACACTAAATGATCTATGACCTGCTTACAAAAGCAGAGATGCTGAGGGCTAAGTTATGTTCGTAATGAAAAATTTAGGCAAACAGACCTTGTTGGTGCAGAGTGCACTACAATAAAACATGTCTTTCACGGCTTTAGAGAGCGCTGCTGCGGACAGACTTATCATTATTTGCTAATGTGTAGAAACCCATTGCATCATTTTACCACATGATGTAACTCATATACAGTTAAAATTTAAACAATTTGCTTCTGGCACATTTGATCCATCCATATACTTCAGTTAAAAGTCCCATGCAGCTATAAGAAAACGTGAGAGGATGTAAAACAAAACTAATCACACCAAAATTAAACCAAGCACCTTACCATATCATCAGCCAATGTTTTTATGTGTATGTTCTGTTGGAGGGAGGGCACAGTGTGAAAAACAATCCAACAGAAAACGACAACACTGGCAAGTGCACGTCCCGTCTCAAGTGTTTCCACATGTACAGCGTCCCCTGGATACCGCAGCGTTTTCTTCTCTCTTTGGTATCAGAGTAGAAAATGCTGTTGCATTTCCCTCTGAGATACCAAATTACATTTTTAATAATGCTTGCATACATTAGAGAATACATTAAACACATGTGCAAATTGTCTTGGTACCACAGAGGGCAATAGCTCATTCCTGTCTTGAGCAAATCCCAAATACTGTACATGTGCATATGCAGGATATGGTAACACTTGATGATCAATAGGGTAAAAGTAAAAATGTTTGTGTTCAAGAGTGAACACGACAAATACAAGCACACAAAATGAGGTCCATCAGAAAGCACCCATAAGCAAACACATCTACAAAACCCAGAAAAACCCAATAACATGCACGTTAGCACTGCTAGGTTCAAGTTTGTGTATTCCCAAAATAATACATTTTCCCAGGGAATGTTGTTACAGCATGACACAATTAAACACCAAAAGCTTCTTTTATTCCTGTAATTTGTGTTCTGAAGAGCATCCTTTGTAGTGACAGTGGCCCAAAAACAATTCAACCACTTCTCCTAATCCAGATATTTATCTCCATCTCAGACACACTAAGAATGGCTACTGCCAAAGGCTTGTGGCTCGGCAAGGGACAGCCATTTGAAACACACCTCAAATGGGAATCAGTAGCAGCGCTGCCATATGCTGTGGCGCTCGGCTGTAAAGTACTAATGAGTGGGGAGATGTGGGGTAGCGATGGCCATAAAGCCTGCCTCCAGCCGCGGATTTCTCCACTATTCTAATCAGGAAGCTACTGATGCTGCGGCGAGCAAACAGATTGGCGCTAACCTGCACCTCCCTCTGTGTATCTTCATCGGCTGTCGCTCTGGGCAACAGTCGAACTGCCATATCCATCACTAGTTTTGTCGGCTACAACTGATCAACAGTTGGGAGATAAAGCTATTGACTAGAAAGAACGAAGCGTCAGTCTCGATGTGCAGCGTTACCTAAGCTGTTAAAATAACACAGGCGGCGTTACATATAGAGGGTTCTTGTCCAGGTATTTGTTTCGGTATTGTGAAAGCCTTTATTGCTTTTAAAAAGGCAGCATGACACTTCCCAACATGTGTAACGCTAATAATTTAACCCGAGCAACAACTTTTCTCATTTGTAACTCAGTACGTATGTATCATTAAGCCCAGCATTCTCTAGCAGCCTAAAACTGTGTGAAACAATAGCTAATTTTCAAATGGAGTACTTAAACATTTTCTAATCAATTTAACAACAATCAAACCACTGTTTGGTTAATTGCCTTGACTTGAGGGCCTTTCCTTGCCCATTATCTTGGCAACATCGCAACATTGCAATTTAACATCTAACAATTAAGCTTGCATGTCCTCTGGGCTTCTCCCGCTTATTAAAGTAAACTTTTTCATCATAATAAATGTTTATTACCAAACACATATTTCTCTAAATAACCTAATCAAATTAGCTCTGGGTCCCTCCTTAATCAAATATGATTATGAGTCCATGCAGATCCTTAAAAATGAAAACACAAAGCAATATCCCACAACTTGAGAACCAATTTGGGGACACAAAACCATACAAGTATGCATATTTCCTACAATAAATGTTAAAATTAATATTACACACTACAATTAATGTTAGTGTTACATTAATTTGTGTAAAGATATCAAATATCACCAGGTGGAAGAAGAAATACGTTTCTTTTCCAGGCTGGACAAAAGACTAGTTTTGTTTCAAAGTGACTATAATTGCATATCTTTTAAATAGCAACGCTTGTTATTCTCAACCAATTAAACAAGACCATCTGCGTGATGTCATTTTAACTCACTCACTGGAACTATCACTATAAAATCAGTAGCCACGATGCCACTGTAAAATGGGTTTAGAAGGAAATTAGCTTTTACTTTAATTAGTTCTAATAATAAAAAAGAATTACTGTGAGATAGCCATTGTTGGCAGTAAGGCCTGTAACACAAAGTGCTTCTGACAGTTCTTGGCAAATTCATTAAACTACCTCGTGTCCCTGTTTAATCAGACGCTCTGTTCATCTACATTCTAGCAGATTTTAGCAACGATTCCTGATTTTCAGCAAGCAAAATTTAAATTTGGGGGAAATAAAATCAAAGCTGATAAAAGAGACTTTAAGAAAACTGTGAGAATTGTATAATTAGCCTTGAATGCTGCAAGTAGCATCAGTAGCACAGCAAAAAAACCCAAACCTTGTGTTTTATTAGGCGCTCATTTGTTTAACTTCTGTTGCTTATTCAGAAAATTAAAATGAACAAAGTCATTGTCAACAGAAAAATATTTTTTTGGTCAAAAAGAAAATATTTTTAATCTCTTTATTAATATAGAGTTGTTGTTTTTTTTTACAATATAAAGCACATTGAGGCAGCTGTTGTGGTTTCACATCATGTAAATTAAATTAAATTTACATGAGTTATCAGCTCGCTCCTAAACTGAAGTATTGACAAGCAAGAAAAATTGCATTACTTAAAATACAAACTTATCTTAATTTTGTGTCCAAGTAAGAAACGAATTATTGTGAACGCATCATCATCAAAACACAGCAGCTTAGCAGCCTCAGTCAGTGATGACCTCAATTCAGTAAAGCATTCAGAAACCTGTACGTCAGCATAGCACACCCGTCTGCAGATCATACACAGATAGGCACAGTTACATGTCTGTGGTCATTGTCGAACCACAGCTAAAAACACGAGGAGAATATTGACCTGTTCTAAATGTCAGTATAAAGGCCGCTCAAATTTGGTCTGCTGCTCCTCAACATTTCAAAAGAGTACACGAGAGCTCCCACTCGACAACCATTCATCTAGAGATACTGTGTGGATTATGCTAAAAAGCTGCTTTCCTCCGAATAAAACAAAGCACCGCAAAACTGTCACACTACATCAGAGGGTAACGCTTGCTCGTCGTTGTTATATCAAACAACAAAATTACATAATTTGTCTTTGTGTAATCTGATAAGATCTGCTGCACTACCAATGTACTGATCAATTTGAAAGGAGTAGCATCAGACACACAGAATACGGTCCGTGTAACTGAATTAGACCAAGTCAAAACAAATTAATTCATCTAAATAAATCCTGTTACAATGGCTTCTCAATGACTGCTTTTGTAAACACAGAGGTAATGCAAGACACTGCCTAAGCTACTGCAAAAGATTTCTCAGTGCGCACGTATTCTGCTTGTATCTATCAAGGTTTTCCATATGTTTGCACAGGGAGGATAATGTTTTCAAGCAAAGCACGGAGGTGGAGAAAAGAGGCAAAAATTTAAACCTGTGACTTATATTTCAATTAGAACACATTTACTATCATGCTGAATGTAGCTGTCACATAGAAATACAAGTCCCCTCATCGTGCTTTTCCACTTACAATATTCCAATAATTCTTTCTGAATCGTTAAATGACAATAAACATCTGCTCTATAGCCTTGAGTGTGATTATTATTTAAACGACATATTTTCTATCTTACCGGTTCCGACACTTCCCTGAGAGATTTTTGAAATCTCTGAACATCTTTGGAGATTAATATCTACAGCAGGTCTATTAACATCAGTCAGTTTTACACAGCTGAGGAGCTTATTGAGAGATGTATTGAAAGAATTCAGAGAATTGCTACTTTGATAAAAAGTAGCAATTTGAAGATGTCACTAAGGGAAACTGGATTTGAAATAGTCTAATTTTACAGACTAACAATATCATAACTAACAAAAAGATTAATAAAAAATAGCTTGACAAGACAAATAAAAAAGATTTCACTGCCACAAAGCATGTCTATCTGAGCAAATTTACAAGTGGCTCAGTGTGAGAAGTGAATCAGTGTTTTATTTTCAGTCAGACTGAGAGAGAGCCGCATATGAAGTGGTACATCGTCACAACAGAAATACCTATATTAAAACACTTGTCAAATCTGTGCCCTACATGCTTCTAAAGCATGTAGGGCACATAGTGTCATTACTGTAGGCACTGCCACAAGCATACACACACGGAAAGACAAAAACACACACAACGAAAGACAGCCTTTTATACATACCAGAAAAATATATTAAAGGCATTGAGCAGAATGACACATTTGTCATCTCAATAAAGTGAAGTAACGATTCAATCGAGCTCAAAAAATAAGGTTGATCTCCTAAAAAAGAACTGACATAAACACGTCTCCCTCTGTGTTTCATATTGACGTAGGTTACTTTGCTTTATTTTATTTAGGTTTGAAAAAACGCAGTTAATTTAAAAATCGAGTACGTTTCTGTGAGTGACTTTAAAAGTGTGTGAGTTTGTGGTAGCCTTATTAGTCTCATGAAAGTGCTGGTACTGCTTAGTTTCCCAAAACAGATACTGAAAAGATGAAGCACACAAAAGCTAGTACAGCTAAGATTTGAATGGCTCCACAATGGATGGTCTGACCATGTGACTGGGGACTAGCACAGTACTGCCCTCGGGTTATCTCCATCTCTTTTGAAAACAAATTCTTACTGTATCCTTGAAGGTGGCAAGATATGTGGTCATTATAAAAGCTGAGGTTTGTAAGAAAAGGAGATATTTTCACACTCTTCATAACATCACATAAAGTGTCATTTGTATTTTAAAGTCTACTGAAATTAACCTGACCTGGCAAACATTTTTTTCCAACTGCGAGAGGAATTTTACAGCAGACGCTTTCCTCTGAAATTCGGCTTAAAACATGCCGTGTTCACACCTGCTATAGCAGTTGTTTTCCCTAATTGTTGACAAGTGCAAAAACATGTGAACCATGACCTTGTTTTTATCTGCAGGCTGTTGACTAAGTGGTGTGTAATGAAACTGTACGTAACACCAGAGCCAGGCAGCAAAATGTTTAAAATAATAGTCCAGGTGCGCCCAATAATATGCTTTTATAAATGTCACAGTGACTATATCAGTAACATTCAATTCTACCACTGTATTTTAAATGTTGACTCATTCATGACACACCCATGTTAAGCCTTTCTCACTTGACAGTAGGGCTGCCACAAACGATTACTTTGATAGTCGACTAGTCACCGATTATTTTTGCGATTAGTCGACTAATCAGATCATCATCCATTGGACGTAAAACGTACAGATTATTGCACCAGCAGCATCTGCTCTTATATAACTATCATTAGCTTACAGCTTTAAGTGTTTAAGGTATGTGCTAACTAAAAATAAAGACAAGATGATAGTTTATTAAATTTTAATCAAATGTGCAGATTGTTTTGGTGGAGTTTAATAAACTCAGCTGTCTGCTCCTTGCTATCTAAAATATAACAGGACACCAAAGGATATTCTAGAGCATCTCTTTAATCTCAGCCAAACCGATTTACTCAGGAACAAATAAAATACTAAAAAAAAGCTAAACAATAACATTTTTAAGTTATCTAAGTGACTTATATATATCATGTTTAACCCGAGTAGCGAAAGACGGCGGTGGGTTTGTGGTGCTCTCACGGCTCTAGTGAGCCTAGCCCCCGGCTAGCTATCGAGCTAGTGGCTAACAGACGTCTCCGAAAACGTCGGAGCGCTTTTGAAAATATGTGGTGTCTTGATAAACTGAGCAGATATTTGAGGTTTACACAGCTACATTCTCGCCTGAAAATATGTTAAACGTTTATTTTGTGACCCAGAAAGAATAATAAGAGTAATATTAAAACTAACTAGCTGCCGCCATTGTTGGAAACTGAGCTGGGATGCGCTATGAATTCTGGGACACAGCTTCTTCTTCTTCTTCGGGGTTTAACGGCAGCTGGCATCCTTGTACATGCAGTGCTGCCATCTTCTGTTTCAGTCCGTTATTACACTCTTAAATCCTACTACTTATTCCTGCGTCTTTTGTGATCTTACAAAGCTTCAAACGACGCGTCAACTATTAAATTAGTCGTCGACGATTTTGATAGTTGACGTAATCGTGACTGGTCAACTAATCGTGGCAGCCCTACTTGACTAGCACTGACCTCCCTTCACTGACCATCCTTTATCACATGAGGTTCATTTAAACAATTAAATTTAATTAAAATACACTTTTTCATCTGGCTGCAGCCTCTCCACATTGTGTTTTCTACATTATTAACTGGATGTTGGTCCAACAACATGCAAAATGTAAAGAAACTTCTTTCATTAGGCCTACATCAAGCTCAGTGGAAGCTCTGTCAGAACATGCAATCTACTCATGAATCATCCTAACTGTCGAATAAGCAAATCCCAAGTATGATTCATGCATACATGGACATGACATATATGCATGTCATACATGGTTTTTATTAAATAACTGAGGCAGCCAAAAAACAAATTTCCTATTTTCATGTCTCAGATCTCATCCACTGATACATGTGAATAAGGCTCATAACAGAGGGGGACTTTAAAGGAGTGAATGTGTTTCTTCCACTGTGTGACTAAAGCATTCATCACCACTTCCTCTCTCAAACTTCCTGAATGTCATTAAAAGACTCACATGTGGTCTGTTTCCAGCTGTTGCTCACATGCTCCCAAACACAATGCCAGTCATGTTAATATAATAACAGAGTATGTAAAAAATATAAAAAAGAAAGTTAGTATGACAAAAATCTTGTCAAGACTGACCAAATAATATACAGGGCATACCTACAGTATTGTGCAAAAGTCTTGAGCCACCCCTCATTTCTTTGTTTCCGAGCAGCTTGACAGTCTTCTAATTTCTTTAAGTAGAGCAATAGTTCTCCAAGGTCTAAATTTTGCTTTGGCTACTTTTTGCACTGATTCTCAGCCCAGTCATTATATCTGATCAATTTCCTTGCAATGTTTATTTGTTTCTTTAGGCCATTTAACACTGAGCTTTGAGTCAGCCTATTGCTAAAATGTATCATTTGTTTGCATTTCTTTGGCTGAATCTTTAAAATGCTTGAAGAAACTGGACAATTGGAGGAAAAAACGGCTGACCTAAAGAACAGTAGCTGGACATTTTTCTTAAGAAATAGATAAATATCCAGCCAAGATCGACTTTTTGCCATAGGCTCAAAAGAAATAGTCTCAGTGGATGGCTGACTGTCGAGGAGCAATTCTTAAAAAATGAAAGTTGGGAGAAAAGCTGAGATAAGATAGATTACATAAGCAATCAACTGTGGCAACAGCTCTTATGAAGTGATGAAATTTAAACTCTGTGGTTCAAACTGTCATCAGTGTGTACAGAGAAAAGCAGGAAGGAGCTACAACAGTGAGTGTCTATAGCTATCTGTAAAACACGGTGGAGGCTCAGTCATGATTTGAGGCTGGATTTCAGCCAGTGTTCTTGTTAAGACTGATGCAATTATGAATGCAGGAAAGTACCATCGGATTTTGTTCCTCTGTCCAATACCACATGGAAAGCATCTGATTGGAAATGCCAACATTTCTCAGCATGACGATGATCTCAAACACACTACCAACTCTGTGTAAGCAAACTGAAAAACTATCAGTCATGGATTGACATCCTCAGAGCTTGGATCTCTGGATTATTTAAGCAGCGTGGAAACATCTTGACATAGAACAAAATAAATCTTAGACTCCTTAAAGAAATTGCAAGAGAGTTAGGCTGTTTGCATGAATAAGCTTTGTTATAGTGTATAGTGAATTGTACAAACTCTGGTTTTGCCTTATTTAGATGCATTTTTGTAATCTTTTCAATAAGTTGCTAGGGGTGGGGGAAAAAAATGGATACTGTGTAGTATGGTGATACTTTGTTTGCTAATAATGTATCGATACAGGGACAGCAGAAATCGATATTTTGTTACAAAAAGGTTTTTGTGCTCTGACTTCAGAGCATGTTGATCCTTTTTCTGAGCAAGAATCCTGACATTCCTTCACTGTCCAAATGTGTTTAACCTTTTTTTGGCAACAATAAACATGACAGTTTACTTATTTTAATTTAAGACATGTTTTATTTTAATTAAGTTCAAAACTTTTTTATTTAATGTAAAATTATATTTTACATTTCTTACGCATCGTATTTAGATGCATTTTTGTAATCTTTTCAATAAGTTGCTGCACCCATTTCTCATTTTCCTTGCAAAATATAACAAAAATATTTTAATATATTTTACCACAGCACTGTAAATGGCTCAAGTGTGTGACAAGCTGACAGCTTGTGTTAACCACATGCCAACATGACCTAAAATGATTTCCGAGGCTTCCCTAAAGCTCACGTATCAAAATGTGAGATGCATCAAATGACACAACAAAACAAAACAAAAAAGAAATTCAAAGTATGCTTCATGATGTGATACTATCAGCAGCGTTAGAAGTATGAGCTTTACCCATTACTAAAGTATGCGCTCGTTTCCCGTCTCCACTTTCTATACAGGCTATCTGTTGTCTGTTAATACAGGCGACTAAAACACACGTGGGATCCTGCAGCAGAACAATCTCGACATCAGGTCTGAAATTGAAGAGGTTAATGATTAAAATAGAATAAAATAAACTAAATGAAGCACATAAGAAACCACTAGATGATGATGCTGACGGTTTCTGGGGCCAGTAAAGTTACCTAGCTTCAACTTAGCCTAATGCAATAATAATCAATTTCCTACTTAGCTGTCCACATATCTATTCAATATATATTATTATACACCAGACAGTTTGATATGTCACAACATAAAAATCACAGATATAAAAAAATACAATTACTAGTACACCTGACTAAAACTGCCAGCCTATTTTCATGACAGTAAAGCTTCTGAGACCAAATCTATGATACAGTATGTGTCACGCTGCTATCCTTGCTATCAGCAGTAGAATATGGCGTGCACTCCACTTGCAGCTAACAGCAAACTGGTTAACACGAGCACAGAACCAGCTTCAGTGTGACCCTCCCTGCTACACATTTACAATAGTGGTATCAAGTTTTTGGTTTTTTGTGGGTTTTTTGTTGCTGCTTTTTTAATAAACCTCTTTCACTGCCCAGTGCCTTGTGGCTGTGCCATGACATCCGGCCTCTCTGTTCCATATTTCCTGCAAATACTCCACACTTTCATTTGTCACCTTATTCACAATAACCAGGCCAATCCTTACTTATGTGATCATTATTATCTCATTTCTCACAATAGTAGAATTTTGTTTTTTTTTTCAGCATGAATGTGACATTATCGTTTTGAACACTTGTTTTTTCTTTAAATACGCCTTTCCACATTGTTGACACATGACACATAATCTGCTTGCTTTGCTTCAATGTGCAACCACGATGTATTATAAATCCTGGTGGTGCAAAAAAATTAAATGGATGCATCTGAAATAGGAATTGGTCTCAGTAAATCTGACAGAGTTTTGCAATATAATCTGAAGCCATTAAAATTATTTATATCTGCACACTTTTAGAGAGTTACGGAATCTGTTTTCCACAAACGCCCTTTATCTTCAAAAACCACCGTTTACCATGCACTAACAGTATGTCTGACATATTTTTAAAACTTATTTAGTTCAGCTTATGAACCACAAATAATGAAACAATCTGGCAGGCTCATGCTGCAACAGCAACCAACTGTCAAAAGAAAAAAGGAAGCAGAGCAAAAGTGCATCTGATAACATGGAATAATAACTCAGAATTAATTCATAGGCTCGAAGCCAACATAAAACAAATAGGATCCTTTTTTTATTTTATTTTTTTTCCTTTAGGGGTGCAACAATACTCGTATCGGTATTGAACCGTTCGATACAGTGCTTTCGGTTCGGTACGCATATGTATGAACAATACAAAATTTTAAATTTATTTTATCAACTTTTCTTCTGACGGTGCTGTCTGTGTTGAGCGCTCAGTGGATCTGCGCTCGACTACTCTGCCTAGCCTGCACTGTCGAGTGCAGCCTAGGCGGAGTAGTCGAGCGCAGATCCACTGAGTGCAGCGCAAGCTAGCAAGACAGAAGCTAAGCTTGTTGCAACATGGCATATTGAACCTCCCCCACCCTCATTCAGATCTGGCGTTTGGAACTATTTTGATTTTCATGTGACGTATGACCCTGATGGACAAAAGTAAAACAGTATGTCGGATGTGCCACGCAATGCTCAATTACATTGGTGGGAACTAGTGCGTTAGCGCAGTTAGTTCGTTAACGTGTTGACACCGTCCAGCCCCACGCACGGGGCGATCCGCGGTAACTCGTAAAGGGAGATTTGCCGCGTTATGGCGTTAACGTCATTTCAACGAGATTTACGCTGACAGCACTAGTGGGAACACAACATTTACTCCGACAGCATCCTAGTGCAAAGACAAGTGGAAGCAGACTTTACCCGAGTCATTTAGACAGCCGTTAGCACATGATTCTCCTTATGGGGACCTGATATGTTTAATAT
Organism: Neolamprologus multifasciatus; assembly: GCF_963576455.1. Classification (NCBI taxonomy): domain Eukaryota; kingdom Metazoa; phylum Chordata; class Actinopteri; order Cichliformes; family Cichlidae; genus Neolamprologus; species Neolamprologus multifasciatus. Next base: position 35,022,286 of record NC_140440.1, read on the forward strand.
GCTGCTGAGAATATAGCCCAGAAGAAGCGTATAGTATAGCTTTTATTTTGGAAAGAGCCATTTCTCTGTAATAAACTCTCTTTTCCAAAGATGAGTGATTTCTCAATCAGATAGATTTATTTTTTTATTACTTTGTTGATTCAGCAACATTAAATTTAAAAACTGTACTTTTGAGTTAAATATATATTTATAATTTTAATAAATGACAAATTAAAAAGACATGAACATTTTTTTGTATCGAAAAAATATCAAACCGTGACACCAAAGTATTGAACCGAACCGTGAATTTTGTGTATCGTTGCACCCCTACTATCCTTGTATCCTTCACATTTCATATCTAAACAAATTGCCGTACAGACATGCATGTTCTTCAAAGCTTAAACCACTTTACTCCCAACCAACCATTTCACCAATTTGCAATCGATGTGTATTATAAATTAATTAGGTTAAGGAGAAGATGCTTATCACAGTACTACAAAGCAAACTATTGACCAGTTTGCTCTGCAGTACAAACAGGAACAAACGATGTTTGAGATTCTGAATACTATAAACAATTTTCTTACAGAAAGAAACAAGTACAAATTGTATACATCATTACATTACCTGTCAAGCCTGCAGGCAATAAAGAAGATTGGATCTTATACTGTGTATTTACAAATTGGAAGGTTTGAAATTTTAAAATCGTTGTATCTTACAATAGCCCCACACAAAACACCTGGAAATGACACATAATGCACCAGAACAAACAAAAAAGCTGGCTGATCCCAGTCACTTATGCATTGTAGGCTCTATAAAGACTTCCTACATAACTCTAAATCAGACTTTATTCACAAAGGGTCCCCCCAACCACACTGAAAGCACTTCCTAGTGCAACCTCCAAGGGATTTGTGTCTCCTCGAAACATCAAACTGGGTCTTCTGCTTGTTTGGCGAACGTGTAAACCACTACACCACAGAGCCACCAGAGCTAAAGCACTTGATAAATATACTGAGTACTTCAGCATAGTCTTGCCACAATGTTGGTCTAACTTTGATAAAGTATAGTGAAAAATATTGATATTCAATACGGTAGCTTATTGCTGAGTTTTCACACAGTGTAGAGTAAAGAAAGGCATGCATGTGCCTAAGTCTACTACAATATACATATATATAACTGAGAACTGGTTCCCAGTTATTGGTTATTATTTATGCAATGTGATGCTTCCTTCCTCTGTGTTGCTACACTATGAGATCATCTTTTATCTGGAATTCAAAAGGAGTAACAGTTCTCTCCCTCTCGGTCAAACCAGCTCCTCTGAATTCCTTTTATTAAACAGCTCGTTCTGTTCTCCTGGATGTCATACTTTTGCAAAACTTCAAGACAAGGACATTTTAACAAAGAGAAGCTAGGAACTATTGAAAATTTGAGTTATGACCCAAAAGACTGCAGTGCTGTTGTAATGTCCTTGGCTATGCTGAGTATCTACACCCTGGGCCCATAGCCCAAATGGTGTTGCCGTGATGTAATGCTGCCCAGTGACTTGTTAAACAAACACACAGCTTTTAGTGTTTTTCCTCTAAAGACTGATTTGACTTTGCATTGACCAAACCACACCAGTTTCTGCGTTTTCTTATCACCAAAGCACATGGGACAGTGCTCTTTAGCAGCGCTAGGTGTGATTATGAAACCAGTACTTTGATGCTGGTATTACCCCTCCCTCAAGTCTCTTCCACATCCACACAGCCTGCACTACATGCCAAAAATGTCACAACACAACCCTGCATATGTGTAGTAAAAGTTAGAGATTTAGTTGCATAGCGCTTGCACTTTTGTTGCATTAGCCCTTTAAACAGCTGCATTTGTATAATTTAGCTTATTTACATGACTGTGGACAAGTAAACAGTTGGGATAAACACAAGACGACAAATCAAAACTGAACTCAAGGAAGAATAATCAGCTTCCTCTTTCAAACTTAAAGCTAATGTTAGTATTTTTGCAACAGCCGCATTTAAAGCTGCTTCTGCCTGTTGTGCTCAGAGAGTTGCGCAACAGTGAACATGAGACCATTTTTTTAGTAAAACAAAACCAAACACAGGTCTTACATAGACTTCTTGAGTGATTTACTGACTGATGATGTCATTCTGGCACTCTCGCAAACATCTTAAAGTTGGGAGGCAGGATAGTCAAGAGTTTAAGGCTGTCGCTCTGGGAGTGCATGTCAATTCGCCCCACTTTGGGATTTCCTGTCAGGCAGTTATTTTGGCCACTCTTTCCTTTACCTTAACTTTGGTGTAAACAACCCGCAATTGCCTTTGTGTGTTTCAGTTTTAGGACAATTACTAAAAAATGCTAAACATGCAATAATGCTCAAAAACAATGAGCACCACCTAAAGAAATATCAGCGGCATTAACAAAAACATTTCCTTCAGAATGTTCTCCTTCAATCATTCCAGTATTGCTTGAGTGAAGACAGAAACACTAGTCAATCTAAACTTTTCAGTTCCCTATTTAGGAACTGTGGCTGCAACTAAACTTGTGACCTACCCAGCCAATAATACCCAGTCACAAAATAAAGCAACACGAACAGAGCTCATAATGAAGATTTGGGAGGTGACATGAGAAAGTTGCACAAATTTCAATGGCAGCCAAACTGCAGCAAACCAAACAAACAAAAGATTTGAGAGGTGACATGAGAAGTTCAACGGCAGCCAAACTTTCCCTTTTTCCACAAATGTGGAAAAACAGACGTGAAAATCAAACGGCAGCCAAGCTCTTTTGTTTCTGGTCATGGAAAATAACTTTAAACCACTGCTTTCTGCAAGCACTGACGTGCACTTCACCTCAGCATTAGTTTAGATTTATCATTTAACATCGCACTGTGGACCGTAAATAAAAGATTGTAGCTACAGTTTACCAAATAAGGCAATTACAGATTTTGGATCCTGCAAGAGATGCTGTTTACACAACTCCTCAGAAGAGTGTAGTTTCTCCCAGGAACTTTTAAGAACAGTATGACTAAAAAACCAAAAGTGATTGTTTAAGCATTTCCACATAAGCCAAAACAAAACTTCCACCAAATCTTGCAATGTCATTTCAGGGCAAGATATGGCGTGCAGGACGGGCCTAACGACACCACGGCTTTAATGATGTAGATTCGGGTTCTCTACTTTTCTAAATAAGCACAATCCTTCTGGATAAACTACTGCCCAAAGTCCATCCAATGTAATGACGATAAATTAATGTTAAATGGGTTTTCAGTTGTTATCTCACAGACACTGCCCAAGAGCTGCCTAAGGACAAGTTTTATCAACATCACACACTCATGCTGTTCATAAATCGCCCCCACAAACCTCATGTACATCATGCTGTACACTGAGTCATACAGTAAATTAACTTGTGCTTTGTGTGCATATTAATATAAGACCCCCAACTGTCACAACAAGAATGCTCTTCAAAAACCTATCAGGAGATGTATTGACAGGAATAATCACATGATGCACTGAGTGCCTCGAAAATTGAAGCACTCAGCGAAACAGTACCTCTTTGCTCAACTCTGGCTGCTATTAGCCCCTACATTAAACCATAACAACAACACATGAATTACTGTTTGTGTCTCGTCCTGCACTAAACAGGGAAGTTCTGCTTCGAGAATATGCTTTGTCCTGCTCCTTGGTTTCATGATGAGCTTTAAAAGTAAAAGGAAGACTGTCCTTAGCATTTATAATAAATCTTTTTTCTTTTTTGACACAGACCTAACATGCAACTTTCTGCAGCTGCAAAGCAGTCAACTTTCTGGGTCTTACTAAAGTTGAGTGTGACATAATAGGCTGCTTCTGGGATTACAGGATGTGTCAGTTGACTTACACCCTAGTTCCACGCACATTACACACGAGTGAGCTATTATAATACCTACCAGCTTTTTGTTTTTACCCTCATCCTCGCTGGATTTCTTTTTAGAGGGCTTATTTGGATCCTCCCCACCGCTGGCTTGATCCATTGCAGCTTTAAGTTAATTTCCCTTCCAGAAACGCCTAATGCGACGTCCTCAAACGCTGACAAACTCCACCGGTGGGCTATTTCAACACACTTTTTACTAGAAGCTCTCCAACTTATGTGTTTTCAAAATTCATTCCGTTTAAAAGGCTGAAGAACAATTTCAAGTTTCAAATAGCATCCAAAAGAGTCGAGGAGTTTGCTTGAAGAAGAGGTGTGGTAGGGTGGATACACGTTGTCCTCGGCGTAGCAGCGTGTCAGCTCACACGCGGGGAAAAAGCTAGAAAGTAACACAAGAGTGTGTAAACAACAACTGATTAGTCCAACATATTCACCCGGGTTTTAAGTTTCAACAAATGCTTTGTCTCCACGCGTGTTTCCATAAGCAGCAGTGTTTAATATGCAGAATGCATTCAGTAAAGACATCTAACCGTGAACGGTAAAACTGATGTAAACAGAGCCATCTGAGTTAGCTATAAATAGCCATCAATTATTTTTATATTTTTCTTCTACAGTAGCATTTAATAGACCTCCTGTTTATGGGAACAGGCGGCTAAATTGTTACAGAAAGCAAAGTTACAACCGTGTAACTTAGCAATAGAGGAGTAATAGAGAGACTAAAACGTTTCAGGGTGTTTTTAACGTGCCTCGTCAAAGCCACTATTTAACTGTCATTAATCAGAATATATATACAATTGCTGTACTATAGGGAAATCACCGTTGTTCTCTTGCTTAGAATACTTTACACTGCTGTACAAGCGAGCAACGGGCGACCACTGCCCGGCAGGCACTGTTTATTTTAGCGGACACAGTAGCACACCAGCACGTATAAAAACATATCAAATTCAAACGTGAAGATTAAATAAAAGAAAAAGAAAACTAAAAAAAATAAATAAAAATCCCATCCAGGGCTTACCTTTACAACCAAACGTGAATACCAGGCCCACGGAAATCCCGCCCACCCGTTTTTGACTGGACTTTGAAAGACTGAATGACGTAGAATTCGAGCTACTATTGGCCAGATGTCTTGGCAGTCACGAGGTCGGCGTGGCGTCGGTTGTGACGGGGAGGACGCACGGATTTCACACAACGTGGATGGGGTTCAGGCAGTTGTAAGAATAGATCTGTAACGGAGGCACCGTATGAGCGGCTGACCGCGGATAGGAAGCAGGGCGGGAATCTGCGTCTGGAAAACACACCCAGTGTGTATACGTGTGCGCGTGTGTGTTTATTAATATTAGCACACACACGCGCAACTTTTTGTGTCTGCAGAAACAGCTGGTGCCATTGTTACCCAGCTATACAATGGAGTGCATCATATAGGCCTGGCTGTTTGCGACTGCATAAAGACAAAAGGTAGATGCAGATGTAGGTTTGAGGAGAAGATATAAAATAAGTAATTAATCAGGTGTAATATCTTTAATTGGTGGGCCAGATCCCAATTCTGAATTTTATGTTCATATAAAATTTATATTCACATTTTCCCAATGCAGACTATTAAATCTCTTTTACACAGTGACTGCAATTCTCTAAAAACTGCAACTAACAATTATTACATTTTTCAGTGGAGTGTCTACTATATTTAAAAAAGAAAAAAAGAAGAAGATATGGACTCTTAAATAAAACAACGGCTCCATATAAGGGAAAATAAGTCTTCAGCAGCAGATACTAGAAATTCTTAAAGGGAACTGTGAAATTTTTATGCCTACTGTAATAATACATCATTTAAAGGTCAATCATAGCAAAATATTATAAATTATAAACATAAAATAATTTAGCGCAGACTTTTTTTTAATATAAGTATTTATTAAATGAATGCCCTGGGTTTACCCAGAATATATGTTTTGCAGCATTAGAACAGGTATGTTATTCCAATACCTACTGTTATATAATTATATTATGGCTTAAAGTTGCCATTTTATTATATGTGATACTATATTAAAAAGTACCTTTGCATCTCTGAGCTTGGGGACACCCAAGCTTGGGGCACCAGATTGAATGATGGGCAACAGCATGGCTAACATTTCAAACAGACATAACTGAAGACACTGAAAGAGCTTGTCAGCCAAGTGATAAACAATCAAAACATACAATTTTGCCCTTTTCTTCAGAAGACAGGGGCAGGATGAATTGTTGCTATATATAGGGTACATGTCAAGTTGTCTGATTACCCCACAGACAAAGACTGGAAAAACAATCATTAACTATTCTGTCTTCATATCAATACTGAGCGCTTTTCAGCTATATATTTAATGTGTCTTTTATTTCATCTGATTGCGAAGAAGTGCAAATCTACCATTCGATGTTATGGTTACAGTAAACCACTAATTGTGATCTAAACGACAAAAGAACTTTGTATTCCAAAACTAAAAAAATTAATAAATAATATTTTTGGAACTTCCTTTTACCTACTTAAATTATGTGTTGCTAATGAAACCGTATCAGGAGCTATAGCTGCTATAGTCAATCATACACACACATGCACACACACTCACAGACGCTTGCAGTATTTCCTATTAACATAAATCTGACTTCTGTAATCAAGAAAAACAACATTCAAAATAAAAACATGGAGCTGATCTAACCAAGCGTGACCAAAACGTATCATTACTTACTATTTCGGTCTATAAATAAATCTTCTTTGTCATGCTGTCATGGTCACATGCCATTCTGTGGCGCATGACAACCATAAGCTGTCATCTCTAAATGAGACTTGATTTCTCTGCGGCCAATCTTCCTATTAGGAATAAAAGTATAGAACCCAAAGATGTGTTGTAAACACAGATGACTAATGTGAGTAAATAATTTGGTCATGGCTCTAAAACTGTGGTCCTTGGCCTAAGTGTGATTGTCCAGTGTGGCTGTTGGCAACAGTCCAAAGAGGCTTGGAGACAATTTTATCTCATTTTTTTAAGTTAGCATTACAACCTTTCGACCACTAACAAAATGACTGGAAAACACAATAATATGCACAGCGCTGGAAAATAAAAGAAAACCAAACAGAAAAGAAGTAAGGTAGTAAAGTAAAACAAAAAAGAAATTTAGTTGAGTAATGGCCACAGAATCTGTGCTTGTACTGTTAGCATGACTTGCACATAACAATACAATGTTGTCATTGTGACTTGTGCCAAGAAGAATAAAGTTGCAAGAGGAATTGCACTTCCACATTATAACCCACAGCAGGTACAGTAGGTATTTTCATTTAAATGTATTATATGTTATGATATATAATATATATACAATGACTTGCAGTGAGTTTATAATGGTGGCGTGTCTTTAGATCCATGGCTGAGAAAAAATAGGAGGAGCACCTTATGACAAAAACCTGACTGAAAACTATAATTGGCAAATTGCAAGTAAAATATTAAAAATAAAACAACTTATTCTTTAGAAAAATGCATGCCATCACTGTTATATGGATATTTTCTTGAGAACTTTTTGATAACAAAAACACACGAGGGTGTGAAAGGTCGGAGGAAGATGACCCAAACATGAGACTCCAAACTGAGGCTAAAAAACCAAAAACTAACCTTTATTAAAGTCAAGGCAGAGGGTACAAACATCCAAAACAACATGGGGCAGTAAGAAGGAACACACAAGGGCAACAGACAGTGACACAGTGAACAAAGGAACGATTGTAGTCAATGCTCGCACACGCTGAGGGCTAATGGGAATTAGACACAGCTGGGAGGAAACGAGACACAGGTGCACAGAATCACACAGGAGGAAGAAAAATAAATATAAGACACAGAAGAAAACTAACTATCAAACTCAAACAGGACGGAAGTAATAATAACCAAAAAGGGAAACTGAGGCATAAAATTAACTTTAAGGTGAGGATCAGTGGTTGTTGATCAACGGTCATGACAATTTGCATACTAATGATCAAGAAACTGACTTCACGGCCCATTGTTTGCCAGTGGTGCTAGTTTCACTTATTATGCAAATGTGTGGTTTAAAAGGTTGGGAAACCTGCAGCTAAAGACTGAAGAAGTCATTTTGGATGAGTGACGAAAGGTTTCTCCCACTGAAAACGCTGCGTCCAGAACTGAATCAACATTTTGGGATTTCCTTACCCGGACGATTGATGCATGCATCAATCTGGAAACTACACAGAAGGAAATCACAGAGAAAAACACTGACAGAACTAATAAACAAACAGTAACAACAACTAGGACTAAAAATGCAAAATATCTAAGGAATACACAACCATAAAAATATAAACAATAAGCACACTATGTATAAAAGTGAAAAATTTAACAAAAAACTGAATCTGAAAGTCCAAAAACTGATCATTCTGGGTCGAAGACCTAAGAGCATGACAAGGGTGGCTTATTTTCCACTGGGCAGCACCTTAACAATCTTGTAATTTCATGTGATCTAATGAAGAATGTCTAAGCTAACTAGTTAAAATCCAGAATACGGTAGTGACATTATGTTATAATGTCCACTTTTCATCTTCAGTACTCCACCATACGAGTATGTTGCATCAGTGTGATAAACTGTTGAGAAGGAACTGATAGAGAATTGAAAAAACAACAAAACACACAAACAAAAAACCCAAAACAAATATGCAAATTGAAAAACACCTTTAAGCTTAGCCTGCCAAAAGACAAACATTCTTTAGGATTTTTAAAAAGAGTAGAGCTTGTTTCCTACGATTTACATTTTTTTGTAAATGGAGCAGTGGATAACTAATTGCATTAGCCTAAGGCTGAAAAACATGGCAGGATTGCAACATCTGATGTTTTGCAGCTCTCCGCTCACACAGGCGTGGTGCTGTGTGCAGCGCCACTTGCACTGCATGAAAGATGTTTTGATTTGTGCTGGTTTTACTAACAAATTTATGGAAGAGAAGATGCAACAGCAGTCCACAGCAACTGTAGAAATAATGTCAAATGCAAAGTCACTGGAGCCATGCCACAGGCTTGGATACGGGAGGGACTTGTCCTGCCTCCTCTTTTTGAGTGTCAAACCAAACAATAAACATCAAGTGTGAAAAGACAGTTTTGAATGAATATACAGTAAATTCTACAAAACAAAACAAACAACAACAACAACAAAAAGTAATGTCCTAATACTCCCTCATCAATACAACAATCAATAAATAGCCACTTTCAGTAAATAGCCAATTTCATGAAATGGGTTGTTCAAACACCTTTACTATTTTAGCAAATCCCAGCTTCTTTTGAATGATACTTGGAGTTCAGCTGACTGAGAACAGCCCCTGATATTTAAGTAGGTCATTCAGCTTTCCATCTGTCCATACTGGACTCATGTCACCTGTTGGATGTGTAGGGAAAAGAAAACAACACAAAAACAACTTCTCATCACATGCAAGTTAGAAAGTACAGACTTCTTTTAAGAAGATTAATAAAAAGATGTTATATTTCTGTGGCACCCTGGTGCTGGGGTACTACTTTGCACTACACATCCCTGCCTCTGCTGAATTATTAAGTGGACTCGGAGCGGCAGATTGTAATATTTAAGAGGAATCTTATAGAAAAATTCTAGAAGTACAACTAGTAAGTGTCAGTGTCAAACTTATGCCTAATCATGCATAAGGCATCCTTTTGAAAGTGCAAGCTCCAACTTCTTATTTCAACTTGTTGAAATGCGCCGGGGCTGCTGTGGCATCTCAGTAGAATGTGATGCTTACAGCTTGTTGGCTTTGATGATGATGGGCTGCTATAAAGAAGCAGCCACAACTCCGCTGTGAAAAGATAAATCCAGATCTGGCCGTCATTCACTGCATGAATCTTAGAACTCGCCGTCCATGATGCCGTAAAACTTATTACAGAGGAGAGTCACTTTCAGATATTTATTGACTCTCTGTACCAATTTTCCTCTTAAAGTCCAAAAGCCTACTGTTCATCTCAGTGAGTGGACCAAAGGTTGCCTCCTTCCATGCCTGCAGATTTGCAGAGATGTGGCTAAAAATGGGGTGAAAAGCTGAAGATGACCCCATCCACAAAAAAACAGAAAAAGGGGGCTGTAGTGTCATAAAAGCCGACTTTTATCTTAGTCTCACAAGTAGAAAATGTGTCTCTCTGCTGGAAGAGTGGTATTATGTGAAAGCTGCATTTAATTATGGTATGCTAAACTACCAATAAATATACAAGTATAGTAAATATAATAATAGGCTTCAAAGTCTCTAGTTGTACTGTTGTTCTCAAATTGTTTCTGTGAAATTTGTTTTAAAGCCTTGTCTTTTTTTTCACAAATTGCACTCTGCACACCAGTGTGAACCAGAAAAACAAACTAACCCATATGGAGAAGATGTATATAAATCTTATAAAGTTTGTATCTGTCTTATGTGAAACTTGTATGAAAAGCATACAAGAGTGAAAACACATATAAGATCCCTTGAAAAATTATATAATGAAACTTGTATGTTTTGTATACTTACTAAAAAAAAATATGAAAGTAATGAGAAAGTGGCCACTTTCATGAGTAAATCATATGTTTTTACTATTTCTTTTCCATATGGGAACCCTAACCCCTAACATATTCTTGATACTCGTAAATAATATATCGCAGTGTTAATGTTAATGTTATTGCTTGCAATAGTGTCATAAACCTGGTGAATCTGTTTTTTTGGTGGCTATTCACTGGTACCAACATCTCCTCTATAGCTCTGTAATTAAATACATATTAAATACACACCAAGGGTGATAGAGCTTTTGCTGTGGCCGCCAGACTGTGGAACTCTCTTCCTCAGAACTTAAGATCTGCAGACTCAGTGATCACTTTTAAAAAACAGCTAAAAACACATCTTTTGACTGTTTTTGTTTTATGCCTTGTAAAGCACTTTGTGATCTTTTATCTAGAAATGTGCTATATAAATTTTACTTACTTACTTACAGGTGCTCTGGATACGAGGCATTATTTTCCCAAGAGGGTCATCTGGACACTATAAGATGAATAAGAGCCTGAAAAGCACATATCCAGATTTATTCTGCGTATTGATTTTGCATCTGAAACAATCATTCAATGAATTATGGAGATGTCTGTGAAGGTTCTCAGTCATCCAGGTCATCGTAGTCAAAGGAGCTTGCAAAGAAAAGCGTCTGGACTTCTTTAAGTTACTTGAAGACGTTTCACCTTCATCCGAGAAGCTTCTTCAGTTCTAAGGTCAAATGGTGGAGAGTCCCAGATATAAACCTAGTGGGAGTTTCCCCCCACAGAGGGACAAAAGGACCCCCTGATGATCCTCTAATCGCCTGAGCCAAGGTGTGGAACTGGGTGTGGGTCCCAATCAGCCAGAGTTTCAGGTGAGCTCGTTGTGAAACCTGGCCCCACCTTATCATGCGAATTCCTGAGGTCAGATGGCCCAGGATGTGAGTGGGCGTTAAGGCGTCTGGGGAGGGAACTCAAAACTGGATTATAGATGGCAGAGAGTTGGTGTCGTAAACCACCGCCTCTGTTCAAAGATGGTCGCTCACAGTGGACATAGATGCTTCTTTCACTCCTCTTTCAAACCATCTGTCCTCTCTGTCCAAAATGTGAACATTGGCATCCTCAAAAGAGTGACCTTTGACCTTTAGATGCAGATGGACAGCTGAATCTTGTCCTGTGGAGGTGGCTCTTCTGTGTTGTGCCATGCGCTTGTGAAGTGGCTGTTTGGTCTCTTCGGAATTATGGAGATCTTAGTTGAAGATGGTTGGATTCAACTCATTGTTTTGTTTTGGAGGTCTAGTGTGTACTTATTGTAAGGCCACGGCTATGTCCTTGGACAAGCTCCCTAACGCTGGTGAAGACCTTTATGGTAGCTCTGACACAAGCATGAGAGTGTGTAGTTTGTGCAAATGGATGAAATTGTAAAAACTGAGGTGGTGTTACAAAAATGCGTCCGTCTAATCTGAATCCTGTAGCTTTATAAATCTCATCATATGAACCTTTTACTTCCTTTTATTAGCACCAAAGCTGTTAAATAAATATTTGTATCACTATTAGAACAAATTTTCAATCAGCATTATTTCTTCCTTTTATAAAAAGGGAGTTTTGTGGCAAACATTTGTTGAGGGAAGTGAAAAAAGTAGTGGTTTTGCTAACTAAAAGCCAGGAGAAACAAAACAAAAAACCTTCTTTATTTGTCTCAGATGCTTTCAGTCAGTTAATAACCAACATCTGAAACACTGGAATATCAAAGCCAAAAGAATTTTTGTTTGACCCAACAAGAATCGCCCATGATAAACTCTTTTCATTTTTTAAGTTCAGATTTAGTTGTACACAATAGCTTTTCTGGAGGTTGGTTTACCTCTTTCCATGAAAGCATGCTGGATGAGTGCACTGTTTAAAGGGCACTTAAAAACATTTCTCATGTGACAATACAAAGATGTTCCTAGGAGCACCGTGTCACCACACAGTGTTATGCAAATACAATAGAAACTCTGAGCATGCCTCCAAATCATTTATACTCAACAGGCACATGAGCTAAAGTGAGAACAGAGACTGAACAATATCCCATTTACATCAGCCTCAGAATGACATCAAGCATGAAGACCTTTCCTTGACTTCTGCTGCATAATGATGATAATAAATCAGAAAGATAGATCTGAGATCATGAAACAGATGGGTAACAAAAACGACCTTTTAAAACTTGGCTTGACTTGGTTCACTTTAATATTTTATTGGAAACAAACACAATCATAGAAATTGCAGATTTTTTTCTATCAGAATCAGAAAAGTCAGCTTCTATATTAATATTCATGTGGAACATATTGTAAGATCTGTGAACAACTGGAATAAAAGCTGAAATTCAAAGCTCAAAGGTTGCTATTACTAATAACTTATAGGTTTGCAAACTTAACCGTACATTCACTGGACTATTTATTAGTTACACCTTGCCAGTATCAGTTCGGACCCTCTTTTGCTTTTATAACTGCCATAATCGTTGTGGCACAGATCAACAAAGTGCTGGAAACATCACAATTGAAGCTTGAGTCCATTTTGCTGCAGATTTGTCGACTGCGCATCCACGATACACCATATCCCAAAAGTGCTCTTATTGGATGATTGTGGGGTCATGTAAGTACAGTGAACTCATGTTCAAGAAACCATTTGGAGATGATCTGAGCTTTGTGACATGGCGCGTTATCCTGCTGAGAGCAACCATCAGAAGATAGTGTGGTGATAAAGGGATGGCATGGTCAGCAACAATACTCAGACTGTAACCTGTTAACAATGCTCAGCTAAGCACTAAGAGGCCAAAGTGTGTCAAGAAAATATCTCCCACACGATTAACAGCAGCAGCAGCAGCAGCAGCAGCAGCAGCAGCAGAAGCAGCAGTCTAACTGTTGATAAAAGGCATGATGGATTCATGCTTTTGTGTTCATGCAAAATTCTGACCCCAGAATTCATCACAGATTCATCAGACTGATGTTTTTCCAATCTTCTATTGCTCAATATTGATGAGCCTGTGTGAATTGTAGCCTCAGTTTCCTGTTCTTTGCTGACAGGAAACCGTGCTAGACGTCTGCAGCCCATCTGCTTCATGGTTTGACGCGATCCTCTTCAGAAATACTCTTCTGCATACCTTGGTTGTAACAAGTGGATATTTGAGTTACTGTTGCTTTCTATCAGCTCAAGTGGTCTGGCCCCTTTTCCTCTGCCCTCTGGCATCAACAATGCATTTTTGCCCAGAGATCTGCTGTTTACTTAATATTTTCTCTTTTTCTGACCATTCTCTGTAAACACTGGAGATGGCTGTGTGGGAAAATTCCAGTAGATGAGCAGTTTTTTTTTTTAATACCCAGGCCTGTCTATATGATACTGATATGTTGTGGTCAGATTCACTGAAATCAACCTTCTTCCTCATTCTGATATGCAGTTTGAACTTCAGTAGGTTGGATAGACCATTAATGCATCGCTAAAAACACTTCATTGCTGCTGTATGATTGGCTGATTAGACAACAGTTGAAAAACAAACAAACAGTTGAACATGTTTATCTAACAAAGAGACTAGTGCTTATCAGTGTTGGTCAAGTTACTTGAAAAAAGTAATCAGTAACTAATTACTGATTACTCCCCCAAAAAAGTAATCCAGTTACTTTACCGATTACTCATTTTTAAAAGTAATTAATTACTTAGTTACTTAGTTAAAAACACGATTTACAACCTGAATAGGTGATAAAGTGATAGATCTTTCAGCCCAATTCTACTTTTTCTGCATAATCATCATACAAAATGTAATCAAATCAAAATCAAAGTCTCTTTTTAAAACTTGTTTTATTAGTTTTAATCTTTTAACTTTATGCATCAAGCAAAAAATTTAATTATATGCAACATTCACTGACTGGAAGAAATTAGTTGCACATTTAAACCTATTTTCTGCACATTCCAGCTCATAAAATATATATATATATAAATATATATATATATATATATATATATTTGTGTTTACACTCAGTCTTTCAAATAGATGCAAGTAAAACACAGCAGAAAATAAATAAAGTCAAAGACTAGCGGTCCTGTTGCTCTATTTTCACCTGTAAAGCAGGAGTGGGGTAGGCGGAGGTTTACCCTGGTGCAGGTGTGCAGCGGTCAGTGGAAGGATACAGCAGTTTCTCTGTGAGTTTCCCATTACGTCGTAGCTACTCGGTGCTTGCTCGGAAGTTTAGGGTTTTTTTCGCTGTAAAAAGAAGTTTTCTTCCCACGCACAACGGACACTAATGTTTTTGTCACTTTTTATGGAATCAAACTCAAAGTAAGGTCAGTACTTCCACGCTTTAAACGCTGCACGCTCATACTCTCTCTGCACTCGATATATGATCCATTGTTGATCTGCACACAGCTGTTGTCACGAACGTCGCACTCGCTTACGTCACTGTCATGAGACATTCTCGCAAAAAACTCACGGTTTTAGTAACGCAGTAACGCAGCGTTCCTACGGGAAAGTAACGGTAATCTAATTACCGTTTTTGCAATAGTAATCCCTTACTTTACTCGTTACTTGAAAAAAGTAATCGGGCAGTTACAAGTAACGCGTTACTGCCCATCTCTGGTGCTTATACACGAGAGGCATGACATACATATACATGTAAAAAAGCAAGACAAGACCGGTTTGGATCCAAGATATGCGTCTGTCAAACTGAAACTTGGACAACCTGCATCCTGCTACCGTAACAATCTGTAAGGATACTATTAATATAAACTGCAACGCAAGAGCAACTTTTGATGATTTGTATGGTAAACTGCAGCAAGAGGCTTTTATTTGGCTTGAAAACAAATTGGGCTTTTTAGAAAGAACAGTTGTTAGCTCTAAAATGTAGCCCGAAAACAAGAATTAATCAAGTATTTGCCTCAGTCTCACTTTTATGGGCTTACATTTACTGAAAGATATTTTATGACTTTCTCCAAGAATATACATTTCCCAGATGTTTAACATATGGCAGACTTCCTGATGTCAAGCACTTTATGCATTTCCCGAGGCTCATGAATGTTCAAGGTGTTGATTTGTTTGTATTTTTTCTGTGAAACACCTACAACTCCGCCATCAATAGAGCCACACTCACACTCACACTCTTTCAGTAATTCTTCATACAGCACTCTCCTGTGAAAGAGTCAGTGGCTTCCATGGAAACTGTTAGCTTTGGTGACATATAAGCAAATGTTTGATCCATACTCTTTGAAACAGTTACTACAATCCAATATAAAAGCAGTATAATCGAGGACTAAAACAAGTATAAAATAATTCATTCAAAAACAATATCGACAGATTTTATCTGTGACACAAATAATATTTAATTCACTGAGGTTCAGGTCTGAGGGTATAGTTTACATGTTTCCCATCTTCAAATCCCCCCAAATATTTAAGCTGGATTTAAATATTTCTTTTTTACTTGTGTCCCTAGACTCGACCTTTCCATAATGCATTTAATACTTCCTTGTTGGGGCATTACTTAGTGCTATTATGGTTTAACTTTAATTTTCAGAGAAAATGCCTTCATGCTTCATGCATGGTCTTCATGCACATTTTGGTATAATGCAAAATTCTATCCAACATAATAACAGAATACTGATGCAGTATCTGAAATGGGGAGCATGCTATGCCTCCAAGACCCCCAATTAAAGGAAACAGCTGAAAACATAACATATCCAGCACCATGCCTCACAGCTGGTATGAGCTTCTTATAAAAACACGTTATACATGTTCCAAAGTTCACAGCCCATTCTAGGACACTTATGTCATGTGTGATCTTGCCTGTTGAGAAGGCAGATTGTGGGTTTCGGGTTTCTTTAGATTGACTCATAAAGACAACACGAGTGAGGTCATTCTGTGGTTGCAAATTTTGAAGCCATCCTGATAACCTTCTCCCACCAACGATGTGGAGATCCAACCCTTTTAGATCCAATTAAAATCAAGACACTTAAAAAGATGCTCTGGAAAAGAGCAGAATTCTTGGAACAGAGTTTAATGCACTGAATCATATGAACAGCAGGAAAAACACATACAGATATTTAGCAAGAGAATTACAAAGCAGAAAGCAAGCAAAGCCAAACCCCGGGGTGTACAGTAGTGATGTGCGATACCACTGATTTGCTTTCTGATCCGATACCAAGTAAAATTCAGGGTGGTATCGACGATACTGATCCAATTCCGATACTTTGTACAAAAACTTTTTTTTACTGTATCTTTTATTGTACCTCAAATTATAGCTTCATAATGATTACAGGACATCAGATTACTTGTTCTTATCACTTAATAATGCAGAATTATCATACAGAAAACTGAAGTTGTGTGCCATTTCAGCATGTTGTCTGCTTGCAGCACTAAAGGACTCCTTGCCCTAGCAGGACCTGTCCCTCTCCTCGTCTTCAGTTCACCTCAACATACGCTCGTCATATTCTGTAATATGATTTACTCTGAGGTGTTTGATGAGGTAAATGGTGTCGCCACAACACCTCACTTTCTTGCCACATGTATCACAAACAGCATCTTGGCTGTTTGTGGAGGTAAAATACGCACATTACTCCATTTACGCCCAGCCATTGCTGTGAGTGCGCATGCCAAGGGGCTGCAACACATTTATACAGCCGTATTTCGCACATGACTATTAAAGGCGGAAGAGGAAGTAGTTCCTTCCAATGTAGACAATCCAAATGATATAGTTTCTTTCCACTCTGTTCCTGTTAATGATAAACTACAAATTTACCCTAAATTACTAAAATATCGATATTTTAATATGAGAATCGATTCTAGAACATAAATGACTGGTATCCGAGGAATCGATATTTCAGTATCGATCCGCACATCACTAGTGTACAGCCTTAAGCACAGACAGCAGAGCAACACAGAGCTGGGCAGAGAGTAACAGCAGAGGGGAAAAAAGTGCTGGGGGTGTCCTCTGGTCCCCTAATATATAGGGACCAGTATCCCCGCCCCCTGCTGCTGGGTAACTTTCCCACGCGCCCAAACACAGCTGCAGGGGTCGGGTACAGGCCAGGGTACGGGCAGGGCTCTGGCTGAGGGCTCTGCCCAAAGGGACACCCTTAGGTCAACCCTTTACTTTGCCTTCTGACAATAGGTCACATGGTCAAAGGTCACACATTAATCCTAATTATTAAATCTTTACAATATATAATCTTATAACTACATAGGTTCTTAAAACACTTCAGTGTAGTTCAAAGTATGTGTGTGTGTGTGTGTGTGTGTGTGTGTGTGTGTGTGTGTGTGTGTGTGTGATTATATCGTATTATATTTTATCGTGATGTGTTCAGGATCTCTGTTACAATGTTACTGTTTTGGTTGTGCTGCATGAAAGACGTTGAGTGTGTATTAGGGAAGGTTAGGTGAGTTATTCAGGAAAACTGTTACTGTACCACCTTAATAAACCTCGGTGAAGCAAAATGTCTTGTGCTTAAGACTCTACATGAAAGTTAAAATATATATGTTCAGTGCACATAGATATATAGTGTATATAGTTACATAGTTATACATACCACACAAAAATCCACCACAATTCGTTACAGGAAACCAAAGACAAATATAAACAAAGAAAATTTGCCCTGTTATCATTCTGAGAACCAGTTTAAGTTCCAACCCTTTAACTATTAAGCTCTAATTTTTTTACAACCTTTCATTAATGTCAGTGAATGTTGTTAAAAATAATTCCCAAGAAACATGCTTGTGTACCCCCCTCCCTCCCCCCACACAGAAAGTGGAGCAGGAAGCAGTCGCTCTTAAGGCCTTTTGGAAAGAGCAGTTGTTCTAAAACTGCTAAAAATATTAAAGGAAAACTGAAAACACATCAGATGTTATTATGGTACTCAGTAATGTGTTTGCTTTCATGTATGCCTGACAGCGTCGAGGCATGCTCATGATCTCATCATGTATCTCCTCCCCGATCTAGACCTCCCATCATTGAGCTCCAAGAAAGTCTGAAGTGAAACCTTGTGTCAAATGGACCAAAACATAATGCATAACGGCGGTGAGCCAGGCGGTGAGCACTCAAGCTCCCAGGCCACCCTCACGAAGTCTGCTTCTGATTATTTGATCAGAGACATTCACACCAGTGGCCTGGTCATATTGTATGGATCTACAGTGCTGAACCTGTTCTTTCTTGCACAAAGAAGCAGATACTGGTCCTGCTGATGGTTAAGGACCTTCTAAGGCCCTGTGCAGCTCTTCTAGAGAAATAAAATATTCTCCTCTGTCTCGAGACTCTGCTGGTAGACACAGTAAACCATCTGCCAATGATGCCAGGTTTTATTTCACTCACACAAAAGCAGCTGAACCTGACTACAACCCACTTTACTACTAACTAACCAGATCATTGTGCCAAAGGTTTTACTCACTTGATGCTATATTCTGATTAAAATGTTTTTGTTGAGCTGGCTGTGGTGCTCCTCCTTTTTGTGGTTGCTCATTGCTTTCTGTATTGTGTTTATTCACCCACTTCATGTCATTTTGAATTTCTATTGGTCAGAGTATGATCAGCATGCTTAATATATATATATATATAACCAAAATATGAGATCCATGACATCCAAATGACACAGACACTGCATTGAGTCTGGTCCCGAGCAAAATACATAATCTGATCTGACAATTCAATTCAATTTTCAATTCAATTTTATTTATATAGCGCCAAATCACAACAAAAGTCGCCTCAAGGCGCTTCATAGATACAGAGAAAAACCCAACAATCATATGACCCCCTATGAGCAGCACTTTGGCGACAGTGGGAAGGAAAAACTCCCTTTTAACAGGAAGAAACCTCCGGCAGAACCAGGCTCAGGGAGGGGCGGGGCCATCTGCTGTGATTGGTTGGGGTGAGAGAAGGAAGACAGGATAAAGACATGCTGTGGAAGAGAGACAAGAGACAAGAGTGAAACGACCAAGTGTAGCTGAGATAGATGAGGAACAGAAGGATGAATTCTTGATGATTTCTTGCAGTATTTGAGGGGAAAAAGCTGATTATACTGGATGAAAATGTTGACCTGATAAATACAGTACTTGGCTGTAGTTTAGGAGGTGATCTGCTGATCGGAAGGTTGGTGGTTCGATTCCTGGCTCGCCCACTCTGCATGCCAAATATCCTTGGGCAAGATATTAACCTCCACTTGCTCTCCGATGCATCCATCATACGCATGAACGTGTGTGAGTGTATGTTAGTTAAAGCACTGACAAAGCTTAGAGTGCTTGTGTGAATGGGTGTGTATGGGTAAATGTGGCGTGTTGTATAGAGCAGTTTGAATACTCCAGGAGAGTAGAAAAGCGCTGTATAAGAATTACAACGGAGAGACCAAACAGCCACTTCACAAGCGCATGGCACAACACAGAAGAGCCACCTCCACAGGACAAGACTCAGCAGTCCAACTGCATCAAAAGGTCAAAGGTCACTCTTTCGAGGATGCCAATGTTCACATTTTGGACAGAGAGGACAGATGGTTTGAAAGAGGAGTGAAAGAAGCATCTATGTCCACTGTGAGCGACCATCTTTGAACAGAGGCGGTGGTTTACGACACCAACTCTCTGCCATCTATAATCCAGTTTTGAGTTCCCTCCCCAGACGCCTTAACGCCCACTCACATCCTGGGTCATCTGACCTCAGGAAATCACATGATAAGGTGGGGCCAGGTTTCACAATGAACTCACCTGAAACTCTGGCTGATTGGGACCCACACCCAGTTCCACACCTTGGCTCAGGCGATTAGAGGATCATCAGGGGGTCCTTTTGTCCCTCTGTGGGGGGAAACTCCCACTAGGTTTATATCTGGGACTCCCCACCAAGGTTATTATCGTTAACGAAAACTAACGAAATAACGAAAACTAGAAGTGAAAAAACATTTTCGTTAACGGAAATAAAAATAAAAACAAAAAAAGGAAAACTAACTAAAACTGGAATGAGTGTTCACAAAACTAACTAAAATTAACTGAATTTATAGCAAAAATGTGTTTAGTTTTCATTGATGTGTGCGTGTCATACAAGAGTCAAGGGTGAAAATGAAGTTTAGTTTCCAGATTTTTTTCTTGCTGTGTCTCATTATGCCAGCAGGGGGCAGCACGTTAGTCGAGTCGTCTGTGTTGCTGCTCCGTCCACGCGCAGAATCATGTCAGGAAAAGTCGGGAGCCAGAGTCCAATTTGGGATTACTTTGAATATGACTGTGTTTTGGATAAAACAAGTGTCTTGTAGTGGAAACAGACAAATCATGAGGGACATTTCTAAAGGGAAAAAATCCCACAAACCTTAAAGTGCACTTGAAAAGCTCACACAAGAAGGCTAACCTAGCTTAGCTTGAGAAGGTAAGGGAGCACACTCAACCCTCATCCCCAGAAAACAGAAGCTAACCCCAGGCAAGGCAGCGTGATGCATCCCGAGACAACAGGACGGGGATATCTACACAACTGTGTGAGTCAATTACCTTCAAAAAGTTTATCAGTTCACTTGAACCAAAATTAGAACACCCGGTGCTGCGAGAGTTAATAGTCTCATTGGGGCCAAGATATACATTTTATAGTTGCCTGGTATCAATGGTTGTTCATCTGCCTTTATTTATTTATTTAAAGAACCCATAGGTGGGAATGTGAGTTGTCTGTCTCTGCGTGTTAGCCCTGCGACAGACAGGCGACCTGTCCAGGGTGCAGTATGGTAGCTGGAATAGCAACATACCCAAGGATGAGCAGAATGACTGATATGATGAAACTGGGATTTTGTTACACTTAATTATTGCAAACACAACTAAAACTATAACTGAAACTAATCAAAACTAAACTGAAACTAAGGATTTTCAAAAAAATAAAAACTAAACTAGCAAACAATTGGTAAAAACTAATTAAAACTGATATAAAATTGAAAATCTGAAGTCAAAAGTAAATAAAAATACAAACTAATGAAAATTGCAAAACTATTAAAACCCTGCTCCCCACCATTTGACCTTAGAACTGAAGAAGCTTCTTGGATGAGAGGTGAAACGTCTTCAAGCAACTTAAAGAAGTCCAGACGCTTTTCTTTGCAAGCTCCTTTGACTACGATGACCTGGATGACTGAGAACCTTCACAGACATATGCTGTATAAGAATCACTCCATTTACCATTTGTCCAGTATTTGTAAGTAATATTGACCGGATCCCATATTTCTAAGAACAAGAAGACCAAATTCTTATTGTGAACTTCAAATAAAAGCAAACATGGAACTACATTTTCGAATGGTTACTAAATTGGAACAGAACTTGTTGCTCCTGTTTGCTCCCTTTGGGATGTGGATTGTCTGTGTAAACAGGCATAAGTGGACGGCAATTAGTGTGAACAAACCAAGCAGTAAACAACTTGACTCTCTATCCGCAGCAGCTTCACCCTGAGAAAGGGCCATTGTTCAGGGCAGTCAGAAAATGAGTACAAAACAGGATATACTCCTAGCTTTCCTGTAAAGGGTGCAGACAAATATTAAACTGAAAAGACTTTCAGGGCACAAAAGGCTTTACAACACCACACACTTTCCTGCACTCTTCCTTTTACAGACTTAAAAATGGGTAATTACTCATTTCTAACTTGACAGTCCCCACAGGTGACTGTGACCTTAATCAGGATAACAGATTGCGGCGGTCACCACTTTCTGTGGGCCATGTTGTTTTTTATTTTCCTTGTAGGAGTCTTGTACATCTTTTAAGTATGTGATTTTTTTTTTTAGCATGGACTGACCAGCCTGAGTTTTGATTTATTGTTGGGGCCAACCAATGTTCACAAAAATATATCCAGTCAAATTAAAAGTTAATTAATTGAGGATGACATTGTTGCAAAGAAGCCTCGAGTCGCTGAGGTGACAGCAAAGTTATATTATACTTGAAGACTCTCCAAATTAAAAGCATACTTTGGAAATAAGAATATTAGGTTCCAAGTTAAGAAGTATTAACCCAAGAAAAATTACTTTTTCATATACAAGCTAGATTATGAAGACAGCTTTTACATGAACTGATCAGAAGACTTAAGGTTGCCAACTCATTCTTAACTCTTCTCTCATGTAATGCACAACTCCTACATTATGCATTAACCTCAGCTTTAGCATCTGTGCATTTCTTATTCTTCTTTTGTCTCATTTGTATGTACACTGCGGCTCCGAGAATCCCGGTGGCTACATGCCCCTGACCAAGGCCTTTAGCCTTCAACTGTTCCACTGGCCAAAAGCAGAAGACACTGATGGTAGAGTCAGTACTGATATGTGGATCTACGAGAACATGGGAATATAAAGTCAGCACTATAAAGCCATAAAAAGAAGCAAATGTCTAGATGAAAAAGTTATATCCTTTATTGGTATTGACTGCTTTGAGCCGCATGAATATGAGAGAGGAAAGGAGAAAACTGAGGCAAATAGAAACATGAGCTAGAATATTAATGCACTCATTTGAAATGGGAAGCTGCTGAGAATACACTGTAAAAGAAGTTACACAGTGGTATCCACACAGTGCATGACCAGCATGGCTGATAACTCAAGCACGAATTCCAGGGAAAGTACAGGAAGTATAGTTGAACTTCAGCCCATAATGTAATTCCTCAGTGCTTCCCTTCGAGGGGACAAAGTCCTTATAGGTGTGATAACATCTCTGCAGATAATAATCACATTCTCCTTCCCACTGCACCAGTTTCTCAGAGGTAGGTTGATTTTGTGGATGCATACATATTGTAATTACTATTCCTTCATGCAGGTCGAATAAAACTAATTATTTGCATTTTTTAAAGAGAATGCACAGCATCACAGCATTGAATGCTCGGGAGAAAACTCGATCAAATTAAAAACACTTTTGGCTTTGGTTTGATAAACACGGCCTGATTCCAATTCTTATTTTGGTATAAGAAGCATGCAATACATTTTTTAAAAGTTTCTCATAGGTTTATTCTATGTTTTAGGTTTAAACAGTCAGTGTTCAGAGAACAGTGAAGATCAGTGTAAGTAAAGAGAATATTTAAAGTGTTGCACAATTTCTGTATGCAGCAGGAGAGGTTGTTTTGCATTCTGAGGTCATGCCACTGCGACTTTGCAAATTCTATGTCCACGGTCATTTCAAGAACATCAAAGGTCGTGATTGACCGTCAAAGTCAAGCTCACTGGAAGAAAACTGTTGATAAGACTTTTGATAACAAAATAAACTATGTGGAAACTGATAAAAGTGCAATATTGAAGCAGTTATGCCTCAAGCATCAGCATCATAAACCTTCAAGGCATTTCAAATCCCCAGGCAGGCACAGAAAGCCCTCAGTGCTGAGAAACACACACAATCAAATCTCCATGGACATGTTCCACTCGTGACCCCACTAAGAATATTAAGAGGGTGCCAGTCACTCACAAGTTAACTGTCAACTCAATAAATGTCTTAAGTGTTGTGACAGGATCGAGTGGCTCTGTTGGTTTTTTTCTGCCTTAGCAGAATTGAATATTGCCATCTTGTTGGTTGGCATTGTTCAATGGTGTCAAGCTGTTTGGCATGAAGATCTACAAATCTGGTGCAAAAATTGCCTCTTAGATGCCCTGCTTGAGTAAACACATGAGTGGAAGTGGCTGCCACCACAAACTATGAGCCCTATCTTAAGAACCACTTCAGGCCCACTCTTTCCCAGTGACAACAACCAAGTGTGCAGTCACACACTAATCTCACACATCGACTCAATAACAGTTTGAGTGAGTTTCAAGATGTAGGACTTTACTTGTAGCCAAAAGCACTTATAATTCAAAGCCTGCATGAATGGGGATGGGTACATCAGGAAGAGCATCGAACATGTTGATTTTTAAGAATGACATTTCCATGCCTGATTGGTCAACAGGATGCTGGTAGAAACTGACCTATTGTTGGCTAGATACAAAGACGAGAAGGGATGCTACGGAGCCCCGCAGGGGACATGGGAGAAAAAAAAATTAAGACGGACTTTTGCGAGATCTCGCAAAAGTTTTGCGAGATCTCGCAAAACTAACTCGGGATCTCGCAAAAGTTTTGCGAGATCTCGCAAACATTTTAGCCGCATTCTTCGGACGCTGGCTCGAAGCCGACCGGGAGGTCGAGGCACGATGTGCCGGGAAAGCGGTGTTCCTCCCGGCTGTAGTAGGTCTCGACCTCCCGTTAGCTTCGAGCTAATGGGAAGAATGCGGCTAAAACTTTTGCGAGATCTTGCAAAAGTTTTGCGAGATCTTGCAAAAGTTTTGCGAGATCCCGAGTTTGTTTTGCGAGATCTCGCAAATGTTTTGCGAGATCCCTGTCACTACCCGATCCGTACCGGAAACCCGATCGAACCCCGCATGCGCAAATCTTACGTCACTTCCTCTCTTTGCCAACATTGCGACATTCAATATATTTGAATGATACGGTTAGCGCCCAGTTAGCTCCTAGCATTTCTCAACAGCTCTGCCTCCTTTTCGACTGCCCGGGACATTTAAACAATGGATAATCCGTATACAAACAAATTCATACTTTTCTCCTCAACAGAGAGCGTTCCCCGATTGAACAAAAGCGCCGTAAAATAAGAAGAATGGCGCCTAATTACAGACTTAATAATACTGATTTAGCAATGTGTCACGTGAAGATTCATCAGCCAGATGAAGTGTTTACTGACAATTGACAGTGATAGCGGACATCATCATCACTATTCCAGTCAACCCTCTCCACACAGACGAGCATAAACACACTCGACTATCACTAAATCAAATTTAACACACGTTTGTAATGACGCCAATTCATTTTACAATGGGGTTTCCTCGTACACTGGGGGAGTAAACTGCCATTAAACGAACAGAAGAAGAAGAAAACATCTGCACATGCGCGGTACGGATCGGGTAGACCCGAATTGTACGGTCTGACTTTGCACATGCGCAGTAAGGATCAGGGAGTCCCGATCCGTAACTATCTTTTTATTTTTCGTTTTTGTCTACATTGTACTGAAATGCTTCATTATTGCAAACATTTTAAGAGATACTTATTATTCTTAACATCTTAACCGATACTCTGACCCATAACTATCGTAAAACACTTCGACCGGAAGTAGACACCTTTCGCGCATGCGGGGTACCGATCGGGTTTCCGGTACGGATCGGGTAGTGACAATCCCGAGTTTCTTTTGCAAGATCTCGCAAAACTTTTGCGAGATCCCGAGTTTGTTTTGCGAGATCTCGCAAAAGTCCGTCTTAATTTTTTTTTCTCCCATGTCCCCTGCGGGGCTCCGTAGGATGCAGTGAGAGAGCAGGAAAGGTAGTGCTGAGGCGAGAATTGGGAGTTTAAATGTAGAGAATATTACTGGCAAAGGGAGAGAGCTAACTGAGATGATGGTTAGAAGGAAAGTAGATATATTATGTGTTCAGGACACTGGGTGGAAAGGAAGGAAGGCCACGAGCTTTAGAGGTGGTTTTAACTGTTTGACCGTGGTATTGACAGGAAGTGAAATAGAGTGGGGGTTCTCTTGAAGTAATGGTGTTGTGGAGGTGAAGAGTGTCAGACGGGATCATGAGTTTGGAGCTCGAAATTGCAGAGACGATGTTGAATGTTGTCAGTCTGAATGCCCCACAAGGTGGATGTCAGCTATAAGAGAAAGAAGATTTCTGGAGTGGTGGAAAGTGTTCCCAGGGGGAGAGTGGTGATTGGAGCAGACGTCAGCGGACATGTAGGTGAAGGTAACAAGGGTGTTGGGTAAGTATAGTGTAAGTATGGGAAGAAATGCAGGAGGGCAGATGGTAGAGGATTTTGCGAAAGGGATGGAAAGGGCTGTGGTGAAGAGGAGTGGAGGAAGCTACTGACTACGTCTTATGTAGAAGGTGGAGAGGAGAGAGACTGCAAGGTGGTGTCAAGGGAGTGCTGGAAAGTATTCAAAGGGAGACGTTAGTAAAGAAACACTGTGGTAGTCAGGGACATAAAGAAAGAATGACACCAAGGGTGGAGAAAATGACTTCTATCCACTGGGCTCGACAGAGAGAGGTGCAGCTGATTGGGGTGGTTAAGGGTAGAGATGGAAATGTGCTAATGATGAAGAGAGTGCGTTGAGAAGATGGAAGGAGTACTTTGAGGAGTTGATGAAAAATGAAAATGAGAGTGAGAGAGAGGAGGAGGATGCGAGCAAAATCAAGAAGTGCAAAGGATTGGCAGGGAGGAAGTGAAGGCAGCTATGAAGACAATGAAGAGTATAGGAAGTATGGGGAGAGAGAACAGTTCACATTTTAAGCAGGTTGTTTAAAACAATCTTGAGGGA
Source organism: Neolamprologus multifasciatus (assembly GCF_963576455.1). Lineage (NCBI taxonomy): Eukaryota > Metazoa > Chordata > Actinopteri > Cichliformes > Cichlidae > Neolamprologus > Neolamprologus multifasciatus. Next base: position 35,048,925 of record NC_140440.1, read on the forward strand.
GATTTACAGAGAAGGTCAGAAGGAGTTGGACTGTCTTAGAGCATCTCGAGATAGGATAGGGAGGAGGAACTGTGGTGCTGAATGAGGAAGTCAGGACTAGCAGAGAAGTATGTGAGGCTGGTGCAGGACGTGTATGACGACAGTGAAACAGTGGTGAGGTGTGTGCTAGGACTGACAGCTGGGTCAAAGGTCGGGGTGGGAATACATCAGATCTGCTCTGAGCCCTTTCTTGTTTGCAATTGTGATGGAGAGGCAGACAGACAAGATGAGGCAGGAGTCACCGTGGACTGTGATGTTCATGGATGACGTGATGTGTAGTGAGAGTAGGAAGAAGGTAGAAGAGGACTTGGAAAGGGGGAGATCTGCTCCGGAGACAAGAGGAATACAAAACAGATGTAACAGTGAAGATGCAGGGAGCAGAAGTAGGGAAGGAGAGTGAAAGGGAAGGTTTAGACGATGGTTATGAGACCTGCTATGATGTATGCTTTACAAATGGCAGCACTAGCAAAAACACAGGAGGACAAGATGAAAGTGGGAGAGTTGAAGAGAATAAGATTTTTGTCAGGAGTGACCAGGATTTTAAATAAAGTAAATTTTAAAAAAGAGTATATCAGTGGGAGGACTCAGGTCAAGTATTTTGGAGACAAAGCTGCAGAGGCAAAGTTAGCAAACAATTTGGACAAGCTATAGCTGGCTGTTTTTGTTTTCTTTTTTTAGAACACACATGGCATGGATTATTGAGGAGTTGGAGCAGTCAGTGGTCAGTGAAGAATAAATGGGAATAGAAGGGAAAAAAGAAGCACACTGAAAAGAGCTGCAATCCCAGGGGAGTCATAAATCAGGACTTCTATTCTAAAAATATTTTGTTGTGTTTTGAATTAAAGAACGCTGCTACATGGTAGATCATCCACAAACATGAATACACATCCAAAGCACATTTATTATGAACCGATGACAGATATTTATGGCAGATAGATTTATTACAACACTACCCCGTAAAAGGTCCTGTGGCTTCTTCCTAACTATGTTTTTGACAAAGAGCTCAAACACATATGGTTAATTTGTTCCCATGTCAGTGGGAATTTTTTTTGTATGTCTATGTGTCGCTTAAGAAATTGGAAACTGCCACCCTGTGCCCACGTTTGTGTCGAAGTCAACACATTTGGTGTGATACTGTGGACTATTTCTGGCTCTTCAAACACATACATGAACTCCACCTCTGCTTCTCCGGTGTGGAGACGAAGCAGCCTGCGGGTCTTCACAGAGACAGGAAGAGGGTAGCTCTGGGACAGGAAGACAAGCAGATTTCCCTGGTGGGAAGCCCCATTAGTCTGTCATAGATTTACAGAGGAAAAACACAATGGAAGCTGCAAACACAGTTGAACTCCCTGCTGGAGACCTGCTAAAGCCTAAAGTAATAATCTCATTATTTTTATCTAACAACCATGAACATTTTCCCTTTTAAATTGAACTCGTGTGATATGTAAAACGTATTAGCAAATTCTAGTACATTAACTTTTTAATTATTAAAAAAAAAGTCGAGTTGTTTTGTTAAAAGAATATTTGCTTGATAAGAAAAACTCAGACAAATTCATTTGGTTTACCTAAAACAATGAAATGAATAAGGTGGGACGCAATCTTACGTTTAAAAAGAATCTTAATTACATAAACCTTCGAATATGGTGCGATTTTTTAAAAACGAATTCTAGTTTTTGACATACTTTGAACAACAATAATATATGTTTGACACACTAATTCATAATTTTTTACACAGTAAATCTGATGCATAATGGGGCCTCCACAAAAAAAGAGCGAGAAAGGAAAGAAACACGTCACACTGAGAAATTTAAATGAGTTGATCAGAAAATAGAAAACCGTGAAAACTGTTCATCAAAGCATTTCATGTTTCATAGATCCAAATAAAAACATATTCATAAAGAAAGACTAATGTACAGTTGATAAATAAATAACTGAATTACAACAAGCTGACTGTTCTAGCAGATTAAAACCAGTAAAACCTACAAACTATAAATACACATTCCCAATCTGCATCATCTCTCAAAGCCTCTGTTCTCATATCATCACTACCCGACTCCGCCCTACATTCATCATATTTCCTGTACAACTCCAAGCGAGCCTATCTGCACCATCCAGTGAGAACACAGCTCCTAGTACAACAGTTGGCTTTCAACAGACATCATTGACCTTGATATCTAATTGTACAGTGGAAATGGAGCTTAGCTCCTATGTGAAGTCATTTAGCGTTGCTCTTTTTGCAATTATACGGCACTGATTGGCTTTGCTAACACGCGAGGATCCCAGAGGGCCTTTCTGGGCAAACAAAAACACTGCTACAGCGAACCCTGACCGCGGCTCTTTTACAGGGCTAACTCTGACAAGGAAAAACACCGACTCAGAAAATCAGTGAAAGGAATATCTGTGACCAGGCATACAGATGTAATGCAGTACATAACTACAGACAGTGACTGTTTATAGGCGTACTGTCTGACTTTTTCTTTCAAAGAGAGAAAAATGACCTCTCTGAGAACAGAAATGATATACAATGAAACATTAAGATGAAGGGCTTTGGTAAGTGACAGACTAATTGTTCAGGGACAAGATGAATGCATATTAATCTACGGTGCTACATGAAAAGGCATTTGAAGAACTAATAGTGAGGATGATAGACTCTTGTGTTTGGTTGTGTGGGTTTCTTTGTCTCCCTCAAGGGCGAGACGTAAGACTGCACACCTGAATTGTTTCAGCCTAATTGCAGGTTCCAACAGTCAACCAAGTCTTCATATCTTATTTTGTTTCATTAGGAATAATTGCATTGAGCCAACATGTACCATCAGTTGTAATTTTTATTTATCTGGAGGGTGGTTTTTTTACAACAACTAAAAAATAAATAAATATGATGTGAGTCGTGATGATCAGCACCATCTGCTGTTATACACGTTGCGTGATCCATGCAAACAACCCACTGGAAAGCAACAGAGAAGCACTTAACCAACAGTGACATCTAGAGGTTTAAAATCAGACAGTATATCTAATCCTCCGATAAGCATGCATTGTGCCGTTTGTACGAAATTATCTGCTAATTGTGCTGCATAAAATCCTTACTCGGTGTGCCACTATGTGGAAAAAACCTGCATGTAAACTGAAAACTACGACTCTGCAACGTGGACGATCCAGTGTAATTTATTTGGCTTCTGGCTGTGGCCATCCAGTTAGTCATGCAACACTGTAATTTGGTGATCAGTGGGAGCTCCAGGGCAAGAAATAACAACGTAGATGGCTTCATGAGGCATGGCAGAACAAATGACAACCATTTAGCATCAAATTACATTGCTCTGCAAGGTCAACAGCACTGTGTGGGGAACCTAGAAAGTAAAAATTTTAAAGCTACTGTGCAATTGCATGAAACCGGTGCTGCAGAGAGCACAAATATGGATGTAATTTGTTGTAATCTATACAACAGTGACTTCTTCTTGTCAGTAATAAATGCAGGTAAAAGCACGAGTTGAATAGAATAAACCTGGGACAGATTCTTTTGAAACGGTAGATGGACTGGTTCTTATATAGCACTTTTCTACTCTAACTGAACACTCAAAGCACTTCTTACTGCAAGCCACAATCACCCATTCACACAGTGATTTATTCAATGCCTTAAGTGCTTTCTAACAATCACACACTCACACTCTGATGGATACATCACAGGAAATTTGGGCTTCAGAATGTACCCAAGGACACTTCAGCATGCAGACTTGGGGGTAGCTGGGATTGAACCACCGCACTTGTGTGACGTGTGAGGCATCCGAAGACATCAGCAGATTTGAGACACGCTTATCCCAAACAAATAGGAACAAACCCCATCGTGCATAACGATTGGCACGTTTGATCCATATGAAATCAGACTGGATACATTTACAGACTTCACAGGTTACGTAGCGTAAAAAACATTTCTTTTATAATTTATTTATAGAGGTGGGAATCACCATACATCCCACGATACGATATTATCACAATACTTAACGCACGATACGATATTATTGCAATTTTTAAAAATATTTTGCGATATTCAGATTCTGTACATAAAGGTAAACTTTATCAATATTCATTTATCTAATATCAAAGTCTCACACTCAGTCTTTCTCTCATTTCAGTTTTATTGTTGACAAACTGAACGGTTTGTATTACAGTCTAGTCCAACTTAACTGAATCAACCATCTGGTACAATTATAGCTATTCTGAACTATGCAGTTTATGAAAACTATGCAGCCCCTTCAGCAACTGAAGGATTTGAAAGTAAATTAAAACAAAATATAATTTTACATTAAATAAAAAAGTTTTAAACTTAATTCAAATAAAACATGTCTTAAATTAAAATAAGTAAACTGTCATGTTTATTGCTGCCAAAAACAAGTTAAACACATTTGGACAGTGAAGGAATGTCAGGATTCTTGCTCAGAAAAAGGATCAACATGCTCTGAAGTCAGAGCATGTTGATCCTTTTTTGTAACAAAATATCGATTTCTGCTGTCCCTGTATCGATACATTATTAGCAAACAAAATATCACGATGCTACACAGTATCGATTTTTTCCCCCACCCCTATTTATTTACCATGCACCAAGAGATAACTGAACAAATGGCTGCAACTTCTCTAAGTGTAAAGCCTCTTATTCTATAAATATGACGTGTTTATCCACTTTTACCCATTTGCCAGGTGCTCAAAATGTTATGATCTATTTTGTGACGGTTTAGGCTGCGAGAGTGAGATTGGTAAATTGTGCTTCTGGTCAGTGGTCCCAGCAGGCAGAGTGGTTCATTTAAGAGGCATGCAGTGCCCCTAGCAACCCATTAGGATTAGAAGCGAAGAAGGCCCAGCAGTGGAAGACCCCCCCTTTTTTTTTTCTTAAGACACACACACTAGCTACAGCAGCCCCAATACATTTCTCTCCCACTCACAGGTTCCTCTTTTATCTCCCACCACTAACAAAACACTGTGTCTGCCGTGCTGCCATTCTCACTCCTCTTCCTATATAAGTTTTTACTGCTTTGGGGAGGCGAGGGAGAAGGCTTCTGTGCGAAATGGATGAGCAATCACAGGCCCTTCCTTGAAGGTTATTACCCACACTTCTTGGCTTTTCTTCACGGCCACCATGAAGCCGATGGAGGAAAATGACAATGGTCAGGTTTGTTGAGTCAGAGCATTAAGCCACAAGCAGGAGAAATAGGTTTGACACTACAGGCTCTCCAAATCACCACACTGAGCCACCTAAATGCCACGGCAATAAGCAAAGAGACAGGCTGCATTTTTCATCACAGAAGGGGAGCTCGTTTCAGAGCGAAGGAGATTGGCGCGTCTCGTTTGGTACTTTTCTTAGACCGGCGGATGTGAAGTGTTGTCAAGGAACAGCTTCACAGCGGTAGGACAAAGCTTTCATTAAGGCTTAAATTGAGAGACATCACTAGAACCCAACACATCTGGGGAGCTTTTTAGTTCAGGTAAAGCAATGCTGAAAACAAATGAACCAGCCAAAAACTCATTACACAGCCAAAAACACAGCATCACATGACAGCAGAGACAAAGCAAAAAGTAAAATTAAAAAAGAAGGCCTGGTTTATTATCTCCCATCTGAAACACACATCTGGTCAAGGAGCATGATTAAATACAACCATCTAGTACGAGCTACGCTTTTTACAAAGGAAAAGCTGTCACCATGGCTTATTCTCTCAGCTACGTGGTTAGGTTGGTGAAACGAGCCACCCTAGCTCTCTCGAAATCGTGTTTTGGAACACGTCTACAAGCAGTCAGGTGCTTAAATAACTCACCACTATTAATACAAGTTAAGCTCCGCAAAGTCAGTGTGCATTATATTCAGTGTTGGGGAGTAACGCAATACATGTACCGCCGTTACGTATTTAAAATACAAAATATGAGTAACTGTATTCCGTTACAGTTACCGTTTAAAAAGGTGGTATTTAGAATACAGTTACTTTGTTGAAATAAATGGATTACACGGCGGTACTTCCCTGTTTCATATTGTGGCGGGTCAGGACTGTTTGGGTTTTGTTTGACAGCTACGTTCTGTTGTTCCAGGCAGCGTTACGGTTGCCATGGTTACAGGGTGACGCTCTCTCTCTGCGTGTTTCCTGGGTGAGAGAGGCCTTTTTGTTGTTGTTGTTGTGCTAAGCTAACAGGCAGAATGCTACAGGTATAGCTGTAAAGAATGTAGCATCATGGGCAGTGTAGTCCGTGCCGCAGGGAGAATGGACTGCCATACACGTTATGTGTCTGTGAGCGAGGGAGGGAGAAAAAGGAAAAGTACGAGCTGTCATCGAGCAGAAACGGGAACTGGAAGCATGTAAATATAATAATAACCACTGCAGCCAAGAAGAGAGCCTGACGAGCCCAGCTGTAAGTAAGCTATTAAGACTCGACTGTACACCGTGTTCGTGTTTTCCTCTGAAACAATAAGTTCCGTTGGAGCAGCCTTTCAACGCCTCTCTCTGTCTCTGCTAGCAAAGTTGACCCAGACAACAAAGTAAAGCTAGTTTTCAGCTACGAGCCGACACAGAACCCACCGTATTAGTCAGAGGTCCCTTTACTACGGTTCGGAGCCGCGGACCTTCAGTAACAGTAATAAATCACAGCAATAGTACATTCATGTAGTTGTAAACAGCATGATAATATATTAAGTAATCCAAAGTATTCAGAATACGTTACTCTCATTGAGTAACGTAACGGAATACGTTACAGAATACATTTTGGGGCATGTAATCTGTAATCTGTAATCTGTAATGGAATACATTTTAAAAGTAACCTTCCCAACACTGGACAGTCCTGACTGACTGAATTAACTTTGGACGATCAGTAACCCTGTGATCAGCATTTGTATTTCAATACACAACCCCAAAAGACTCTTTATGTGTGAGTATGACCTTTGAATAGCCTGGACACTTATTACTTATTAACCCTTTCTCCTGATTATTATTTTAAGGAACGTGACTAATACATAAACGCATGTATATGAGGAATTTGATGGTACAACCAAAGCGACACAAAGTAAAAAACTGCTTTGATACTAAAAATATTATTAGTATAGGTTAAATCGAGTTTGGTCACTGTTAGTAGCAGCTGTTCAGTTGCAGCATTTTTCAAGTGCAAAGAAACTTGCTAAAACAGTCTTTATGATGCAAGCATTGAATGAAGTTGGATGATAGTTTCGACAAGGATTGAACATTGCATTTACTAAAGCACAGTTTTGACTAATAAACTCATTGAGTAACGTAACGGAATACGTTACAGAATACATTTTGGGGCATGTATTCTGTAATCTGTAATGGAATACATTTTAAAAGTAACCTTCCCAACACTGATTATATTGCATTTTATGAATTTCCTCGTAACAAAATAGGTGTTTATTGTTTAAACATATTCCTCTTGTTCAACCACTGGAAGCATATGGTTAGCAATTTTGAAATTTGGCACAGAGATTGGAGACGGTCCCCTTGAGCACAATGGTGCCACCCATGGGTTGAAGTTAGAGGTGTGTTTATGCTGTAACATTTACCCCACTTTTAAAATAAGTTCTGTGGTTCTGAATTGGATTTCTTTGACTAAACTGAGCTCAAAGCACCGTAATGTCATTTTCTGCAATAAGGAGTGGTACCATATGAGATTTTATGAAACAGTGTACAATGTATTGCCAGTCGTCAGGGAAAACAAGCTTACCCGATGTGTTTTATATTTTTGGGCAATCGAGCTGCCAAACAGGAAACATGGCCATGTCTCAGAAACTGTTTCATGTATTGATGCCAAATGCAGTATAATGACTTTGCAGCCCTCACCCAGTGCATTATTGGACTACTGGTGTTCTGCACTTTTAATATGATCACATCAAGTTGCCATGGCTGCTCGGCCCCTTCCCCTCTTGCAGCTACACTCTGGCCATTGTTATTCTCCACAAACATGACACGAGCCTGGCTTGACAAAATACCCCCCTCCCAGGTTTGTCTTCCGATCTCATGAATCACAAACTTCTGGAATCAAAGTGATGAAGCGTAATCCCGGAATGATGAATGCCATCTTCCATTAGATGAAACAAAACAGTTTAAATTGCAGTGAGGAAAACTGGAGTTCGCAGTGATGCTACCTAGCAGGCACACACTCATTTTCACCCAGAGAAACCTCATAAATACAAGAGCACATTTGAAATCTGCACACCACCTCTGTGTTGAATAATTGATGAAGGGGTGAAGCTGTAAACACAGATTTACTGAAGAAACAACACACTATAAAAGTTTCCTGGAATGTCAAAAAATATGGTCTGAAATTATTTACTTGAGAGCTGCATGCTGTTGAATGTTGGTGCTCCCACTGACTGTATTTCTCTCGTCCTGTTGTCATGCCATTGTTTCAAAAGCTGCTCTGCTGTTTTTTGGTGCCAACTCCAAAGATCGAGTAGGTGCCTTTTTACATTGAGATTCATGGCAATTATTTCACTCCTCTGGTGGATTAATACAACTATACAAAGGATAGCTAAGACGTGCAGGCATTATTCAGAATTCCATGTCATGAATAAAGTAAATTATGTGGAAAAGGAATTACAAAACGCAGATGCAGGCAAATCCAATTTAATACTATGCATCAAGAAATGCTACCTAAAGTCTGAGTTTGTATATCCTTTGTGCAACAGACAGTCATTACTCAGCATTCTCAAATTAAAATAAGAAAAGAAACTCTCAAGGATAAGGGATTATTATTGCCACTCATTTCTTCTAAATCCATCTCCTCACTTTTCGGCCACTTGGCACTGAGTTATTAAACCCCAATGGCTCCCTTTGATCTGGAAACTTATTACGAGGCATCATGTTTTCATTATCGTGAAGATGACATCTTGATCACTCTATGATTTATTCTGCCTCATTCAGTTCGCTCAAGAACTCTGGAGGAATGGGTGAAAGCCACATATATATACACGCTGGCAGTACATAGCAGGGGATGAATGAGGACGCTGTAGGAGAGGGATACATTCATTTTGGGGACAGAATCCATTATAGCTGACCTGTCAGCCCTTCAGCTCACTTTTGATTATTTCATCTACCTTCATTTACTAGAAAGATTAAAGTTTCTGAAAGACAATAACTCTGGTAATCAATTTTATGGTTTAATAACATGTATATTTTACATGTTCCTGATATATATTATTTACTAAGCTATCCAACAAAGTGCTGGGTGTGATAGCTAGATTTAAATCAGCTTGACTTAAAGACTAGGAACAAGAGGCTTCACTATTTTATTTAAATTTAGCCAAAAACTAAATATGAAACAAGCATATTTGAGAATCTTGAGGCACTCGTTTAAAACGAATAACAAAAATAAGGACCACATGCAAATTTTACACTCAATAGAAAAAGGTGCAAAACCTTTTATATAATGTGTACTGAAAGGAGCTGATTAAAAGTCAGACCCGGCAATGCTTCGGTGAACAGCAGAACACTGGTGTTAGTGGGTATCCCCCAGGTATGAATGTATAAAATGGAGCAGTAATGAAAAAATGCCCCAATATAAATTAAAAATGATCATACGGTATGATTTTAATTTTCTATTTTTCAAGGATAATCAATCACTTTATATTGCAAACCACCAACAGTACAACAGTTGGCGCTCGTAAATGAGAAAATACAGACCTAATAATCTGTGGTTGTAATTCTCCGCCTGCCTTTGCATCACATGCAAAAATAAAACCCTAAAATAAAACTTGAAGGATCAATAATTTACATCATATAATACAGAATAACTAAGAACATCTGTTCAAAGTGTTATTCCACTGGTTATGTATAGGTGCCTTTTGTTTATTTATGCACACACTGGCAACGAGACAGGAGCCCACATTAGCATACTTGTTGTCAGAATAGTACGACTACATGCTGTACCCTTGAAAACTGTGAAATTTGATCCATTGAAATCATTGCAGCATTAGGTTGTTTTGAGTTATTAAGAGTAAAGTTTATCAGTTTGCTTTTTGGCTTAAAGAAGGACACTTAATGTTTGGCATTCAGTTGTTTTTGCTATATGATTTCTTTCAAACTAACAGCTTTTATTTTACTTGCTAGATATAAACAGACCGTTAAAACAACATTCAGTGGGGAGTGAGTCACTGAAGGTCATGGAACAAACACTCAAGATCAGTCGAGGCAATGCTCATTTCTTGAATCACAATGCCATCCAGTGGTAGACCTGTGTTCTGCCTCACTTCTGACTACACAGTCCAAAAACATTTCTTTAAACTCTGTGTGTGCGGTATATGAGGACTTCCATGAAATATAAATATTGAATATTTTGGAGTCAAACTGCATAGATAGTGAGCACGGGATGGATTTTTGAAAGTAAGGACACCATAAAAGACTCTTTCTGCTGCTTGAAGGTCAGATTAGTCATAATAGCTCCTGAATGTAGCGATGCAATATCTTTTATGAGTCTACCGGCGGTTTACAATCGAACAAAGTTGTGTTGTTAAAAGAAAATATCTGTGAGCAAGTGATCAGAGTTACAACAGTTTCACCTTGAATGGCACAAATTTTGAAGAGGAAAATTTCTTATAAACTGAGGTACAGAATTTAAAAGACACTGGCATTTACCTTTATCTTGGCAAATGGGGCATCACACATCCTTATTAGAAACAAATGTCAGATACAGCAAGCATTTACTGCTTAGATTTTCACCTGTTTGAATATTATGTCTTTGAAGAACTTACTGCACAAACATAAAGGCAAACTGAGCACATAGAGAGACATTGTTTCATGTGATAATATAATCAAACTGTTAAAGGGTCCCTATTGTGCTTCTCTTTTCTTCCTGTCATTCAGTATTTGCTCTTAGAGTGGTGGATGCTGCAGCCAAAGCCATCACTTCATGATGAAGTCAGTGCATATACGAGTTTAAAGCCCATGCCTCAGACTGATTTAAACTATCAGTTTATATGACGTCACATGTGAGCATCATTATCAATCATTATTATGGTCACTTGAGGCACACAGCTCTCACAGAGCACAGAAGCTCCACCCGCTGGCTTTTCAAGCTCTGTTTGTCAAGGGCAGCCAATTAGATGAAAGTTGGCCTTAAAGGGAGGAGAGCTCAAATTAATTTGAGGCAGTGACTGAAAGGCTGCAGCAAAGTCTACAAGTACCAGATGAGTACTTTTTTCTGTGAATGATTAAAAGCTATGTTGAGTCAAAAAATAACAAGTACAGATCCCTTTTAAATAGGTAAAAGCACATGCTCTACTTTATTAAATAACAGAACTGGGACTTATACAGAGAAGTCGTTTTTCAAAGAGGGATCATTTTTCAATTTGAAATTTCAATAACAAAAAAAGAAAGAAAGAAGAGAATGACATTCAACTCTGAAAATCATTTTTAAATAATCAGACTATAGTAATGATAATGCTACAATTTCTTTGAAACTCTGGATGTTTTTCACGTTTTCTTCTGCAATTAAGCAAGCATTTAAATATTTCAGAAGCTATATTTTCTCACCCTTGATCTTGTCTATGTGACTACAAATCATTTACCAAACCCCTAACAGGATCATAATGTATCATGTAAGCAATCCCAAAATTTTGGAGCATTGTGATTAATGGGCTGGAAAATCATTCGAATGTAAACAGAGTCAGTTGGTTCACAGTCCTCGGGGTTTGACAGTTTGAAAAATATGTCTAATTAACCCGCTGAACTGACCCATGGCCCTCTTAATTCCACAACTCTAAAAGGAGGACACCAATCACAGCACAACTACCCCCTTTACTGCCTGCTCGGTCATAACAAAGTCACAAACAGAATTATGAAAAGAAGCAAATACAGAACAAGTGAACAATTTGCATTTCTTGTGAAGATATGCTTTTATTTTACTTTGTATAATGAATTCACTAATATGTATAAGAAATTGAAAAATTATCTGCATGGTGCAAAACCCCAAATTTTATAACATTAAAAAAACCGTCTTTTTTTATAACATGTCTTTTAATCTAACAAAGATCTAACAGAAATTTTCAACCATACCATTAAAATATCTGTCAGTGCAATAGCAATACCTCTTTTCAAAAATGCAAAATAGTTCATAGATTTTCTAAAAATTCAATTTAAAGAAGTTACGTACTTACATGTATACTTACATCTTAAAATAGAAAATAATAAAGACAATCCTTAAAGAATATAAAGGGAATTTTTGCATAGCAGCATCCATAAACATCACAGCCTGCAGGGGGAGCTACATCCTTCAAACACATAAACTTGCTACTACCCCAAAGCTAGCTACAATGTTTCAGATTTAGTGTAATTGATGTAAAGTATGTCCGATGATCCAATGTGAAAAGAAACAAGCACACGTTTAATACACAGTGTTTGAATTCTTTTTTCTAACATTAAAGCTTTGCACTGTGAAGGGGAACAAAAAAAATCCAACTCGCCTGTCAAAAGACGTTATAGGAAGAAGACAATTTTAAGAGGAAAGGTTGTTACCCAAGTTATAGCAGCTGAAGACAGAGAGCAACCCATGTCTGCTCTCCAGGCTGCAGCTGGAAGATCAGTTCAGCTCTGGGGAGAAGAGGTGAAACTGGCCAAAGTGATGGCCATGATGTTTCAGGGCTGGAGGTTGATAAGCTTTATAAGGCAACCTGCACAGACTAGATTTACCTGGCAGGAGGTGTGAAGCTCCCACGGTAGGCTGGTACAGAGGAAAAGTTCTAAATCCAATATTATCTTCTACAAGCAACCAGCAAAAGGAGCTCAAGAGGCGGAAAAACAGCCTTGTGCTAAAAACTTGAAACATTAAAATGGAAGATTAACATGATATATTTACTATTATTTATCAGTCAGAAAGATAAATCCAATACAAACCAGTTGGCAGCCTGCATAAACTCATTTTTAAAAATCAACTCACAGCCCTCCCTACAATTTATATTGAGACGCCATTTATTTTAAAGCATTTTGAGGCTCATCAATTCATTTTTGTCTAACTGCATCATATTTCATTTCATTCTCATTTGATGGTGACGATGTGGTCAAATCTCAATGTCTTTGTAAGATTATAAAACCCTGTTTTTAACACATAATGTGAAACATGGCAGATAAAAACCTTTATGCTGTATAGAACTTTAACACACCATGCAAATGTAATAGCTGTAATCCCCTTGATACAGCTTTGTATGACACTTTATGCTGGTATGCTGCTTGCACTGTTATTTCAGAATTAATGTAATTTCACTGATTGCCAGCTGGGGGCAGAACAAGCCTGCAAAAACCGGACAGTAGTGCAAAAGAATGCATGTATTAAATAACAGCTGGGGTAAAGGCAACAATATTGTGCGTGTGTTATTTTTGTAATTATATCTTGATGCTGGGCTTAAGGTGATGAGTTTCAAAAGGAATGTATCCATATTCGTACCTGGTGAGAATAGATGGTTATTGAAGTAAAAATCCTCTTTCGCATAAACATAAAAGAGACTATAGTCTAACAAATAAACAAACTGACGAATACAAGGAAAAAAGACAGTAAAGATTAAGAAACTACTGAACTACATAGTACACGTTTCTTATTGATGCTGCTCGCCTCATGATGCTGATTATTAATTCATGATGAAGACAGCCACACACAAACTGCTACAGCAAATCATTTGGAATATGCATATTGGCTTTATATATGCATACAATGTTTCCACTTTTAAATCTTATAATAAGCCAAATTTAACTGAATTGTTAAATGGGTCTTGGACGTCAGATGACAGTGTTGACAGTCACACGCTGCTGTGTGATGTCCATTCATGCCTGCTGTTAATATATTCATGGGCTAAAAGTGGGGCCCTCTCACCTGTGAAATCATGGCTACAAACAGACTTTTTATTGCCCTCCTGCTTCTTCAATCAGCCTGAAGGGGAATAAAATAACGATGGCCCACAAAACACCTGTGGAGAGGCTGAAAAGGTGGCTGATGCATTCAGTCAGACTCACACCCAAGGAAGGAAAGTCACCCAAGTATTCAAGCATTAGGGGAAACATAGTCACCACGATACACGAACACAACTAGAAACATGCACACAGCACTGCTGGCATGTTGTGTGCTCGACTATGACCACGCTGTGCACCGAGTGACGTGTTCCACATTATGGCATTATGGAGACATGAATCAACTGTGAGCCACATGCAAACAAGCATACATGTGCTACAAGTAAATATATGTATGCATACCCAGATTACTTTTTATTCCATCCCAGTTTCTGTCTCTTGCTTGTAGAAGCTTCTCCTGTCTCTCTTGCTAAGGGTCTGAGAAAACGAGTTAGAGGAGGCTGTCAAATTAGAATTAGAGTTGGCCTACTTATTCGCTGAAAAACGTCCCATGTGCCTTGCTTCTGGATGGAGAGGCACACTTTGACATGTCTCTTTACCTTATCTTCATGGCACACTTCCACAGAATTGCAGAATCTTTACTATTTGAAACCGAGTAAGAAAAATGTCACGTTCGACTCAGTGATCAGTACTCTCAGCTGGGTTTGTGGATTTGGATAAAAAGCTAGCATATATCTGTGCAGAGTAAAGTTACTCTCTAATGCAACGGATATGGCCCATGTCAAGTATTTGAAGTCTTGTTTAGTTTTTTTAAAGTAACTGAAGTAGATGAGTAACTTCACCATTTGAAAGTTCAGCCAAAACTTTTTACCAAAAGCAAGCTGCATGCTGACATCAGCACCGACTCTTTCAGCTAAGGTATAAATCCTGGAAAGATCGTTCTCACTGGTCTCTGCTTGACTCATTTGATCTGATGACCACTAAGCGACTCCACTGTAGCACTTAAATATCAGGCTTTTCCAGTCCACACTGGCGGACTCAGATTTCCCAGATTATTCTGTCGCAATGTAAGCATAGAGCTGTAAAAGTTTACTTTTTCTTTTAATTACCATTGCCCTATTTTCATAAACAGTTGCATAACAGAAGCTTTGGGGAGAAAACATCAGACATAAAATCTAAAGCAAACACCAAAGCTGATAAGTGACCTAGAAATTCAGATTTGGAACAACAAGAGCCCAGATACCCTGTTCATTACAATATCAAGTCAGGAGCTGGTTACACCACCATTAGCTGTACTGTAGCTACACTGGCTAATCCTTCCCACAGCATTTTGGATAAATTGCTGGAAGGCAGCTTACTCTGCACAATTTAATTTCTCCCCATCCAAAGCTTTATGGCAGCAGTTCCCAAAACGCAGCTTTATACAATCCACCGCACTTTAAATAAAGCGTTACTGTTTCGTTTCACCAAAACATTGAGGGAAATACACACAGCATGTTCAAAGCATGTTCAGGCCCATAAAACAAATAAAAACAAAACAAAAAAAACTTTATTTTCCAGCTGTCCACCGTCAGTGTAGTTTTTTGGCTCATCATTACCTCATGTAGCCAAAAACAATGGGTCGTAATACCTAGGTCAGAGGTGTCCAACTCCATGCCTCGAGGGCCTGTGCCCTGCAGGTTTTAGATGTGTCTTTGGTCAAACACAGCTGATTCAAATGGCTAAGTGACCTCCTCAACATGTCTTGAAGTTCTCCAGAATCCTGGTAATGAGCTAATCATGTGATTCAGGTGTGTTGACCCAGGGTGGTGTCTAAAACCTGCAGGACACCGGCCCTCGAGGTCTGGAGTTGGACACCCCTGACCCAGGTACTGGTGTTCTCTGCATAGCTTTTTTATTTAAACTGTTTATTCTGCTGAATTAAAAGAAAGAAAATAGTGACCTTATTATAAAAACTTTAATAATAAAGTTTTCCTTCAACAACTTAGTGGATAGTAAGTACATATATCACTGGAGATAACATGTTTTATTTCTGAAGATATTCAAGCTTAATGCAATGGAAATACTGCAGAAATCACAGGCATTTTAGAGCAAAAACCCCCCAAAAAACAAAACGTATTAAACAAAACTATACATAGTACATTTTATTTCCAAGGTGAGTGCTATATTTACTGTGTGTTTACTTTACAAGATGCCAACATTTGCAATTGCCAGGAGATGTGTAAGATCATATTTTTGGAAAAGAAGGAAGCAGAGAAAACATAGATTCGAAGACACAAATAGTGTCTCTTTGGATTATAGTGTTTACATGCAAAATGTGGGGAAAAAGTTACATTTTCTTCCCTCTTAGAGGGATGACTTCCTCTAAGCCCATAACCTGTGGGGGTCATCTTTAGTTTTTTGCTTATTTTTTTCACACTGCTATCTTATCTCCAACCTGTTTGACTGTCCTGCTGGATTTCCTGACCAAGCACACACAGAACTTTGTGATATTGGATTTTGGCCAGAGACATGGGGAAGAATCCAGAGCCAAAGGTAGATAAAGTGAGAGCAAAAGCAGGGCAAAGAAGAAGAAATGGGTGATGGCTTGGAAAAAGAAATGAAAGAGAAGATAAGAATGAAGAGACAGAGAAGGCGAGAAAGAAAGGAGAAAATACACCGTGGGGGTTATTCGGTGAATGGCAGCAGCCACAAAACCAACGACCATCCATGAGTTAAAATAATCTTACTCATTTTGACCTCATGGCGCTAGTTTGACACTGATGGGCAATTTCATGGGGCTGAAAAATAGAAATGGGACTGTAAATGGTGGAATCTCACCATTGGTTTGAGTCCCACTCAGAGATGGGCAGTAACGCGTAATCTGATTACTTTTTTCAAGTAATGAGTAAAGTAAGGGATTACTATTGCAAAAACGGTAATTAGATTACCGTTACTTTCCCGTAGGAACGCTGCGTTACTGCGTTACTAAAACTGTGATTTTTTGCGAGAATGTCTCCTGACAGTGACGTAAGCGAGTGCGACGTTCGTGACAACAGCTGTGTGCAGATCAACAATGGATCATATATGGAGTGCAGAGAGAGTATGAGCGTGCAGCGTTTAAAGCGTGGAAGTACTGACCTTACTTTGAGTTTGATTCCATAAAAAGTGACAAAAACATTAGTGTCCGTTGTGCGTGGGAAGAAAACTTCTTTTTACAGCGAAAAAAAACCCTAAACTTCCAAACAAGCACCGAGTAGCTACGACGTAATGGGAAACTCACAGAGAAACTCGCGGATTCTTCCACTGACCGCTGCACACCTGCACCAGGGTAACCCTCCGCCTACCCCACTCCTGCTTTACAGGTGAAAATAGAGCAACAGGACCGCTAGTCTTTGACTTTATTTATTTTCTGCTGTGTTTTACTTGCATCTATTTGAAAGACTGAGTGTAAACATACAAAAAAATATTTTATTTTATGTGCTGGAATGTGCAGAAAATAGGTTTAAATATTAAACAAATTTCTTCCAGTCAGAGAATGTTGCATATAATTAAATTTTTGCTTGATGCATAAAGTTAAAAGATTAAAACTAATAAAACAAGTTTTAAAAAGAGACTTTTCCATTTGATTACATTTTGTATGATGATTATGCAGAAAAAGTAGAATTGGGCTGAAAGATCGATCACTTTATCACCTATTCAGGTTGTAAATCATGTTGTTAAAAAGTAACTAAATAAGTAAGTAATTAATTACTTTTGAAAATAGGTAATCAGTAAAGTAATTGGATTACTTTTTTGGAGAAGTAATCAGTAATTAGTTACTGATTACTTTTTTCAAGTAACTTGACCAACACTGGTCCCACCTATTTAGTACCAGTAAGGTTATATTCTCCATTTAAAAAAAACAAACAAAACCTTTTTCTTCTCCATTATTTTTAAGATTCAGTTTTCTGAGGACAGTCCTTATATTGAAGGGTCTAACTTTAATCAGGACAATTTAATCCTCAAAACTAAATTTTCATCCTAAACCGGTTCAGTAGTTGCAGTTTTTTGCTTAAACCTTCACTCATCCCTTGAGGCCAGTGAAAACCCCAACATCACCTGGTCTTCAGCTGCACCTTTGTTATGGAAGTTATTTAATGAGAATGTGTTTGCCACAAGGGGCGGGCAAAAGAAAAAAGCTGACTTGATATTTTTAAGACAGGGTAACATTGATGAGTCTCTAATGCATTCCAAGGGGAATGTTGACTTGGCTCTTTTTAGCTTGAGGATACACATCCTTACCTTGAAAGTATTGCTGTTGTCCTCAGAAAATGAGGCTAGTGTGGACAAATCAAAGGATGAGAATACAACGTCCCTTTAGGCAGTTGGGTTTTTGAAGACTCAACACAACGCTCAGTGATCAAAAATGTCATAATTAAAGAGTCACCTCTGCAGCAGCTGACACAACAGTTTGCCATAAGGGTTGCCTTTGTGTCCATTTCTTGGCATCACTGCAGTTTTAGCTTTAATAGGCATCCATGCACGCTCATGTTTGGGTTAAATTTAGTGACCAAGGCTTTGAAAACCTCGTGAGAAGAAGGTGAGTCTGACAAAATGTTGAGCCCCACTGCACCCACCAGTACCTTTAGTTTTCCTCCCCCTGCTCTTTCTCTGATTCTCCTGCTCCTATATCATTTTTCATTATTTTTATTCTTTTCCTGTGTCACTATTCCACTGCCCACTTCCCTCCCTTCTTCCCTCCCATCTCCAGCTATAAATGAATGAACCGTGTGTTCATTAAACATGACACTTGGAAATAGAATAGCCTGCCACTGATTGAATGGAGTGGAGTATTATAATGAGGCGAAGGGGAGAAAAAACCCAGAAGAAAATAATTTTTCATTTTGAAAAGAGGAACACATAAATAGTGATCATTATTGGTTCACACCACCTCTACTTATCTCACTTTGCCACCGTCAACAAACAAAGTGCAACAACTTAGCATGTTGTTTATATATGAATATGTATATAAAAATTGCATTTTGTGCAATCTCATCTCTGGTAATTCACTCAAACTCAAATATATTTACAGACAGCATTATCAGAAAGCCATAAATAAAAAAGGTAATTTCAGATATACAATAGAGGAAATAGACCAATGATAGCAGCAGCTACAGCAACAGCAGAAGCAATTTATTATTTACATAAATATTTTTATTATGTATGTAATATAATCATTTCCGTGTTGCTGCAAAGGCAGGAATGTGTATCCACAACAGTTCGTGTGACTCTATTGATCTTCTAAACAGAAAATTGGATCCCATGTTAAGCAGGATGATAAATTGACAGCAGTGTTCAGACTTTGCACATTCAAATAGAAGATGTTGACATCAGAATCTAAAGGGGAAATTTTAAAACTCGTGAAATACGTTTTGCAGTGTCATAGTGTTCAGTTTTACTGTGAGACTTAACAGATCAGCCATTTAGGAATCGAAGAAAAGGGAGTAAAACCCACAAAGGTGTGGACTGAAACACTGTGGTGTTAAAAGGGGAAATCCCTTTTCCAATACAGTAGATAGTCCATTTGCTGAGTCTCCAAGGATCAGGAAGAGGGAAAGCAAGGAACACGAGCTACTGGTGTCAAATGGTGTATGCCATCAAAGCAGCATGCTCAAGTGATCATGTAGTCACTGCTGACATAGTTAAACCGTGAGCACACAGTGAGCCTTGAAGTATATTCGACTCTAAAGAGCCAGAGGGGAGCGTCTTGATCATGCAGATTTTCTGCATTTCAAATACCCTCGGTACCGTAGATGTGCTGTATTTGCACTGTATCTCTAGTGGCTCCAAACCAATTTTATTTATAGAAGATCTATCCCTGTATGCATGGGGTGCAATAAAAAGAGGTAGGTTTAGGTAGAGTTTTCCTAAACTCTGGAGCCTATTTTATTATTCATCAATTCTGTTTGTGTAATATTTATAAAATAATTATGACCTTTGATTAAACGAGTTCAGAACTTAGACTAAACTATAACCACGATGTTGCCACAGAGTTTTTCCTCCTGGAATCAGGAGGAACTGCAGATTGACCATGGTCACAGACTTGAAGCTGCTAATTCTCATTCTTGCAAATTCACACTTGGCTGCGAACTGCTTCAGTTTGAGAGAACAGGATGAACTACATCATCTGCAAAAAACAGAGATGAGCTTTGGAATCCACCAAAGTGGACTTTTACCTTTTGGCTCCACCTATAAATTCTGTCCATAAAAATTATGAGTAGAATCATTGAGAAAGGGCAGCTCTGGTGAAGACAGCCATCACTGTTTGCTGCCAGCAATGTGGACGAAGCTCAAGACAGATATATTTTTTAGCCATTAGCTGTCTGCTTAGCTTAAGCATCTTGGTGCGTCATTGTTTTGCAGCAAGCAGCGATTAAACACATTTGGGCAGCAAAAATGATCATCTTAGACCTTAAAACCGGGATTTCAGCAAAGCACTGTGTGACAACCAGAGATGGGCAGTAGTGCGTTACAAGTAACGCGTTACTGTAATCTGATTACTTTTTTCAAGTAACGAATAAAGTAAGGGATTACTATTGCAAAAACGGTAATTAGATTACCGTTACTTTCCCGTAGGAACGCTGCGTTACTGCGTTACTAAAACCGTGATTTTTTTGCTAGAATGTCTCATGACAGTGACGTAAGCGAGTGCGACGTTCGTGACAACAGCTGTGTGCAGATCAACAATGGATCATATATCGAGTGCAGAGAGAGTATGAGCGTGCAGCGTTTAAAGCGTGGAAGTACTGACCTTACTTTGAGTTTGATTCCATAAAAAGTGACAAAAACATTAGTGTCCGTTGTGCGTGGGAAGAAAACTTCTTTTTACAGCGAAAAAAACCCTAAACTTCCAAACAAGCACCGAGTAGCTACGACGTAATGGGAAACTCACAGAGAAACTCACGGATTCTTCCACTGACCGCGGCACACCTGCACCAGGGTAACCCTCCGCCTACCCCACTCCTGCTTTACAGGTGAAAATAGAGCAAAAGGACCGCTAGTCTTTGACTTTATTTATTTTCTGCTGTGTTTTACTTGCATCTATTTGAAAGACTGAGTGTAAACACACAAAATATTTTATTTTATGTGCTGGAATGTGCAGAAAATAGGTTTAAATATTAAACTAATTTTTTCCAGTCAGAGAATGTTGCAGATAATTAAATCTTTGCTTGATGCATAAAGTTAAAAGATTAAAACTAATAAAACAAGTTTTAAAAAGAGACTTTTCCATTTGATTACATTTTGTATGATGATTATGCAGAAAAAGTAGAATTGGGCTGAAAGATCTATCACTTTATCACCTATTCAGGTTGTAAATCGTGTTTTTAAAAAGTAACTAAGTAACTAATTACTTTTGAAAATAAGTAATCAGTAAAATAACTGGATTACTTTTTGGGGAAGTAATCAGTAATTAGTTACTGATTACTTTTTTTCAAGTAACTTGACCAACACTGGTGACAACACAGTGGTTTCATCTTTTCTATACAGACCAGTTGTTTCCCTCTCTCTGTGTTCACTACACTAAGCAGCTGTTGATTTTAGTTCTAATTTTTGTTTTTAAAAGTAACTCTTGGAAAAATAACTCCAATAGACATATTTCCCAAAGTTCTTAACTCAAAATAAGAACTAGGTTGTTGCATTAAAAATCCTGCAACAGGCTGCAGTAAAATATTGTTTGAATAAGTTTACAAGATAAAGGATAAATAAAAAGTTGAAGGCCAGGCTTTATCAAACTAGTGGTAAGCATATTAAAAATACTAACTTTGGGTTATTTTTCAGAAAAAGAGAGATAATTAAGCCTTTAAGGAAAAAAAAAAAAACACCCTACAGGGATGGTTCGAGCCCATGTGTCAGGTTGGATCAGCGGTTCGGTATGTTGGGCTAGCAGGCTGACAGGAGAAGGACACTTTTTACCTCTAGACTTCTTTAACTGCTTTGATGCCCATGGCGCTTCTCAGTGAGAGCAAAAACAGCTACCACAGATAATTTTATGTAAGTAGTGATGAGACGATGCTGTAGCTGCATCCTTGTTAGGAACTTAAAGCTTTGCTTTCATAAAATGGGAAAAACTCTGTATGTGTGTGTTTGTATTGAGAATATTGGGTAGGTAATAGTAATGTGGCTGTAATTTATGAGTTTAATTTTGTATTTTTCTCCTTCTTAATTATGGTTTCACACATTTATTTGCCTACATTACTGTCAGACATCCACTTATAATGTATAATATATGGAGTCCAGCACCAGCAGCATAATTAGTTAAAGTCAGACACCAGATACCTCAGCATTACAAGAACTCCTGTTAAAATGTTTTATGCATGCGGCGCAATCTTAATAGAAAAAATGAGAATATTGATGCCAAAACGTACAGAAAAACTGCTAGTTGGCTTTCTCTGATAGAACATAGCAGGCGGACTGCACTCGTGTCAGCACCTGTGGGAACTTGTCATTATGTTGATTTATTCTTCTTGCTCCTCTCTCCTCCCACGACCCGGAAATCATTCCATCTTCCTCATCATGGAAGATTTTCCAGTCCCTTGAGAAGTAGGATGTTTCTGGAGAACCACCATAAGAAACCACATATACTGCTCATCTCTTGTTTTTTTCCTCACTTAATTGTTCTCCTTGCATCTGAGCTCTTCCTGATGAATATGTGATTAGCATAATGAAAAGCATCTTTGGTATCATTTCAGACCCCGATTCGATAATGCTGTGCCAGCTGTTTAGCCCTCACATTGATGGGGTTTTTGAAGATTGAAGCTGTGATACGGAGACTCTTTGTAATAGGAGAACATAAAGCTTGCATATTATTAAAGTATGACTGTGGAACAAATGAAACGTTGACTTAATTGGTAATTGGTCATGATTAGTACTTCCAAAATTATTCCTTATCCATCACTTTGATAAGGAATAGTTATCCAAAGAACTGTCTGGGTGATATTTTATTATCATCGTCATACTTATTATACGAATCCTTAAAAATAAACTAGAAACAGCAATATTCATAACTGAGTAATCAGCAAATTAGACCACATTCAGATCTTACACATTATAAAAAAACGTGAGAAAATGCGTAAGTTTAATTAAACCTTTTTTTTTTTTTTGTGAGTTTCCCAAGTTTAATTAAAGTTATCGCACATGTAAACCTGATTTCTGTGTTTGCCAGAAGTCTACCTGCTTCTAATTTTGGGGCATGAAAGTAAAACACTCAGCTGTCATCTTTTGGCATGCCAGGATAAATTTAATGAAATTAATTTGAAACATCTATTCAATTCAATTTTATTTATATAGCACCAAATCACAACAACAGTCGCCTCAAGGCGCTTCATATTGTACATCTGTCTCTGAAGTTGGTGTTACTGGCTATTGCTGGTGTTTCTAAGTGGGTCAGTGATATTCTTGTGTTCTCATTGCATTCTCCGTGCACTCTGTTTGCTGCGAGGCATGTCAGGGTGTCAGTGAAATCCAGCCCTACTTTTTGACCAACTCTCTGTATGCTGAACTAGCCTCCATATTGCCAAGCCTATGGCTATAGCAAAGCAACAGCTCTCCAATTGGATTGTGGGGAAGACAGCTCTTGCTATCCAAGTTGGAATTTGAAGGCACTTCGATGGAGGTCTGACTGGCCACTCAAAGAACTCAGCAGCAATCATACTGCACTTCAAAAATAAAAATGCAAAAATAGATAAAGCACTTAAAATATACACATTTTAAATGCATGAACAGAAGCGTAACAAGAGATGGGAAAACATGCAAGGTCCAAGGAAAGTTCCAATTCAGAACTTTCTTGCTGTGAGGCAACAGTACTACCCACTAGATCACCCACTTAGTGTGCCTAACTGTGTGTTTCCATCATGCATTTTACAGCAAGCTACGTTAGGGTGTGCATGTGCTTGACAGATATCGCGGTATCCAACCAATCACGATTGTGCAGCCGTCCTATTTAAGATGTCGCACTCCTGTTATCTTTGGCTCGAGCTTTCATATGACATCATATGGAAGATAACAAAGCTTTATTCTGCCCCCCAGTTTATAGTCACTAAGTTATTATCTTGCTTTGCCAGCTAGAGGGGCAATAGTTGTTACTATAGCCTTCAACTAAAATGACACAGTCTTATTATTATGTCATAAAGTGTTTTGTTTTTTTATTAAAGAAAACCTATTGATGGAAACTGCTTTAGAAATATATACAGATTTGGTAAAAGCCTGCTCTCTCCTGGCACCCTTCAAATGTCTGCATTTTTGCCTTACTTTCAAAAACGTCTGCATCTGGCTGTGGTGCTCTATATCCACACCTGTGGCCAGCCTACCTGTTCACCTCCTTATCTAATGATCCATCAACCCCAGCTCCGAGCAAACAAAACTTTTATTCATTTTGCTGTAGCTCATCTTGCATTCGTGGTTAATCCCGTGTTTCCCTGTGCCACTTCATAGTCCTCATCCCTTCTGCTTCAATCAGCTCCACTGTCCTCAGCTGCCACGCTTCTCTGTGGTTTATTCCTTAACTCTGCTCACTGTGCCACTGACATATTAGAGCCTTACTCAACTGCCACGCTCGATCCCCTACGTGCTACACTCAGAGTTTTTGGAGGATGCTCTACACCTCCAAACACTAACCCCCTTCGTTACCTCCCACCCCCTTTTGCCATAACGCTCACTTTTCATTAAAATGATCTGGATCTAATGTGTTCTTCCTTTGCACGTGCTGCACGTGCTCATCAAATTTAATGAAATTCACCCTGACAGGTTTTTGCATAATCTTACTGACAAACCAATAAAGGGTACTGATCACATACTTTTGCCTCAGCTCTCAGGTGCAAGAAGAGACCGACTCTAACCAGTCTGCCTTCTGCTAATAGACCCTCACAGAGCACTTGCTTTAAAAATTATTTTAAAAAGAGAAAGAAATAGAAATAGATTACTCCCCAAAACACAGACATGTTGATTTCTCCAGCATTTCTAGGGGTTGTATTCTATTATGAACGGACATAATCCCTCATTTTGCATACTGGGAAAATAAACTCACTCATTTGTGACAAGCTAACATTCAGAGCACACATCTGTTTTACAGCTACTGAATGCTATCTGTAGAGTTGCTCATGTGGCCGACATGAACCAACCATCAGCAGTTTAAATAGTGGCAGAGAGCATGCCAGCTGGACAGCAGCGCGTCATGGCCTTGTAAAAACAAGTGAAGCCATCATATTGGAGGCAAAACAACTAATAAGAAGATTTAAGCTTATACAGAAATGACCATCTCTTGGTGGTTAAATGTAGGATTTACACAATGTTCACTGGGGGGGGGGCAAACTATTTCAAAGCAAACTATTTTATCACAAATCCACCTGTAACTAAAATATATGCACTGCAGATTCACATCAAAGTGCTTATTCTGGGTGAGCATGGCGAGTACTGAGGTTTTGCAGACGTGACGGGTAACCATGTCATGCTAACTTGTCTGTCATTTTGGTTGAGTTGCAATCATGTTGAAAATACCCGGGAACGGGTATTTTTGAAAACGCAGATTTTTCTATGCGTTTGCACCTTTCGTCCACACGTAAACGGCGTTTTCGGTCACTGAAAACGGAGATTTCTAAAAACTCCGGCCAGGGTGGATATTTTCTAAAACTCCGTTTTTGCATTTACGTGTGGAGAAAAACTGAGGAAACGCAGAAAACGCAGCGTCAAAGGTGTGCGCCTTTTTTGACGTCACACTGTGCGCCACGTTATTGTTTCGGTGAAATGAATTTCTACAATACTGTTACTGTTAATTGTCTCTGCAGTGTTTAAATGCTTACATATACACACACAGTTACTGTCCCTCCACACATACGACTCGGTTCTGCTTCTATGCCCCAGCTTTGTTTACTATTTCCCACCGAGGCTTCTAGACTTCTGATTAGCCAACATTTCTGCACGGTTAAGAATATAGCGCCACCTGCTGCTTTGGCATGTTCCTAGCAGCGTTTTCCTTCATTTCTGCCTTTACGTGTGGACGGGATTATTTTTTAAAACGAAAACGGAAAATCTCCGTTTTCAAAAATACCCGTGTACGTGTGGACGTAGCCTCAGTCTTATTCATTTGCCTTCCCTCTTCAGGCTGCTATTCACTGACCCTTGACGAGTGTCTTGTTTTGAGTACTTCTGCTGCAGCATCCACAATTTACCCAAAAACTGCAGCTTTCTGCAACTCAAACCAAATTAAGTGCATTTATTTCAAGACAAATGACCCCAGCCAAACAGACAGGAGCTGGCTAAGATGTCAGCCAGTGACTTTTTAGTGTTTTTCCATTGTGGAGGAGTAAAAGGAGTAAAAGTTGCAGCTTTTGGAAAATGTTGGCTGCAGTGCTGAACCACAACTTTTACTTTGAAGGCAAATGTTTTCTGTTACTGGACTGCAGTTTCACCTTTTCAACTTTTACAAGCTGTAGTAATTAGCAACTACTTGCAAACTACAGGTAATGGTGGTGATCAAGTAATGCAAGTAATTTTGCTTAGCAACAGCCAGCAACCTTGAGGAACCGCTTGGCAACCAGTTGGGAAATATAAATATTTCCCCAAGAGCTGCACTGCTGTTGCTAGCATGATCTCTGCATGATCTCTGCCACAGTGGTGTACTATGTCCGATCTCAAGTGTGAGAAACCAGTAATGCACTAAAATACAAATATGATATGTATTATATCTTTTAAGAAACATGCAGATATCGGCATCCAAACATACAATAGACTCAAAAGCTTTTTATAATTCTATGCTAGTGAGAGACACAGTGCTGTGTTTTATCAACTGATCTTAAGGCAATACAAAGAGCAGAAAAAAGTTCGACTCAGAGTAACTGAGTAAAAAACAATCCTAAACAAAGGTTATACACCATTGCTTCAGTTCATTCTCCTGTCATTCGCTAAGTCTGCTAATCCTGCCTGTTTAACCCCGTTGCCCATAAGCAATAAAAGCCTAATAACTAGTTTTACATTGCTAAACATTGCCTATCCTTCTTGCTTCAAGTAGGTTCGTCCTTTAATGGGTTATTAGTGACAGGAAATGAACGTGGGTTCCAGAAACGACTCCCAGTAACAAAAGGTGACAGGAAGTATAAATTTCAAAACCTCATAAATCCTGATGGGTGAGATAGTGCATATTATCTGGTATCAGTCTCACAATCAAGTATTTATAATATCAGCTTTATTACATCCTGGGGGACAGTGTACACTCCAATCACTGTGCATTTTAATTAACTACTTGGCAATTAAAGCCACAATGAGAATTAGGTTGCATAATCGCCTTACCCCTTGGCAATTTATAAAACAAATATCTTGCAAAGCAGTGATGTGAAACAAACAACTCATTCCCCGTCATAGCTGTGATACATTACTGCTTAGTGCAAGCTTTGACTTGGGAGTGAAGAAGCCTCCAGCATTTTGTGGTTAAGGGAAAACACAGATTCTCTGAATAATGTTTGGTAAAAATGCCAAACAAATGGAAACGATGAAGAGTGGAAGCAGGGCAGATGGTGAAAACTTTGAGAAATATGAACAACTAATCCCTGAATGCTCAAATTGACACTACTCTCTACTCAGTTGCAGTTATTAGACATAAAGAGTGACAAATTTTGAAACTGCGAGGAAAGTCTTTTTTTAAAACACCTGACGTGCAGATTTCCTGTCTACCCTACCTGTTCCTGCTGGCCTCCTCCAATTTGCTTTGCTCAGTAGACTGGAAATGAAGAATGATAGGCCTTGTAAGTGTCCGGCCTCAAACCACTCTTTCTAAACTGCGCTCTCCACAACTGTGCCACTTATTTATAGATGATGGGTATGGTGGATTAACAAGAAATCCCAAGACTACAGTATGGAGAAATGACTTTGAGGGCTTTTGGGCGGTGTCCAGCAGTCCATTTCGAAGCACAAAACCCAGCTGAGCCTTTTGGCCAGGGTTATAGATGTGGCACTCATTGGTTTTAGACAGCGCATGAAAGACTGAGGCTCTTAAAGAGGGGGTTTAAGTTACTGCTGAACCCTGGTGTTTACAGCAGGGGTGCTTTGTTATTCCATGGAGACGGGTGATTTGTTCTGATAAGTCGTGACTGAGTGCTGTCATATTTGGACAGCATGTCATTAGTTACATCCTGATGCGCTTGCATCTTATGTTTAGTTGCAGCTAATGAACAGACATGATAAAATATGTGTATAAATAACGCTATGAGAGGGGAAAATAACAGCTGTGGATGTTTTTCACATTCCAAATGCTGGTTAGATTCACAGTGAATCAGCTATAAAAAGCAGCAGTGAGGCTTGCACTGAGTAAATTAGTGAAAACTGCGCCCTGTCCATGCCTGTCTGTGCTAGATTAGTTCTGGGTGACAGTATGTCCTGGCAAAGCTCTGGGTCTTGGCACACGCCGGCAAATCTATGTAGAGACTTTGTCTGACAGCATTTGGCACGATTGCACAACATAAGCACGCTAGCTGCAACATTTTCACTCCTCTACAGATTTATTTAAAAGGACTGAAGGGTTCAAACAACATTATGGTCGGCCAGAACATGCTAAATGTTGAATTTGCCTCTTTTTTTTCCTCTTTTCTCCCATGTAGATAAGCAGTGTTGCTCTTGGTCTCGCTCAATGCAACACCTCCTTTCAGTCACAAGCAGAGATACAAAGTGCAGCCATGCAAAGCAGCCTGGGCACTTTCAGGTGGTAGGGCAATATTTTATATTTATCAGCCTTCCAAAGAAAGTGCAAGCCTCGCTATATGCTTAGAGAGGGAGAAAATAAAGGCTTTTCCACAGCCCTAAAGATGTTTACAGGAACAAAAGCTGTTCTCCACAGACTTGTTTATTTACTTAGGTGTAAAAATTGTCTCAGCTTTTAAAAGATTGCTATCTCAAGTGACAGTAAAACATAAAAAATTAATTGTTGATAACATACAGAAAACATTAGCAAGGCTCTTCTTTAATGCGACCACTATGTCATTAGTAAGACTTTGTTAAATTAACTCATACATATTCACAGTGTCTCATTAGGAGTAGGAATAAAAGCACTGGGAATGTAATTGAACGTGCTTCACAATTATTTCACCACTTTGGAAAAAATTCAAAACAACTCATCATTTTTCTTCTACAGCCTCCTTCAGGTTTCACTGCAATTGCTCCGATTAGCATTTTTAGTTACTTAGTGGCTGCTTTCATTTTAAAAGCAGTGATGAACACTGTGTTCTACATGCCACCAAATGAGAGATAAAGGTTTTATCTGCAAAGTATAAGAGCGTTTAGGTGCTAAAGAGTTAAATTGCTTTGCAATTTGGTGGAGATTAAAGAAGGAGAGAAGATTAAACAGCAGACTTACGTTCATCAGTTTGATGAGGAAAAACAGATTCTAAATGGCTCTATATGCTTGCTTGTTTAAAGGCACCGTGTTTGCTAGCAGGCTGATGATAAGGACTTAGTGCGTGTGTTCAAAAGGAGTTTATACAAAAGAAAATCAGATTTACAATCATAGGCCACTTAAGGCTGAATAATGTGTGTCTCTGCTCTGCTTCAATCCAATATCTTTATACCTGAGTGGCTGTTTATGGTTTAAAACACTTCCTGGATTTTATAATAATTTTATTTTAATTCTCAGCTCCATTTCACACACTGACACCAAGAAAAGAAAGTGCTGCATCCTCTTGATAGCTGTCGTGTTGTTATGATCAGCGACGTATCAATCGGAAAGGGAAATTCTCAGTTTCTGCTGGTTGGACACAGGACAGCTTCTGATTTATTCTATGGCTTTGTGATTACTTTCAATACAGAGACAGATTACACAGCATTATGGCCAAGACTCTTATAAATGAAGAAGAATATATTCAGATTTTCAGATAACGTTTGCACGCGTCTTCTTCATCGTCATGCTTTGACTACAACATGGAGAGGAACCTTGGCTACGGACGATTGAAGAGAGTGGAGACATATTTTAACTGCTTCCTTACAAATTATGAATTAGTCAAGTTTATAAATTAAAAGAAGCTACATAATAATGTAATGCAGCCATTAGGGGTGGGGGAAAAAATGGATACTGTGTAGCATCGTGATATTTTGTTTGCTAATAATGTATCGATACAGGGACAGCAGAAATCGATACTTTGTTACAAAAAGGTTTTTGTGCTCTGACTTCAGAGCATGTTGATCCTTTTTCTGAGCAAGAATCCTGACATTCCTTCACTGTTCAAATGTGTTTAACTTGTTTTTTGGCAGCAATAAACATGACAGTTTACTTATTTTAATTTAAGACATGTTTTATTTTAATTAAGTTGAAAACTTTTTTATTTAATGTAAAATTATATTTTGTTTTAATTTACTTTCAAATTCTTCAGTTGCTGAAGGGGCTGCATAGTTTTCATAAACTGCATAGTTCAGAATAGCTATAATTGTACCAGATGGTTGATTCAGTTAAGTTGGACTAGACTGTAATACAAACCGTTCAGTTTGTCAACAATCAAACTGAAATGAGAGAAAGACTGAGTGTGAGACTTTGATATTAGAGAAAATGAATATTGATAAAGTTTACCTTTATGTACAGAATCTGAATATCGCAAAATATTTTAAAAAATTGCAATAATATCGTATCGTGCGTTAAGTATTGTGATAATATCGTATCGAGAGTTGTATGGTGATTCCCACCTCTAGCAGCCATGTACTCAGTTGTTTTTGTAAATTAAAACATCTCTAGTCTGAATCTGTCCATCAGATTATTTATAGCAGCTTCTAGCATGCCAAACAGTCCGAAACATGCAATGCAGGCAAAGATATGAATACATTAGCCAAGCCTATTTGAACGATGTCTCCTCCTCAAAGTTATCTTGGTTCACAGGGCTGCAAAAACATCGGTGAACGCAGTCTTCTTCAGCAGCGAATGATTCTGGGGGATTTTAAGTGATTAACATGTTATTCATCTGCGATGCACCTCCGGCCCGGGTTTGTGCATATTAAGAAAAGTGAGAGCTTTGCTCCAGTTTGGCTTGTTTCTGGTTTCAGGTGATACTGTAATCTGTGTATAGCACTGTATGCGGTGGGGGATTTGCAAAGGTTTAACTCCACAATTCATGTACAGAAGCATTAATAGAGCAGTCAAGAAGGGCAAATAATTACACCATCATCATGACTATTATCTCCTGCCCTTTTGTTGGCTGTTTGAGCCCTGAGGTCAGTCCAGTTTGGAGACAGTATAAATATAGACGTTAAATTCAACACTTTGACAGGCAGCTGGACAGCTCCTGTAGACGGGCAGAAGTCCCAATGCAGAGATTCTACAGGTCACAGCAGAAACAGCAAACCTGCAAGATCGTTTGACACCAAAACACCTGAAGTGAACGAGCACACGGCGTACCACAGGTTCCAATTCATCAGCAGGCATTTAGCTTTTCTTTTTAAAGTGCTCTGCAGCTGCAACCTTGTTGTACCTCGGTAACAGGCAGGAGGGCTTGGCTTGAATTCAGAAGAAGGCAGTGCCAGAGAGGTGTCTCACACTGCTACCGTGAGTAGGAACAAACCAGCCACTTCAGCAACCATGGTTTTGCCAAGTCCAACTCAGTTTTCCCTGCCGCTTCGCTCAGTATGACGCCTTCTGGTTCCAGGCACTGTGAAATGTTATTCACCCAAGCGGTGCCATATTTTGTCATATTTGTTTATTTAGATGGGTACCTAAGTGTTTCCGGAAACAGAGTGAAATGAAGAAGTTGTGATTTATGTTGCTGGTTTGCCTCGATGAGGTGCTATCTAAGCAGCTACTTTGTTTCCATCCAAATGAAGAGTCTGTAATTGATATGTAAGGTCTTCTCAAGCATGAAAGATAGTAATTCACACATATCTGAGTGTCAGCTCAGCTACTTTGCACTCTGGGTACAACAGAGATTGTCAGTGCACAAGCTCTGATTACAAATCTGACGTCTTTTAAATTAAAACTCTGTTAAATGTTGTTTTTGTTTTAGTTCAGATTACTTCATTCACAATATTGTCTTGACACAATATAATATTTAATATTTAGTATCTACTGTTATCTACTGCTAGCTGGTTTATTGTGATGGTGCTGTTTTTATTATGTTGCTTTTTTGTTTTTGTTTTCTCTTCTGTTTTTTTTCTCCACACAGGTGATCCAGGTGTTTTGTTTTTCGAAAATAAAATTAATTCATAATTATAATAAAGGTCAATCAAATGGACCAATATGGCCATGATGATCCACTTGGTAAAATAAATCCGCTTGGCATCTTTCTTGGCCTTAAGACAACAATTCTGATGCTAAAGATCCAAACGGGACAAAAAACAAACAAACAAACAAAAAAACCCAATATTGTCTGTGTTTTTATGTATTTTACTCAGCATGTTTTGTGTCATAGCTGATAAGATCTGATAAAAAATGTTATATTGATGAAATCAGCATCCATTACATTTTTATACCATATTATATATTGGTTAATGATTTCAAAATGTTAATTGTTTTGAAACAAAAGCGTCATTACTAAGTCACAGAGCCCCGCCTCAGCCCCAGGGTGTCAAATCCTGCAGTTCTTTCCAAGAAACTGACGTTTCAAAGAACAAGGTGCCCTTTGGCAATGGTGCCAAGATGCACCTGCCATTACAACAGTGAGACAGGTCTCAGAGGCAGTCACCGTCACATTTGGTACCCTTAAGCATCATTTTTCAACACGCTTGGTAAATGCTGTGAACAGCTGTGTTTCAACTTTATAAAGCCATGCAAATAATGTTTTAGATGCACTTCACGATGTTTACTAACCATTTAAAATGTGTCATATATATCTGTTTAATTTTATTTTCATCATCTTATTGAAATAACAATATTGCCGCACAGCAAGAAGGTCCTGAGTTCAGTTCCACCATCTGTGTGGAGTTTGCATGTTCTCCCCATGTTTGCGTGGGTTCCCTCCGGGTACTCCGGCTTCCTCCCACCGTCCAAAGACATGCAGTTTGTGGGGATAGATTAATTGGATAATCCAAATTGTCACTAGGTGTGAATGTGCGAGTGAAAGTGAGTGCGAATGGTTGTCTGTCCCTGTGTGTTGGCCCTGCGACAGACTGGCGACCTGTCCAGGGTGTACCCCGCCTCTCGCCCTATGACAGCTGGGATAGGCTCCAGCGCCCCCCGCAACCCTGAAAAGGATAAGCGGAAGCGAATGGATGGATGGTTATTAACCATTGTTACCATGGAATAATTTTTATGATGGCAGATATTGATAACAGCTCGAGCTGATTAAACTTTGCTAAAAATCAGGTCAAGGTCTCCCCAGATGTGAAACTAAGAGAAAAGTTTATTTTACCCTCAATTTTTTAAACTTTTGACTCGTCAAACTTCAAAGCAATGAACTAGCCCATGGGAACCATTATCATCTCGGTTGGCTAAGCGTTTGACCTTGTCCTTCACTGTTAAATAGTTGCCTGTTAAAGCTGACCTTGGAAAAATAATTACAAGAAACCATATCGAGTAATATATCATATGAAAGAGCATTGAGAGAGTGGTACAACACATTTGTTTCAATACAATACGATACAATACAATAAAGGATAGTAGGATATAAGGATCAGGGTTTTAATAGTTTTGCAGTTTTCATTAGTTTTTATTTTTATTTAGTTTTGACTTCAGATTTTCAATTTTATATCAGTTTTAATTAGTTTTTACCAATTGTTTGCTAGTTTAGTTTAATTTTTATTTTTTGAAAATCCTTAGTTTCAGTTTAGTTTTGATTAGTTTCAGTTATAGTTTTAGTTGTGTTTGCAATAATTAAGTGTAACAAAATCCCAGTTTCATCATATCAGTCATTCTGCTCATCCTTGGGTATGTTGCTATTCCAGCTACCATACTGCACCCTGGACAGGTCGCCTGTCTGTCGCAGGGCTAACACGCAGAGACAGACAACTCACATTCCCACCTATGGGTTCTTTAAATAAATAAATAAAGGCAGATGAACAACCATTGATACCAGGCAACTATAAAATGTATATCTTGGCCCCAATGAGACTATTAACTCTCGCAGCACCGGGTGTTCGTAATTTTGGTTCAAGTGAATTGATAAACTTTTTGAAGGTAATTGACTCACACAGTTGTGTAGATATCCCCGTCCTGTTGTCTCGGGATGCATCACGCTGCCTTGCCTGGGGTTAGCTTCTGTTTTCTGGGGATGAGGGTTGAGTGTGCTCCCTTACCTTCTCAAGCTAAGCTAGGTTAGCCTTCTTGTGTGAGCTTTTCAAGTGCACTTTAAGGTTTGTGGGATTTTTTTCCCTTTAGAAATGTCCCTCATAATTTGTCTGTTTCCACTACAAGACACTTGCTTTATCCAAAACACAGTCATATTCAAAGTAATCCCAAATTGGACTCTGGCTCCCGACTTTTCCTGACATGATTCTGCGCGTGGACGGAGCAGCAACACAGACGACTCGACTAACGTGCTGCCACCTGCTGGCATAATGAGACACAGCAAGAAAAAAATCTGGAAACGAAACTTCATTTTCACCCTTGACTATTGTATGACACGCACACATCAATGAAAACTAAACACATTTCTGCTATAAATTCAGTTAATTTTAGTTAGTTTTGTGAACACTCATTATAGTTTTAGTTAGTTTTCCTTTTTTTGTTTTTATTTTTATTTCCGTTAACGAAAATGTTTTTTCACTTCTAGTTTTCGTTATTTCGTTAGTTTTCGTTAATGATAATAACCTTGATAAGGATAGATTACACTTGATGGTTTATTCACAAATAACAAGGAATCCCAACATAATCCAACAAGATTTATAGGCGAAGCATTGATTCAGGTTTCTTTTGTCTTAAAACATGGTTTCCAGTGTCTTCCAATAACACAAGTTCAGTCATACTCAGTCCTTATAATTTGACTTACTATTTATAAAACACCGAATCCCGTTTATTACACCTTGCATCTACCAATTAATTCCTTACACCTTTAGGTGATAACTCCTATCACTTACATCACCTCTAGATTGCTTAAAAATAAGATCATTTGCATGAGTTGAAAGTTTTTCAGGTTTTTTAAAATTTAAATCAATTGTAAATCAATTTTTTCCTTTTTTTGAAGAAAAAGGAATAAACTGTCCATCCCAAAAACAAAATAATGCTATGTCAGTGATACAATGGTGCAGAAGAAATTGAAGAGTGAAATTATACTTTGCTGTCTCAAAAATCTAATTAATTGGGCTCATGGACTATGTTAGAACACTGAGCATATTCATTATATTTGATTGACCTGAAGTCTTTTCCACAGAGTAACACATGGAGCAGAAAAATGGGGGAGAAAACAACAAAACAAGAGCAAAGTCAGACTAGATTAGGATGGGCAGTATGAGTTGCACACAGACATGACTCGCAAGTCCTCCAAGCTTCGGTATGCTTTAGACCAATTAGCTCAGATAAAGTGTTGCTGTGCATGAAGATGTGTGTTTATGGAATAAAGTAATGTGGCGAGCACTACATCCTGCAAACATAATGCAAATAGTTACCTTTCCACTTCAGCAGAGCAAGATGAGCCAAATATGCATCTCATTTACATCACAATGTGGGGAGTACAGGAGAAACAACATTTAGGCTGGGACGTGAAGGGGAAAAATGAGGTCACTTCATTTATACCCTGCGGAAATGATTTTTTCCCTCATATGGTGAGAAAGCACAATGCTGAGCATTACATATTGACACAGTGCTTATACTTTAATCCTTAGCTCCTTTACACAACACAGAAAAAAAAAGCGGATTTCGTTCAGTCTCCACGGGTTTCCTAACACTACTGATTTGCACTGAGTATAAAGTTATGTTTTTACACAGCTCTATGGCTTCAGGCAACAACAAATGGCTCCTAGTTTTGCCTGAGGCTGCATTTATCAAAATTGCTCAACTGTCTCTGGCTTTCTTTGCAAATGTAGTCTGCGAACATGCAGCGGCTTCATAACCTTTGCGTATTTGTCATTTGTTTGACAGTGTAGAGCTGAAACAAATGCACATTTAATGGATGCAACCTTAATGAGGAATTGAAAAATTCATGAAAAGATGACCATTAAGGTTAAAGTTTTGCTGAGGTTACCCCTCCAGCGTGCTTCTCCAATCACTTATTAATAGACCTTTTGCATGTTTTTGACACCGACTGTCAAAGAAACCATTTTGACTCTTAATGAAAAGAGAGATTTTACATTCTGCCAGTTCTGCAGAAAGATGTCAGAGTGCAGGAACAGCACAACACTTTATTTTATTAATCCATCTCAAACAAGCAAAGAGAGAGACTTAAAATGACTAAAAATTGTGCCATAAAAGGGAATCCTGTCTACGACCTTTTTGCATTTTCTCTAAGATAGACGAGACATTCTGAGACAGCTGGCATCACGTCATGTAAAAGTCGTTGCACGTGAATTTTCTGTGCGTTTTCTTGCACAGCTATTTCATTCAAACTTGGCCTGGTAGCCATGCATCGACATAAACTGCCATAAGACAGGAGCTTCCCTTGAAGCAGTCTGTCCTCATTAATATGCAGCACAGGTAATGTGCTTTTGGACACACTCCATTCACTGTCACTTTGATTCAAATTAGAATTGTAATTTAAGGTTATTAAATGACCTATGAACCATGTCACATGGGAAAAAAACTGGATCTAATACGGATGTTCTCATTTAAGGATGAGAACATCCGTACAAAAAAAAAAGTCCTTTTCCTACATAACATATACGATTTCAGGATTGGTATGTGTTCCCTCCTACATACCAATCCAATTTGTCACCTTTAGATAACAAACTTCCTGCTGAGATTACAGAATCACAGAAGTTATATTCACCTCATCTGTACTGAAAATAGGGGTGGGGGAAAAAATGGATACTGTGTAGCATGGTGATATTTTGTTTGCTAATAATGTATCGATACAGGGACAGCAGAAATCGATATTTTGTTACAAAAAGGTTTTTGTGCTCTGACTTCAGAGCATGTTGATCCTTTTTCTGAGCAAGAATCCTGACATTCCTTCACTGTCCAAATGTGTTTAACTTGTTTTTGGCAGCAATAAACATGACAGTTTACTTATTTTAATTTAAGACATGTTTTATTTTAATTAAGTTTAAAACTTTTTTTATTTAATGTAAAATTCTATTTTGTTTTAATTTACTTTCAACTTCTTCAGTTGCTGAAGGGGCTGCATAGTTTTCATAAACTGCATAGTTCAGAATAGCTATAATTGTACCAGATGGTTGATTCAGTTAAGTTGGACTAGACTGTAATACAAACCGTTCAGTTTGTCCACAATCAAACTGAAATGAGAGAAAGACTGAGTGTGAGACTTTGATATTAGAGAAAATGAATATTGATAAAGTTTACCTTTATGTACAGAATCTGAATATCGCAAAATATTTTAAAAAATTGCAATAATATCGTATCGTGCGTTAAGTATCGTGATAATATCGTATCGTGGGATGTATGGTGATTCCCACCTCTAACTGAAAATGAAATCATCCTCACATTTCTCCTGTTCTTACCTAAAGATGTTTTTAAAGACTTTTCAGGCATCAGACTCCCAGTGACCAGAGTCTGTCAAGCTTACAGCAGACAGAGCTAACCGGCACAAGGTCTTTTCCCCTAAATTAAATAGGAAAGCAAACAACAACACTTCCAACATAGGCGGTCCCTTACTGTTTATGATCAAAGGGAACTCACGCCTCATCCTTTCTCTCTTTGTAGGTTTATTTCACCCTTCCAAATAAATACCTGTCATGTGAAAAGGTGAAATGTGTGAGCCAGGGGTGAATCAGCTCATACATTACTAAGCATTCACACACGTCCATGCATATTAATGTAAATGCTTAAATGTGCGTGCGTACAGACTTGATCCACAGATGAATGGCAGCCTGATAAGGCAGAGGTGGCACATTGCTAGGCTTGTTAGGCATGCACATTGACATGCATGGAGTTCCAAAGCGTGACTTACTATCGCCAAGAACATTAAGAGATTTCAGCGTGCTAAGGCCTTATTCTTTGCCATGCTCATAATCGCTTCCCTCATCTTCCAGTTGCCATATTTGTCAGCTCTGTTTTGCCAGTGCGTCTCCAAGATAGGTCCAAGCTGGTCTCATCTGTTCACATGATTAACTCAGTGAGGAGAAATCTTGCATCTCACCTTTATTTGTCTCTCGCTGGCACTTTGGCTTTCTCATCTCTTATCTCGGTCCTACTCAGAATCTTAACTATGTGCCTTTGCTGCAGGACTTTCTGAGTACTATGATTCTAAGTAGAGCACTTCCTCATGGCTGATTGAAATGATCAGGAACTGAACTTGCCGGAAGCGCTGAGATACATTATCTTTGTGCTTTCTATTTAAAATGTAACATTTACTTTTAGCAATACGGTGCTTCATAATCACTAAATATGACAATAGTTTGCACATTTTTTACAAGCTGAATGCAAGTTGAAAGGGTTCATAGAGGTTAAATGCTTGTAGTGCTGGTAGAAGGTTTTGTTGTATTAATATTTTTTAAGTTGTGAAGGGCACGAGGATCATCTGCAGAAAAGCTGCAGTTCTGCAATTATGATTTGTTTAACTTTTCTACTCATAAACTGAGAGTTTAAGTAAAGTTCATGTTCTATGGAGAAGAATCCAGACACACATATAAATGCAAGTACTCGACTACTGCAATTTATTATGAGATCATGACCCTTTTCTCATTATTTTCTCCCAAAGCTTCTGAGAAACAACAAGCTTTGATGTGTAAAACATGATCCCTCCACATCTGCTGTAGTAACTCGGTGCCATAAATCAATAATATGAAGAGATAATATGTATTGTTCCTCCTCGCTGCAGCACACAGTGATGTGGATGATAGTAAAATGCTTATATCAGTTTCTTTGGTTTAACAGAAAAGGAAATGAAGCCAATGATCCACATTCATCACTTTTCGTTAATTAGGTGAGATAGAAACATGTTTGTTGAAATATAAACAGTAAAACTGAGTGTAAGAAAATATTTCCTGAAACACTTTTATAAGCCTGTCAGTAGCCCCAGGGCAGCTGTGGCTACAACGTAGCTGCCATTGCCAGTGTGTGAATGTGTGTGTGAATGTGTGTGTGAATGTGTGTGTGAATGGGTAAATGTAGTGTAAAGCGCTTTGGGGTCCTTAGGGACTGAGTAAAATGATCAAAGGACACCATGGTTTCATCTGGATCCAGGGGAAGTATCATTAATGTAGCTTCTTTTTGATAAAGCGTATAGGCCTGGATCAGGTGACCCAGTCCCTGTTTTCTCTGTAGTATTGAAGGGTCTTTATAATTTACATTACAAAGTGCCTAAAGGCAACTGTTGTTGTGATTTGGCACTATATAAATAAAGTTGAACGGAATCCCTCAAACTCCCCGGCCTCTGGAGGGGGACCAAGGTTTGAGGAACAAACTGTACCACACACCCAAGTGGGTGGGAGTGGGAAGGAGATCGTATTTATATATAAAACAAAGCATAAAATCTATACTTTTATAGCAAATCTGGAATTCTAACATCTAACCACAAACATTTGTATAAAAACTAATTGGTTGTTTATCCAGCTTAATATATCTCAAAGTGTACGATAAGGAAGCAAGCAATCTATCAGGACTTTTTTTCCCCATTTGACATGTTTTCCATATCCTGAGCAAAAAAAGACACAAAACAGATCATCAAATGTCTCATGCAGCCATGACTGTTCTGTCATGTAGATTTCACAAGACTAAGGAAGTTAGAGAAACTGTCAGAATACAATTGCTCGTGTCACCTCCCCCAGAGCAGCAGCTGAGGAAAAAGGAGACTTTTCAGTATTGGAACTCAGCCTGACAGCCTC
Source organism: Neolamprologus multifasciatus (assembly GCF_963576455.1). Lineage (NCBI taxonomy): Eukaryota > Metazoa > Chordata > Actinopteri > Cichliformes > Cichlidae > Neolamprologus > Neolamprologus multifasciatus. The sequence goes on from NC_140440.1 coordinate 35,088,623, forward strand.
CCAGTGAGATTTGGCTGCAGTGCAGCACAGTCACCTCTATCTCCTCTCTTTTAGGGATAGTTATCTACTTGTCAAAGCGAGGACAGGGCAGAGGGAGAAGGAGGAAGAGAGAGAGAGCTTTCACACCCATCTCCACTTTCTGAGACTTGATTAATGAAACAATTGACTCAGTGATTAACGCCTGTGCACCGAGTTACTAAAAAAAGCCCAAAGGGACCTGAAACGGCAAGATATTGATTTCCTCTCTTCCCTAGGTCAATACCCATCTCACCTGCCATATCACTATGACAATTTGCATACTCACTGGCTTACTTTACAAAATCAAAAAGTCTGAACAAGAGCCCTGTAATGTACAAATAACATTTCTCCTTGTGTCAATATGTGTAGTTAAATGAAACTATGGACAGATAATGACTCAATTATGAGGTTGGTATATCAGCTCATTGTCCCATCGTCCCATCCCTATTACTGTCCCATCTTTATCTATTATCAGCCTTGATCACAGCGACCCGATGACGGTACTTCTACAAAAGTAGAAAGTTATCCTGCTCTTGTGATTATTGTGAAAAATTTGGCTCTAACAAGATCAGTGGATGTACAATTCAGTGCATTTCTCAACTACAGGGACGACCTCATTTGTGGCTGGACTAAAAGTGTTTGTAACGGATTTTTTGGAAAGCTTCTAGATGACATTGTTTGTTTGTTTTTTGTATACTCTAGCGAGAGTGAATGTGACAAAGGCTCATGCTGATGTGGCATCCTGTAAGTAGCAAGTGACATATATATCCCACTGTAACTGTCTGCAGGCACAAATGTGTGGCAGCAGGCCAATTACATAGCTTACATGAAGAAATAAAGAAGAAATAAAAGTTGAGTACACATAGCAGCAATATTGTGCTCTTTACCACATAATAATGACTGCACAGAGCACCAAACATATAGATATTTGTCAGATACACATCGGACTGCAGTAAGGTACAAGTAGAAGGAGGAAAACCAGTTGTTGTTTTTTAACTGTCAACGAATTTAAACTCAAGACAACTGCACACACTCAGACAAAAACTGGTTCACCCGAAAGACAAAACGCCAAAACACAGACTTAACAATGTGGTGTTTGCCGTACAGTGCAGCGAGGAATGCCCAGACCTCTACATTGGAGAGACCAAACAGCCACTTCACAAGCGCATGGCACAACACAGAAGAGCCACCTCGACAGGACAAGACTCAGCAGTCCATCTGCATCTTAAGGTCAAAGGTCACTCTTTCGAGGATGCCAATGTTCACATTTTGGACAGAGAGGACAGATGGTTTGAAAGAGGAGTGAAAGAAGCATCTATGTCCACTGTGAACGGCCATCTTTGAACAGAGGCGGTGGTTTACGACACCAACTCTCTGCCATCTATAATCCAGTTTTGAGATCCCTTCCCAGACGCCTTAACGCCCACTCACACCCTGGGCCATCTGACCTCAGGAATTCGCATGATAAGGTGGGGCCAGGTTTCACAATGAACTCACCTGAAACTCTGGCTGATTGGGACCCACACCCAGTTTACACCTTGGCTCAGGCGATTAGAGGATCATCAGGGGGTCCTTTTGTCCCTCTGTGGGGGGACACTCCCACTAGGTTTATATCTGGGACTCTCCACCATTTGACCTTAGAACTGAAGAAGCTTCTCGGATGAAGGTGAAACGTCTTCAAGTAACTTAAAGAAGTCCAGACGCTTTTCTTTGCAGCTCCTTTGACTACGATGACCTGGATGACTGAGAACCTTCACAGACACTCAAGACAACTGCCTTTTCCCATCCTGATGGCTGCTTTTGAATCCACTTTCCCACCTAATGGGTGCTGTTGAATTCTCAAAATTCAATTCGTTGGATTTGGGCAAAGGCATATGAAAAAAATCTGTTTTTTAGGGCAATCATTTGAAAAGATTGCTGGTTAGGAAACACAGTTTCCCTATAAACCACATTTTCAAACTGCTGGGATATTCTGCAAAAAGTGGGTTGTAAATATCCACAATAATCACTGACCGACGGAAACGAGGAGAAACACATCTCGGCAAGTTCAGTGTATGCAAAATGAGAACAGCCAGCAAAGAATATTACAATGTTTAAAACATATTTTGCTATTTTTCTGCTTGATATTTGGCATTTATTGTCTATTCAGTCTGTATGTGAAGAACTGAGCTTTTACAGAGTTTTCAACCACAGTTTAACAAGGTGAGCTGCTCCTTCAGCACTCCAGTGATGACTGATTAAAAATAATGGAGAAGAAGATGACATAGATGAAGAGGAGAGTGCGTACTGTCATCATTTACATTTGCCCCTCCCTGAAGGTATAATGTCCTTTAGGTAAAGCATCATTTTGTCACATGTAGAGATCAGAGGAGGGTCACAGGACCAGCACCGTAGTTCCTGAACGCCCCCTCATTAGGGAGACAGCAGAAAGTGGAGATTTATTAATTGGAATTGTGGGCCTGAGGTGGTGTGAGTGCACGAAGGCTTTAAAAGGGAAAGTTATTGTGAAAGTCTGCTCTCCTTTTGTATTAGTCCACTGTAAGCTTCTCTTTTTAGGTATTATCTGGTTTAAATGTGACAGAGTGAAGGTTTTTATAATTAAGTGCAAGTGAAACTTCCATTTTATTGTTTTTTTAAATTTGTAACTGGTCTTAATAATACCAGAGAGATCGTCACCGAGGACTTTTTTCTCAGGTAAAGAAAAGCAAACAAAGAAGGAAATAAAACATTTTAATTTATTTAAATGTTAAATCGGTGGTGGAAATTTATTTCATAGGAACAGTGAAAAATAAAGAAGTGAATATATTAAAAAGTTTTTAGGTCCCTCCTTCCTTGCTGGATTTTATTTGGTCAAAATAAAGTCATCACTCTGTCATGTGGAACATTTCAGAATTAATTCACAACCTGCGTGGCCTCCAGATACGTTTTGTTTTCACACGAGAGTCCAGAGGAAGCAGCAGCAGCTACAGCAATATCTCCAACGCAGCTTCTAAACATTCAAAGACGATTTCACTTGATTAACTTTGGCATGTTTGTTTGAACCATTTTGACTGAATCGAATGAGAAACATCTGTAGAAGCTAGTACAAATACATTAAAAATAGACCCTTGAGTGGGGAAACAGCAAGGATATACAATAAGCAATTTTCTCTTATTTGAGTCTTTCATTAGGCTGCTGGTACCAATATAAAGCAATCATGTGAGGAAACGCTTGATTCAAAAAAACATTAATTTTCTCCCTTATTTACCAACACATGGCTTCCACATGTCATGATAAAAGTAACAGTATTTTTCAGTTTAATTTAGAGAAGTAAAAACATACTGGAAGATTTCCCAAATCAAATTAAATCACAGCTATAAACAGAGAGAATTTTAGTTAACATTATTTAAGTGCCTTCAGCTGGATGGATAAGGCTTAGGAAAATGCAATAAGTACACTTTCTTTCTTTAAACCTATTTCTTGTATTTGACTGTTGCAGTGAAGAAGCAGGGTATTGACACACAGCTAATTCTTGCCAAGCAGAAACAAATTAAGCACTTGCTGCTCAGGGCATTTGTGATCAGTGTTGGTCAAGTTACTTGAAAATAGTAATCAGTAACTAATTACTGATTACTTCCCCCAAAAAATTAATCCCGTTACTTTACTGATTACTTATTTTCAAAAGTAATTAATTACTTAGTTACTTTTTAAAAACACGACTTACAACCTGAATAGGTGATAAAGTGATAGATCTTTCAGCCCAATTCTACTTTTTCTGCATAATCATCATACAAAATGTAATCAAATGGAAAAGTCTCTTTTTAAAACTTGTTTTATTAGTTTTAATCTTTTAACTTTATGCATCGAGCAAACATTTAATTATATGCAACATTTTCTGACTGAAAGAAATTTGTTTAATATTTAAACCTATTTTCTGCACATTCCAGCACATTAAATAAAATATTTTTTGTGTTTACACTCAGTCTTTCAAATAGATGCAAGTAAAACACAGCAGAAAATAAATAAAGTCAAAGACTAGCGGTCCTGTTGCTCTATTTTCACCTGTAAAGCAGGAGTGGGGTAGGCGGAGGGTTACCCTGGTGCAGGTGTGCAGCGGTCAGTGGAAGAATCCGCGAGTTTCTCTGTGAGTTTCCCATTACGTCGTAGCTACTCGGTGCTTGCTCGGAAGTTTAGGGTTTTTTTGCTGTAAAAAGAAGTTTTCTTCCCACGCACAACGGACACTAATGTTTTTGTCACTTTTTATGGAATCAAACTCAAAGTAAGGTCAGTACTTCCACGCTTTAAACGCTGCACGCTCATACTCTCTCTGCACTCGATATATGATCCATTGTTGATCTGCACACAGCTGTTGTCACGAACGTCGCACTCGCTTACGTCACTGTCATGAGACATTCTCGCAAAAAAAAATCATGGTTTTAGTAACGCAGTAACGCAGCGTTCCTACGGGAAAGTAACGGTAATCTAATTACCGTTTTTGCAATAGTAATCCCTTACTTTACTCGTTACTTGAAAAAAGTAATCGGATTACAGTAACACGTTACTGCCCATCTCTGTTTGTGATCATGTGGCATCATGTGTGACCGTTCTGCTCCCACCACTAGATGGGAAGTTTAAAGTTAGAATAAGTCACATAGTTTGATCAGAAGTTGGAAACTGAAGGGGGGAAATCAGACCTCACTGCTGCAGAAGTGACAGCTGGACTTTCAGCTGACTCTGGCTCTTACAGAAGAGGACAGCCAGTTGTCCAGATGTACCCTAAACAGGGTCCCACACACCCCCTCTGCCCATGAGGCCTGTTATCCTCAGATGGTGCCATTCATGCTCATCCACACAACATCTCCACTGAGCAATGAGCCGCACAAAGAGACAAACGTTTGCAGACAGATCTCACTGCTCAATTCATCACACTGTGCAGACGCACATCATTGAACATGTGGCTCAATGACCGGCTGACACAGGTATCTGTTTATTGTGCATGCTCACACTGACTCCAGGACGAAGATGTTCACATGACTGCTTGACCAAATACACTACTTTCTATTGCCGGTACTCAGTCAAGTAAGAAAAGTGCTTTCTCAACAAATATTCAGGACAGCATCACTTGAGACGAAGCAGAAAACTAATGCCAGCTTCAGGCTGCATAATAGATGCCAGCAACAAACTCTGACCATTTTATGATGGGAGGCGTTATCATAAGCTTGTATCATGCATGAATTTTGGAAGAATTTGCTTGTGACACTGTAGGAAGTTGTCATTTCTCACATGTAGCACATGGAGTCTGCATCAGCCACGTTTTCACTACTGGACAATCCATTTGGTTTAGGTTAGTGGCTCCCTGAGTAAAGTGCAAAGGATGTAGAACACAGAGTGTGCACACTCTGTCTCTTGCCAAAATACAATAGGCTGTTAGGGCCATCAGAAAATGTTAATGTCATGCATGTAGTGAAAGTCAGCAAGCCATGATCAGTCGGAATACTCTTTTCACAAATATCTCTTTGCCAACCGACTTTGTAGATCTAGGAAAAAGGAACTTAAACTTAGACATCAAGGTAATCCATCTATACATTGTCTTCTGCTTATCAAGTTCAGGACTGCAGGAGTCTAGAGCAGGGTTTTAATAGTTTTGCAATTTTCATTAGTTTTTATTTTTATTTAGTTTTGACTTCAGATTTTCAATTTTATATCAGTTTTAATTAGTTTTTACCAATTGTTTGCTAGTTTAGTTTAGTTTTTATTTTTTGAAAATCCTTAGTTTCAGTTTAGTTTCGATTAGTTTCAGTTATAGTTTTAGTTGTGTTTGCAATAATTACGTGTAACAAAATCCCAGTTTCATCATATCAGTCATTCTGCTCATCCTTGGGTATGTTGCTATTCCAGCTACCATACTGCACCCTGGACAGGTCGCCTGTCTGTCGCAGGGCTAACACGCAGAGACAGACAACTCACATTCCCACCTATGGGTTCTTTAAATAAATAAATAAAGGCAGATGAACAACCATTGATACCAGGCAACTATAAAATGTATATCTTTGCCCCAATGAGACTATTAACTCTGGCAGCACCGGGTGTTCGTAATTTTGGTTCAAGTGAATTGATAAACTTTTTGAAGGTAATTGACTCACACAGTTGTGTAGATATCCCCGTCCTGTTGTCTCGGGATGCATCACGCACCTTGCCTGGGGTTAGCTTCTGTTTTCTGGGGATGAGGGTTGAGTGTGCTCCCTTACCTTCTCAAGCTAAGCTAGGTTAGCCTTCTTGTGTGAGCTTTTCAAGTGCACTTTAAGGTTTGTGGGATTTTTTTCCCTTTAGAAATGTCCCTCATGATTTGTCTGTTTCCACTACAAGACACTTGCTTTATCCAAAACACAGTCATATTCAAAGTAATCCCAAATTGGACTCTGGCTCCCGACTTTTCCTGACATGATTCTGCGCGTGGACGGAGCAGCAACACAGACGACTCGACTAACGTGCTGCCACCTGCTGGCATAATGAGACACAGCAAGAAAAAAATCTGGAAACTAAACTTCATTTTCACCCTTGACTCTTGTATGACACGCACACATCAATGAAAACTAAACACATTTTTGCTATAAATTCAGTTAATTTTAGTTAGTTTTGTGAACACTCATTATAGTTTTAGTTAGTTTTCCTTTTTTTGTTTTTATTTTTATTTCCGTTAACGAAAATGTTTTTTCACTTCTAGTTTTCGTTATTTCATTAGTTTTCGTTAACGATAATAACCTTGGTCTCGAGTCTATCCCGGCTGTCACAGGGCAAGCAGCAGCATACATCCTGGAAGTATCGCCAGTCTGTCGCAGGGCTAACACGGGCAACCACACCCTCTACCATTCACATCTCCCACCCATTTAGAATCAACAGTTCACCTAAACCATGGCTGTTTTTGGAGAGAACCCACAAAACCACAGCAGCATTTAAACAGTGGAAGACATAAGAAAGCAGCAATAATCTATAATAAATGATAAGCCTTTCCTACATCAAGACATACTATTTCATTAGCAGCCAAAATGTACAAATATATGTTGTAATTTAAGAATCCTAAGACGAAAGGGTTTGCATTCACAATAAAAGATAAACACACGAATAGCGTTGCGCAATTTATGTGGCTATAATTCCAGTAGTTACAACATTAAATATTCACAAAAGCAGCTGTTAACTTGATGGTGCCTCATGTCATGCTGTGCTTTTATTTAGAGTCAAAGAAGAGCCCACTGAAGAGAAATACAGCAGATGGTAATAAAATAGCACTAAAATGGAAATAAATTTATTAGCTTTTCAGAAAGCCTTGAGGCATCAGTATGATCTATATGTGCTGTCATGATATCATCATAAACTGCGAGGTGTGCATTGATTTTTCTTTCTTTTTTTACCCGTCGCTCTAAGTGCAACACAGACCGTCAGCATGTGTTTTTTTTTGCACAGTAAATATATTAGCCGTGTTTTCATTTTTATGTAAGCTTCTTTGTATTGTAGGTATATTTCAGGTGAATATGAAGGAGGTAAACACTCAGAAATCAAAGCTCAATTATTGCTTGAAGCCACTTCTGGCACTGCTCATCAGTCTGAGTAACAACATTGTTGTTTTTCTCAAGTTTAGGATGGAAACAGAATCAAATGAGATGGATTTGTACCCCTCTCAAATTTAAGCTTGCCTAATGCCGAGCAGCAGCTGGAGAAACACGTTTTTTTTTCTTTCAGCCCAGCGGCTTTCACTGGCATAAGTGCGAGTGCAAAAAAGGAAAAAATACACCTTTTTCATCCCTTTCCGCTGTGTCATGAGTCTTCTCTGAGCATATTCTAAAAACTTTGCAGGACTGTGTAACAACATTATCACTGTGCCATTGCCTTTAACTATAGCTTGATATTTTAACTTCTACACGAACTCCCTTCCCCGTTCACACCATTTAATTTGCCTGCCTTACCCTGAATATGACTTACCTTGAATATGACATGCCGTTACCGCATTAACAAATTCAGATGACGACATTGTTCATACAACTGGTGACAGCACAAGGGTAATTTTTCATTTAAACATACGTCACCCGCTTGATTGCATGAGTAGGGGTCTCAGTGACGGAGAGATTCTCTGCTAGTGCTTGTGTTGTTTTTCTCCATATGACAGAAAAACGCGAAGGGATCCGTTTGCTGCAGACAAGTCACTGTGATTGCAGAAGCCATTAAATGTTGCTGCCCTGACAGCTGTTCAGGGTCATTCGTCAAATGATGGAGTGAGAGAAAGTTGGAAAGATGAGGCGAACAGGAGGGGATGCAAATCTGCTGAGGTAGGGAGCGTGTGAGTTGATGAAACATTCCTTGGACGATTACCCCCAGGTTCAGCCGGTCCCCGTCGGCCAGTCAGACACTCTCATTTTTTCACTTTACTGCTCTGCGCTAAACTTCAAAGAGTTCGCTTAGTGATATTATGGCATTACAGAAAGTTTCAAATTTATATTATTTCAGCCTTCGAACCTCCTTCTTGCACCTTTTACTTACGGGGAAGAAAAGGAAAAATCCTAACCAACCAGTTTCTTCACACAGCCCAAAGACATGCATATTAAACTGATCTGTGATTCAGTAACGCCCAGTGGTGTGAGTGTGGTTGGTTGGATGTCTCTATGTGCTAGCCTGGAACAGCTGGGATAGGGTCCGGGCCCGCTTTGAAATTGAACTGGAAAAGCAGTTCAGAAAATGAATGAATGGATGAAAAAAGGGCAGAGAAGGCCAATCCAGTTTCTTTACATGCTAATCATTTTATTAACGTAAGAACACTAGCTCAAGGAGCCACAATATGTAAAAGAGCTAATCCAATAATGCTAGGAAGCAAGTACAACCACAGCACTTTTCTAGAAATCCTAGTGGCCAAGAACATTTGGTCCTGCGCACAGGACCAGATAATTCAATTCAATTCAATTTTATTTATATAGCGCCAAATCACAACAAAAGTCGCCTCAAGGCGCTTCATAGATACAGAGAAAAGCCCAACAATCATATGACCCCCTATGAGCAGCACTTTGGCGACAGTGGGAAGGAAAAACTCCCTTTTAACAGGAAGAAACCTCCGGCAGAACCAGGCTCAGGGAGGGGCGGGGCCATCTGCTGTGATTGGTTGGGGTGAGAGAAGGAAGACAGGATAAAGACATGCTGTGGAAGAGAGACAGAGGTTAATAACAGATACGATTCAATACAGAGAGGTCTGTTAATACATAGTGAGTGAGAAAGGTGACTGGAAAGGAAAAACTCAATGCATCATGGGAATCCCCCGGCAGCCTACGTCTATTGCAGCATAACTAAGGGAGGATTCAGGGTCACATGGTCCAGCCCTAACTATATGCTTTAGCAAAAAGGAAAGTTTGAAGCCTAATCTTGAAAGTAGAGATAGTGTCTGTCTCCTGAATCCAAACTGGAAGCTGGTTCCACAGAAGAGGGGCCTGAAAACTGAAGGCTCTCCCTCCCATTCTACTTTTAAATACTCTAGGAACAACAAGTAGGCCTGCAGAGCGGGAGCGAAGTGCTCTAATAGGGTGATATGGTACTACAAGGTCATTAAGATAAGATGGGGCCTGATTATTTAAGACCTTGTATGTGAGGAGCAGGATTTTGAATTCAATTCTGGATTTAACAGGAAGCCAATGAAGGGAAGCCAAAACAGGAGAAATATGCTCTCTCCTTCTAGTCCCTGTCAGTACTCTTGCTGCAGCATTTTGGATTAGCTGAAGGCATTTCAGGGAGTTTTTAGGACTTCCTGATAATAATGAATTACAGTCGTCCAGCCTGGAAGTAATAAATGCATGAACTAGTTTTTCAGCGTCACTCTGAGACAGGATATTTCTAATTTTAGAGATGTTGCGCAAATGGAAGAACGCAGTCTTACATATTTGTTTAATATGTGCGTTGAAGGACATATCCTGGTCAAAAATGACTAAGCAGCCTTGCTAATGATCAGATGACATCCAGAGGTATGGCAGACCTGAAGAAGAAGTTAAGACCAGGTGTCCATTGAAGTTACACTCCTGAAAATCGTATCCTTGTTAAATAAAAAAATAAATAAGATTAAGAACAATGCAGCAGCTGTGGTTAGTGAAGAAGGAGAGGGGGTCATACACTAATTGGAAGGTCAGGGGTTCAATCCCTGGTAATCTCTATGGGGATTGTGTCTGAATGGATGAATGAGGTTTATATTAAAAAAGCGGAAAAGCGTTATTAATAGTAATAATGAATTACATTTACAATCTGCAGCAACGCCTGTGGTTTGCATTGTTTATGGGTAGATTTAGCAATTTGGCTTAAGTAAAAAAAATTAGTTTGGATTAAAATATAATTGTCTAAATAAATGCTTTGGGCTTTCTGTCACGGCAGCCTTGTTCTGCAATAAACCACAGCACTGATCTCAAAAAGAATATCTGAATTAGTAAACATGACCAGAAAGAAACAGAACAATGCTGTCGTTACTTCATGTTGGGCTGATAAAGATCAGACCTACCTGGACTACTCTGAAACGCAGCCTCACTACCCCTGATTTTAACTGTCACTCTACAAACACACAGCCAGACACACACCTAAATGCACAAATATTCCCAAGTCCACATGACAAAGACAGGGATTATCTCATGCTGTTTACTCTTTGGTCACCTCTCAAGGACACAGACCTTTATCAGGGCTGCCCAGTGCTGTTTGTCCCACCTTCCTCTCCTCCAATATGCCACTGCGTTATGGAGCGCCTGCTGATGCTCCTTAAAGGGCAGCGGGACGAGTGAGAGAAATGCAGCGTATGCTTAACACTAAGCCGATGGCTCCAGACACTCCCCATCCATCACTGTCTGCCCTGAGCAACCTCTTTTTGCTGCCATTCCAACATTGAATTGCAGGCCCTCCAGGCAATAGTTACATTTAGCAAAATTATGCTAATCATTTCTCTCTCTTTGAGAGGACTTCTGGTAAATATTAAATAAAACAGACATATTTCATATTTGCAAACAGCAGATTTTATGTATGCATAACAAAGCAAAATTTACAAATGAACAAAAACATCTCTTTTGCCTCAGGCATGAGCGCCTAGCCTGAGGGTCTGGGGGAAATTATTAATTTATTATAGTTTAGAGTGATATTGACTTCTTTTGATGATGCAACAAACCTTTGTTGTTACTTGCTGTGTGGGCCTTATTTAATAAACACCTTTCTTCTGTCTCATGGTTGTTTGTGGTGGAAATTGGCCTGCTAGTGTAGCCATGAAGCTATGCAATTATACAACATCCTTCAAGTTTCAAAGGTCTTTTTTGTTTGTTTTTTAAAGAAGAATGGTAGTGTATGAATCAAAACAAAGCTACTTATTAACCATTCAAGGTCACAGCGCACTTCCAGATAAGGCAAATTTATATTCACTTTGTGAACACAAGGAAGACTTAGCATATCCCAATCTCAATAATGTATGTATCCTGGTGATGGTGTCGGCTTACAAGATTATGATCAGGTTTAATTGGAAGCCTGTGTCATTCTCACTCTGGCGGTTTGCCTTTTTTGGTCAAATATAATTTTCCCATCAACACTGCTGGACGTCCAACAGAGATGGATTTAAAAATGACTCGTTTATTCACAGCTGCACTCTTCCCTGGGAGGCACTTAACCCGTTTAATCCCAGAGCACGATTCATGGGTGCTGGAAACATCTCAGTGTGTTCAGAAAGTTAATAACAAATCAGTTTTTGAGATGATGATACTAAACAATGACTTTAATAATTGAGATCATCCTAATAGGTGGAAGACACATGGTAAGAGGAGTCGCATCTTCAGGTCAAAGACTTCCAGCTGTATGGACTTGGACAATGTCACCACCAGATGGGCAGTAACGCGTTAAATAACGAGTAAAGTAAGGGATTACTATTGCAAAAATGGTAACTTTCCCGTAGGAACGCTGCGTTACTGCGTTACTAAAACCGTGATTTTTTTGCGAGAATGTCTCATGACAGTGACGTAAGCGAGTGCGACGTTCGTGACAACAGCTGTGTGCAGATCAACAATGGATCATATATCGAGTGCAGAGAGAGTATGAGCGTGCAGCGTTTAAAGCGTGGAAGTACTGACCTTACTTTGAGTTTGATTCCATAAAAAGTGACAAAAACATTAGTGTCCGTTGTGCGTGGGAAGAAAACTTCTTTTTACAGCGAAAAAAACCCTAAACTTCCGAGCAAGCACCGAGTAGCTACGACGTAATGGGAAACTCACAGAGAAACTCGCGGATTCTTCCACTGACCGCTGCACACCTGCACCAGGGTAACCCTCCGCCTACTCCACTCCTGCTTTACAGGTGAAAATAGAGCAACAGGACCGCTAGTCTTTGACTTTATTTATTTTCTGCTGTGTTTTACTTGCATCTATTTGAAAGACTGAATGTAAACACACACAAAAAAATTATTTTATGTGCTGGAATGTGCAGAAAATAGGTTTAAATATTAAACTAATTTCTTCCAGTCAGAGAATGTTTCAGATAATTAAATGTTTGCTTGATGCATAAAGTTAAAAGATTAAAACTAATAAAACAAGTTTTAAAAAGAGACTTTTCCATTTGATTACATTTTGTATGATGATTATGCAGAAAAAGTAGAATTGGGCTGAAAGATCTATCACTTTATCACCTATTCAGGTTGTAAATCGTGTTTTTAAAAAGTAACTAAGTAATTAATTACTTTTGAAATTAAGTAATCAGTAAAGTAACGGGATTAATTTTGGGGGGGAAGTAATCAGTAATTGGTTACTGATTACTTTTTTCAAGTAACTTGACCAACACTGGTCACCACCCTTCTCCAAATCCCAGCCTGCACAGTAAGGCTCCTTAAAAAGCCCATTTGCATGGGCACGTATGAAAATCAAGCCCACCGTCAAGTCTTGCAGCCTTTCAATTCAGAGAGTGACCAGGAATGATAGCGTCGTCTTTACTCTTGGTGGTGAAACAATCTGATTCTTAGGGGGAACCGTGAGAGGCCTTGGTAGACTATGCACGACAAGCATGTGGTCTCAATCATAACAACTCAACTTCTGCACAAGATTGACATTTGTGTCCTGCCTGGACGGTCAATCAGTCTGGAAAGGGTGAGGCTCTTTTAGATCTAAGAGGCTTACAAGACCTGGCTATACCAGCTGCCAATCTGCAAGCACAAACATGATGCAAGTGCGGTGCAACTCAACCAGTAACTCAGGGCTCACACAATCTCAAACAATCTCACACAATCTCATGGGGTGGAGCAGTGTTGGGTGTACTGTAATTAAATTACTTTTCCACTGAAAAAGTAGAGTAACTAATTACTGTTCATTTTTAGCTATTTTAATTACAGTTACATTGTAAAATAATTAAACTTGCTGAATATCATTATTTAATTTCAATAATTTGTCTTTTAAACGTAGAAGTAAACTCTTTAACATCGCTGTAGTGCAGCTGCACGTCATTTTGCGCCAGTTTGCTGCACAGTCGTGTTCTAGATGTCGGACTCGGCTGAAGCGAGTGGCTGTTTTATGAAATGGACATATTCCCGTCTCTTCACTTTTCTGAAACAAGCAGACAAGAATATTACAGTCAGAGATGGGCAGTAACGCGTTACTGTAATCCGATTACTTTTTTCAAGTAACGAGTAAAGTAAGGGATTACTATTGCAAAAACGGTAATTAGATTACAGTTACTTTCCCGTAGGAACGCTGCGTTACTGCGTTACTAAAACCGTGAGTTTTTTGCGAGAATGTCTCATGACAGTGACGTAAGCGAGTGCGACGTTGGTGACAACAGCTGTGTGCAGATCAACAATGGATCATATATCGAGTGCAGAGAGAGTATGAGCGTGCAGCGTTTAAAGCGTGGAAGTACTGACCTTACTTTGAGTTTGATTCCATAAAAAGTGACAAAAACATTAGTGTCCGTTGTGCGTGGGAAGAAAACTTCTTTTTACAGCGAAAAAAACCCTAAACTTCCGAGCAAGCACCGAGTAGCTACGACGTAATGGGAAACTCACAGAGAAACTCGCGGATTCTTCCACTGACCGCTGCACGCCTGCACCAGGGTAACCCTCCGCCTACCCCACTCCTGCTTTACAGGTGAAAATAGAGCAACAAGACCGCTAGTCTTTGACTTTATTTATTTTCTGCTGTGTTTTACTTGCATCTATTTGAAAGACTGAGTGTAAACACACAAAATAATATTTTATGTGCTGGAATGTGCAGAAAATAGGTTTAAATGTTAAACTAATTTCTTCCAGTCAGAGAATGTTGCAGATAATTAAATTTTTGCTTGATGCATAAAGTTAAAAGATTAAAACTAATAAAACAAGTTTTAAAAAGAGACTTTTCCATTTGATTACATTTTGTATGATGGATTATGCAGAAAAAGTAGAATTGGGCTGAAAGATCTATCACTTTATCACCTATTCAGGTTGTAAATCGTGTTTTTAAAAAGTAACTAAGTAACTAAGTAATTAAAGGAGCTTGCAAAGAAAAGCGTCTGGACTTCTTTAAGTTACTTGAAGACGTTTCACCTCTCATCCGAGAGGCTTCTTCAGTTCTAAGGTCAAATGGTGGAGAGTCCCAGATATAAACCTAGTGGGAGTGTCCCCCCACAGAGGGACAAAAGGACCCCCTGATGATCCTCTAATCGCCTGAGCCGAGGTGTGGAACTGGGTGTGGGTCCCAATCAGCCAGAGTTTCGGGTGAGTTCATTGTGAAACCTGGCCCCACCTTATCATGCGAATTCCTGAGGTCAGATGGCCCAGGGTGTGAGTGGGCCTTAAGGCGTCTGGGAAGGGATCTCAAAACTGGATTATAGATGGCAGAGAGTTGGTGTCGTAAACCACCGCCTCTGTTCAAAGATGGTCGCTCACAGTGGACATAGATGCTTCTTTCACTCCTCTTTCAAACCATCTGTCCTCTCTGTCCAAAATGTGAACATTGGCATCCTCGAAAGAGTGTCCTTTATCCTTAAGATGCAGATGGACAGCTGAATCTTGTCCTGTGGAGGTCGCTCTTCTGTGTTGTGCCATGCGCTTGTGAAGTGGCTGTTTGGTCTCTCCAATGTAGAGGTCTGGGCATTCCTCGCTGCACTGTACGGCATACACCACATTGTTAAGTCTGTGTTTTGGCGTTTTGTCTTTCGGGTGAACCAGTTTTTGTCTGCGTGTGTTGCTGGGTCTGAAGTACACCGGGATGTCATGCTTGGAGAAAACCCTCCTGAGTTTCTCTGATACACCGGCTACATAGGGGATGACAATGTTGTTGCGTCTGTCCTTCTTATCCTCCCTCGCTGGTGTCTGATCTTCTTTTCTGTGCATCTTTGCTGACTTTAAAAACGCCCATTTAGGATAGCCGCACGTTTTGAGTGCTTCCTTTACATGTGTGTGTTCCTTCTTTTTCCCTTCAGGCTTAGAGGGAACATGTTCTGCCCGGTGGTGTAGGGTCCTAATTACTCCAAGTTTGTGTTCCAGAGGGTGATGGGAGTCAAACAGGAGGTACTGGTCCGTGTGTGTGGGCTTCCGGTAAACTTCGATGTTGAGGTTGCCATTCTCTTCAATGTGCACAGCGCAGTCCAGGAAAGGCAAACAGTCATCCTTCGTGTCTTCCCTGGTGAACTTGATGTTTTTATCCACAGCGTTGATGTGCGCAGTGAAGGATTCCACTTCTTGTGTCTTGATTTTGACCCAGGTGTCGTCTACATATTTGTACCAGTGGCTGGGTACTCTTCCTTTGAAAGAGCCAAGAGCCTTCCTTTCCACTTCCTCCATGTAAAGGTTGGCTACAATAGGTGACACGGGGGAGCCCATAGCACAGCCATGTTTTTGTCTGTAATAGCCTTCGTTGTATTTGAAATATGTAGTGGTGAGGCAGAGGTCTAACAGCATGCAAATCTGATCGGGTGTGAAGTTGGTCCTGTCCTCCAAGGAGCTGTCTTCTTGTAGTCGTTTTCTGACAGTCTCCACTGCCTCCGTGGTGGGTATGCAAGTGAAGAGAGAGACTACATCAAAGGACACTATGGTTTCATCTGGATCCAGGGTAAGTTTCTGGACCTTGTCAGTGAAGTCGGTGGAGTTCTTGATGTGGTGTGGGGTGTTCCCCACGAGAGGAGCAAGGATGGTAGCAAGGTGTTTTGCAATGTTATAAGTGGCTGAGTTTATGCTACTGACTATGGGTCTGAGTGGGACAGCTTCCTTGTGGATTTTTGGAAGTCCGTAAATGCAGGGTATGGCATCCCCTGGGTAAAGGCGGTGATAAGTAAGGCGGTCAATGATTTTGTCCTTTTCCAAGTCTTGAAGGCAAGCTATAACTTTCTTTTTGTAGCTGCTTGTGGGGTCTCGCTTTAAGGCTTCGTAGGTATTGTTGTCACTGAGGAGAGTAGTGATCTTTGTATGGTAATCTGTAGTGTTTAGGACCACGGTGCATCTTCCCTTATCCGCTGGTAAAACAGTGATGTTGTGGTCTTTGCTCAGGGAATATTATATCTGGGACTCTCCACCATTTGACCTTAGAACTGAAGAAGCCTCTCGGATGAGAGGTGAAACGTCTTCAAGTAACTTAAAGAAGTCCAGACGCTTTTCTTTGCAAGCTCCTTTGACTACGATGACCTGGATGACTGAGAACCTTCACAGACATAACTAAGTAATTAATTACTTTTGAAAATAAGTAATCAGTAAAGTAACTGGATTACTTTTTTGGGGAAGTAATCAGTAATTAGTTACTGATTACTTTTTTCAAGTAACTTGACCAACACTGATTACAGTAATATGTAAAAATTATCGGCTGCTGTTAATAGCACGAGTAACCTACTGAAGCGCCTGACACGAGAGCATAGACGAACACTTCTGAGTGATCCTTGTTATCATCCATGGATATCACCGCGGCAACTCCTGCTAAGCAGCAAAACTTGATTTTACTTCAGCAGCACAGAAAGCGTCTAAAGGTGAGCTTAAAAAATGATTGCAGGCGACACTGTGGAAGAGATGCTACAGCTGTGTACTGTAGAGTCTCCGTCTTTAAAAAAATATTTATTATTTAAAGAGTTTAAACATATGATCCAAAGCCACCAAAACGGAGAAGAAAGACCTCGTCATCTCTGAAATAACCTAAATGGATGCGAAAAATACACAATTTTGTCTGTGAGCCAACAACAGGAAGGTGAACGGTCCACCTGGCAGGCCATCATCAACAGTAGTGCAAGAGGTTCTCATCTTATGACACTCTTGGAACCTCCATGTCTGGTACGGTTCACATGAATCCTGCCAGCTGTGTCACTCTTCTAATCCCAACCTGAGACGTGTTCTTTCTGGCTGCACGGCAGCAGTGTCAGGGGAGAGCTGCAGAAGAATTTAAAGGAAGAAGGGGCTGGTTGCCATGGAGATTGCAGACATACAAAGGATAACCTTAAAGACAGCAATATGACAGCTAACAAATATATGAGACCACCACCCAGTGTAAGGTTCATGCTACAGCTGACCTAAATTAACAGCGCTTGTAATTTTCTGTAATGGTTGATCAACAAGTATGCCCAAGCTCTTTAATCAACATGATACGTTCAGGGTGACCCATATCTTAAGACTGAAAATAAGAGACGCAATAATAGATCTTAACTGTAGACAAATCTGTTACAGTTTTGACCAGTTTATATTTACTGTTCATAGCAGCAAAGCCTTCAGGGTGTCTATGTGTTCTTCCAGGTGATGATTAATGTGGAGAGCTTGTTGCTCATTCATCTGTGCAAGTCAATTCTGCATAAAAAAGGAGCTTGTTTTGCCACAGTGTTGCGTCTTATTTGCTGTAGGTCCGTGTTAATTTCAATGTGACTGGGTTCACATTTAATCTGTTTTGTCACCGGTGTCACTTTCAGTTGTGTTTGTTGTTGAAACTTGGTTCACAGTCATGCTAGTGGGCCGTAAATAAACAGGAAAAGTAATGTTAGTTCTTATGGTGTAGTGCTGCATCTTTGTGCTGTGTTTTCAGTAATGTCATTTCTTATCCTATCTTGGGCTCTTTACTCACTTACTGGTGGCCTACAGCAGCAGTGTGGCAATGCTTCCTTTTTATTCATTCATCTGTGAATCTGAACAGTAAGTAGAATCTGTGGCTCTTGTATTTGTTTTACATGATTCTTTATGAGGCTAAATGATGCTTGCACATCATAGTCAATGTAACATTGATAAAAGCAGTGAAAGGTGACTTTCATGAAGACTGTGTGACTGACCTAAATGTTTTTCCATGGATATTTAAAAGTAGAATGGGAGGCAGAGCCTTTAGCTATCAGGCTCCCAGTTTGGATTTGGGAGACGGCTTTTAATTATTTCTATGAAATGTTTTTTCAGAGTGGAATGATTGACATCTTTATTGACTTTAAAGAATGACCATTGGGTTTGGGGGGATTTTCTCTAATCGACACACAGCCAAAAGTATACTTACTGATCCAAACATACAAGTACAGAGATGGGCAGTAACGCGTAATCCAATTACTTTTTTCAAGTAACGAGTAAAGTAAGGGATTACTATTGCAAAAACGGTAATTAGATTACCGTTACTTTCCCGTAGGAACGCTGCGTTACTGCGTTACTAAAACCGTGATTTTTTCGCGAGAATGTCTCATGACAGTGACGTAAGCGAGTGCGACGTTCGTGACAACAGCTGTGTGCAGATCAACAATGGATCATATATCGAGTGCAGAGAGAGTATGAGCGTGCAGCGTTTAAAGCGTGGAAGTACTGACCTTACTTTGAGTTTGATTCCATAAAAAGTGACAAAAACATTAGTGTCCGTTGTGCGTGGGAAGAAAACTTCTTTTTACAGCGAAAAAAACCCTAAACTTCCAAACAAGCACCGAGTAGCTACGACGTAATGGGAAACTCACAGAGAAACTCGCGGATTCTTCCACTGACCGCGGCACACCTGCACCAGGGTAACCCTCCGCCTACCCCACTCCTGCTTTACAGGTGAAAATAGAGCAACAGGACCGCTAGTCTTTGACTTTATTTATTTTCTGCTGTGTTTTACTTGCATCTATTTGAAAGACTGAGTGTAAACACACAAAAAATAATATTTTATGTGCTGGAATGTGCAGAAAATAGGTTTAAATATTAAACAAATTTCTTCCAGTCAGAGAATGTTGCAGATAATTAAATTTTTGCTTGATGCATAAAGTTAAAAGATTAAAACTAATAAAACAAGTTTTAAAAAGAGACTTTTCCATTTGATTACATTTTGTATGATGGATTATGCAGAAAAAGTAGAATTGGGCTGAAAGATCTATCACTTTATCACCTATTCAGGCTGTAAATCGTGTTTTTAAAAAGTAACTAAGTAACTAAGTAACTAATTACTTTTGAAAATAAGTAATCAGTAAAGTAACTGAATTACTTTTTTGGTGAAGTAATCAGTAATTAGTTACTGATTACCTTTTTCAAGTAACTTGACCAACACTGTACATGTACACCTGCACTAATATTTGGTTAAATGTCCCTTAACAAGTTCAAACTCAGCCACACCCTTTGGTAGCCAACAAGTGTCTGGTAGTAATTGACCCCTCTCTCAGCACAATTAGTTGAGTTCACTTCACTCTGGGCAGTGATGCTGGTAGTCCACTACTTTCCATTTCATGGCAGACTTGACCCTTAGTGGTTCCTGTGCTGTTCTTGAAATGTTGGGCCTTCTTCTAGACACATCTAAATAACTTGTACTTACATTGTTTTAAAAGTGGCTCGAGGAGATCTTGCCAACGTGTAAATCTACAGTTCTCCGTAGATTTTCACCAAGTTCTTTGGATTTTCCCATTTTTCTGAGTACTGGTTACTCCAAAAGTGCTATCAAACAAATCCTTTTATTCTGGCAAAGAGAAACTACCGGTTAATGATCACGATCACTAACGAGAAGTTAATAGTTCTTAGATTTGTCAAGTTAAAAGACATTCTGGAAGTTGTAGAACTACTTATTAAAACATTTAAATCAGTTATTAGATGAGTTTGAGGGATTGTGTATATATAAAAACCTGTATTTATACTTTTGACAGAGTGGATTAAAGAAAATGCAAAATAAATTTTAAACTTTAAGCTTGCACCTGATTCTTGTTTTTTTAAAACTCATTAAAGAACCATGGTGTACAGTCATTTCACCTGGAAAAAGAACACTTCAGACAAGTCAACAAAAGCCCCAAATCACCATTACCTTCATGCCAATAATAAGTGTATGTAAAGTTCTGACCACAACTATATTAACAAAATAACATTTTAGCTGTTACGGTCACTGTTATCGCTGTAATGTTTGAAAGTCCTATCCCAAATTACATTTTACTGTATAAAAACATGACATTAAAAGATAAACAAAAAATTTGCATCAGGAAGCGAGCGTCATCGAACATCCCTGAGGATGTGCAACATGTCAGATAACTACATTTACGTCTATCAATGGGTCTCTACGGGTCTTGTGGAAGGCAGGAGCTTTATTGCATATCCCTCTTCAGGATGTTTCCTTTATAACTGGAGTAGAACACGAATGAACAAAACTGAATTATTAGAAGATTACATCTCGCCCCTGCTCCTTTCAGTTCCCCCGTGTGGCTCGTGATGACATTGGGAACTGCATGATGCTCATATTCCCCTCCATATAAACCCAAATACAAGGTTTTCATTTGAGCTTAACAAACCAAACTTAATCAACAGCGCAGTCTTAGCGAGCTCTTGTCAAAGCAGTTATAGGTATGCATCTTACTTTTAGTTCTAGTTCAATTTGAATGAAACATTTTTTAAATAATTGCTATAAAATGTAGACCTGCCACAAAAAGCCAAGGACATTGCTGGACAGTGTGGATACGTCATAAGTTTGCAGGACATTAAATGTGCGTGTGTGTAGAGGCTTCAAAAGCCCGTGGTTGCTATAGAGACCAGCAGAGAGAATCATGAGTGGAAAAGGCACAACGGGAAACATCATCAGTGTTTGTGTGGTTATCGTTTTAATATATTCCCGACATCTTTTGTCGTCTTCCTGCTACAGCACAGTTGCAGTCAGGTGTCTGGTGTCTCTGCAACACCTTCCAGATTCATTTCACTGATCTTTTGTTTTATAGCTTTACACGTAGCTTAGTGTTTGGTTGGCGTGCAACCCCTCCATGTGCCCCAGGTTGTGTTCCCATTAACCATATTTATTGGTGTAATTCCTCACTTGTAAGACAGGAGGTGCAATATTGCGTCCCCCAGTGTCATTTGCTATCATTCCATTATTGTCTACTGGTTTTATTGCATTGTAGTAGCATCAAGAAAACATTAAACCCATTATGTGACCTTCCCCGGCTCCACAACCCCACACTGTTCCTCAGTAACTTTAAAGTCCTGAGGAAAGTGTGATTTAAGATGAAATATTCTGGGCTTCAGACAGAGTTTGTGGCAGCAGCTTACATTTGTAAAGCCGGAGGGATGCAAAATGAGGTCTAAAACATTTTTTGCCCTCAAAGTGACAAAAAGAGACAAAGAATAAGCTGTGCTTGACTTTCTAGGAGCGGTAACACCATCTAAACAAATCAGACCAGCAAACACTAACACGCCAATTTTATTAATCATTAAAAGAAAACAGCTGGAGTGTCAAAAGACAGCTTCTAGTTTTCCACAGAGTGGTTTCTCATTTCACAAAAAGGCCTCTTTCTACTGTCAATTCAAGCACCAATGTCAGTGCTACCTTATTTTTCTACTTTAATTATTTATTTCACAAGCTCCCACTCTCTCTCTCTCTCTCTTTTCTACATCTATGCGGCCATCACGAAGGAAAAGAAAAGTGGTCAGTGGGCCTAATTGAGGCATTAGATACACTTTCCTGATTTTGTAGAAAAGCCCCATTTATTTCTTCTTATTGAATTTTTGTTTGTGTTGTTTCTGTGTTATTCAATTTTACGCAGCAGTTTGTATTCATTACGGAGCAACAGAGAGTCAGTGAGCATCCAAAGACAATGCCATGTTAAACTTAAGTGTCTCCATTTGTGCATTGATCCGAAAGTATACGTGCATTACCGTCTAAAGGCTCCTGACTCTTCCTCCATCGTATGAGGAATCGAGACCTCCTAAAAATATTTGTAGGGTTAATTTTGACATTTAAATTGGCTGCTGTCTCACAGAGCATCTGAATATTTGTCAATTATATGATAAATCCTGAATATACTAGAATTCGCTAATGCTCTTTCAAACACCTGTGTTTCCCTTGGAGAATTTTTTTTCCAACTTCATCTTCTGTGTCACGACATCCATTTACGTTCTGCTAACTGTAAAAATAAGATTTGCATTAATTTTCTTTCCAACATCTGTAAAAAGCAGCTTCTTTCACAACTAGAGATCAGTGAGGAACACTGCAAATGCTACAGCAAGAGAGAGCCAGGATGCCAACTAAGGGGGGACATCAACCTCATACTCCAAGATTGGGTACCATGCCCCAAAAACAACAAGTAGGTTCAATGCCAAAGCAGCTGGCCTGAAAGAGATGATCATAGCTAAGCTGGAAACCTGGACCATCCGTGGCTGAGTCTACTGGATGTAAATGCAGCATTATTGATAATCCCTACTTTGACTATCACTGAAACTGATCAGCTAATCTATACCAAGGTGATCCTCGAGATGCTTGGTAATAGAATGAACTAGAGATGGACCGATCCGATATTACGTATCGGTATCGGTCCGATACTGACGTAAATTACTGGATCGGATATCGGAGAGAAATAAAAAAATGTAATCGATCCATTAAATATCAAAAAAGCACCTCACAAAACTTGCGACACGGCGTAACTCGGCTCATAACCGTAGCACGTGGGAGCAGTGTGCTCACCTGATAGAGCAGCTGTGTGTATTTGTAGCCTTGCTACCAAACCAACATTTCATCTCCGAGGAAGTTTTCCCAGAGAGAAGTAAAGCAAGTGTGTAAATTCATCTCTGAATGTTTGTAAAGCATTCCCGCGTTAAGCTTAACAACCGATATATGGAGCGACTGCCTCTCTCTCTCTCTCTCCTGCTGCTACTTCAATCATGAAACTGATCAATGATCAGCTGATCGTCTCTCTTCTTTGTTTTTGGCCCACTTCTCACCAGAAAGAGGAAACCAGCGGCTGAACAACAGCAGCACGTTTAAGCTTCATAAGCTGTTAGAATTTATTTAATATTATTTCTACACCAGGATCTTTTTCTACGCAGCTGACGTAACTGTGCAGGGGCGGATCTAGCAAAGTTTAGCCAGGGGGGCCGATAGGGCATGAACAGGGAAAAGGGGGCACAAAGACATACTTTTCTTTCTTATTCTCATTTAAAATGTCTAGCTTTTAATAAATAATTGTTTGAATCTTACAACCAAAGTTTTAATCTGATGTAAAATGTATAGAAGTCTATTACTGTATATAGTAACTATTAAGTCTAATATACCCTAGTAAGCTGTAGTACTTTTTCCTTTGGGAAGGTACCATCTGTGCAGTCTGCAGTTCTGTAGAAGAAAGATGTTGAATCTATTAAATTATTGTGGAAAAATGATTGATTTCTGTGCATTTTTTTTTCACACTGCATCAAATTAAAGTTGATTACGTTGATTAAGCATCATGAGGTGGGGGGTGGTTCCCTATTTTTTTTTTTTTTGCTGGGAGTTTGCAGCCCTATTAGTTAGGTTGCTTAATATTTCTGCTAAGTACTCTTTAAAATAGCAGAATAGGGAGGATGGTGCAGGTTTAAGTTTATTAGATTGATCAATTTTGCTGAACTATGAAATATTTTGGGTGCAGTGTATTTTTTACATACAGGTATAACAGAATAGCTTTAGTGTTGTTGTTTATTTAAACTTCAGTATGAACTTGTAAAAAATGCAGCAAGAACAGCTTTATTGATTAAAAAACACTATATCGGATTCATATTGGTATCGGCAGATATCCAAATTTATGATATCGGTATCGGACATAAAAAGTGGTATTGTGCCATCTCTAGAAGAGGCGTGCCAAGGCAAGATCAAGACAACATGGAGGAAAGTTAGCAAACTATCAGAGCTGCTGAAAGGTGTGATGAAGAATGGGATGCCTAAGAAATACAACAAGCTGCCCATCTCTGAGACCAAGCAAAGACTCACAGCCTTGGCTAACTGCATGAAGACACGAAAACAATAGAAGCCAGGAGCATAAATCGGATGTTCTCCACTGAACTATCCATGGTGTACTCAAACAATATAACGAGGCTGGAGACTGAGAGCCAAATCCAGCACTAGGGAGAGTGAGAACCACCATCCAGGATGAAACAACAAAGATCATTGAAATGAAATTCATTGTGATGGTTTTAGTGGCAATTTTTTTTTTCTGAATATCTTACGATGCCCTTCATCTCGTCAGACAATACAGACCTTTTAAAGTGTACTTCTTTATATTCCTGCCACATAGAGAAAGGAAAACAGGAAATGCCACACTTTTCTGGTAAGAAAGACGATACTGTCAGTTAGCTCCCTGGCCTTATTAGTGTCTCTCAGCAGGGCGTCCAGAACCAATCTACAGTTACTGGTTGTGTCAGGTTTCATGCGATATTGGGCTTTTGTGTCTTCTGCTTCCCCAGAGAGTTACCCATGTGTCTGAGAGACAGTGAATGTCGGCTTCTCTGAAAAGAATATCCCGCAGGTGTCTCAGCAGGACACTGTTTAAAGAAGACCTCCAAGAGAGACGAGCACTAACTCCCAAAACCCTGCCTGCAAGTGAGATTGAGGTAGAGCGTCATGCAATTCTATGGCCTGAAAGGAAGCGGTTTCTGAGCCATAAAATGAAGATAATATAAGAAGTGAACATTTTAAAGTAGTTGGGTATTTTTACACCAAATGAGTCTTCACTCACCTTACACGCATTTGAAGTAGAGAAAGACTAAAGATGCAATTTCTTGCAAGCTAGAAAGTGGGAAGTGTTTTGCAAATTTGAAAAAGGCTGGAGTGAGACAAGTCCCTGAGGGTCTGTCATTTATGGAATATAAGAAAACACGACAGGTACTTTTGAGGCTTGAAAACCGCTGTTCTGGGGTTTCAAAGGAGAACAGCAATAGTTGTGACGAGCATGGTCGAAGCATACAGTCTGACAAGAGGCTGTGACTATCATTTACAAAGGCAAGAGGACAAGTTTGGGTACTTTTAAATTTTAATAAGCCATAAACAAAATATGAAAAACAGGAGTGAAGTGCAAATGCTGGTACAATAGAGACACTTGCTGCAGGGCACAAAAGCTGTCACAACTGGGGTTGACCCAAATGTTCATGTACAGACTTGGTGATTAGAGGAATTCATACATAAGTGTGAGGATCTTAATTTGTCTGCAGAAACCAAACCAAGGGGATTTTTTTCATACCAATATAGCACATCTTAGACAACAGGGTGAATAATGAATTGAGAGTGCAACTGGAGTATTTCAAAAAGAGAATTCAAAATGCGAAAGTGAGATAATTTTGAGATCTACAATCAGTTCTCATTAGCAGGCATCGCTCTGCATCAGCTCCAGATTCATTTTCAAAATAAGACGTTGTGCCTTTGCATGTCATAAACCTAATAGGCCATGATGGATGCGAGACAAGTTTTTGACAAGAACTAATAACTTTGTTGATCATTCCCTAAGAGTTTCCTGCTTCCTCTTCTTCTACCTCCTCCTCCCACACTGTAACCCTGCCCTTCATCATGTCTGGGGATGCTTTGACAAAATAAACCCACAACATGCTGATGAATTATTCAAATTTGACTCAGTGATGTATGAAGAGTTGCGAGAGATGCGGTTATCACTACCGGCAAACCCCCTTCCTCCAGCTGACTGAACCCCCAGTCAAACCAATTACCATCCACACCCCTCCAGCTTCTAAGCACCGTTTGAGAAGGAGAAGAAATAGGAGCGGCTGACTACATTATTCTCAAGTTGCTGCAGTCAAAACTGCTGCAGTGCAAAGATGGAGGTGATGGGATTTATCAATTCATAGTGCAGGAGAAAGTGAATTACTGTTGTTTGTCACTGGCAATCTATTCTGCTGAGAGGAGCAGGGCTACAAATGTGATGCTTTATAAAAAGAAACTTGCAATATCTTGTCATAACAAACAATTTTGATCCCTATCGACCTTTTATTATAAGACACCGTGTTTTGTCTCCCCCAATGTGTATGTGCAGCGCTCTAATACAGCATCTGCCACTTTTAGTTTAAAGCTCTTTGGCTCAATCTAAAAGGAGATTTTACACCATTTGTCCCTGATTTTCTCAGGGTTTGGGGCTTTAAGTTGTCATTTCCTGTCTCCTTTTTAATCACTAACCTTATTTTACATCTCATCAGCATTCTGCCTCACCTGTGTCGAATCAACTAATTACTCATCTGGGTATACGCCACTTTCTTTGTTCTCTGCTTGTCAAGTATTCCACTTAGCCTAGGTTGTTTCCTAGTTTAGCGTTTTATTTCTTTATGTTTGTGTCTTATTTTTGGCTGTCTGCCCCTCGCATGCATTATGCGGTCTGTTGGCTGACCTTGTGTCTACGACTGGACCTGGCATAAAATCCCCAACTAGCAACGAGGGTGAAGAGGTGTGAGTAAACAAGGAAGCAAAATAATAGCATTACAGGCAGCAGTTGGTCAGCAGTACTTAGAGAATCTACATTAGTCTGACCTACTGCACCAGTTTATCCTCTCTTGAGAACACGTCATGTTTCCCTCCCGCTGCCAGATCGAAAATATGACCGTCGACCCAAATTGTTCAGCCTTCCCTCTCTTCTTCCTCCCAAATTTGTCCCAGATTTTAAATGCATGTTTCTCTCTGCTTCACTCTCTGCTGTGAGCCCTTGGCTGCTGGTCTGAAGCTTAAATATTCACAAGCAGAGAGAGGGAGTAACTGAAGGAATAACACAGTCACCAGAACTTTACCTTGTGCAGCACAAGTCTAGAAAATTATATAACTTTCTTCTAAGTGACCTTAAAGAGGTCAAACAAAAACAAATTAAAAATATGCACTATGTGGCATTTTACTTTATATATACATAAATATTGTTTGCCTGGAGTAGAAATAATCATTTAGAAAACTAAATGGAAGCTACAACTGACCATTTAAATCATGGTAGATGACGGTGTTAAAGCAACCAAACACGGGGAAATTTGGGGGTCATATAAATAAGCCCATGTAAAACCGTGAACCTTTCAGAATTGGTGTTGACTTTTCAAATTCAAATTCAAATTCAAATTTTATTTGTCACATACAGTCATACACAGTACGATATGCAGTGAAATGCTTAGACAACTGCTCGTGACCTAAAGAAAAAAGAAAAGGCTATGAATAAGATAGGAAATAAATATGAAAATAAAAAAGGGTAAATTAAACCAGGAAGGAATAAAATAAAATAAAATATAAAAATTAAGTTAAAAATGAAATAACTGTACAACACAAATTAGAATGAAGGGTAAATTTAACTGGGAAAGAATAAGATAAAATATATAAATTAAAGTTGAAAGTAAAATAACTGTACAACAAAATACACAGTATAGAAATATATAAGAATGTATGAAGAAATATAAATATATATATATATATATATATATATATATATATATATATACACACACACACAATAACAGCAGCTGTACAAGTATTAACTGGAAATGAGGAATATAATGTCCAGTGTTGTGCAATCCACATTATATAGTGTCTTGTGCAGTGGATTGCACAACACTGGACATTATATTCCTTTTCAGTAAAGCACCTGATATTAAATAAGGTGGGACTCTCCCCAATAAATAAGAAAATAGTGGAGAAGCTTCTCGTGACCTTTGCTTAAACACGACCAAGTAGTGTTGGTGCTTAAACTTAACCAAACGGGGTTTGAAAACAAAAACATTCAGGAAAATCTAAAAAGGAAATCTGGTTGCACGAGGAAGTAGAGCCTTTTTGCTTGGGTGAAAGCATGTTTCCAGTCTGCCTCTGCCACTTCCACCTTTTCCTCCAAAAGCAAAGGTTGTCACTCTTTATATGACTCTGGAGACCATTTGAGGCATTCGACCAGCAAATCTACAAACACGTTTTTATTTTTGGAGAGTTATTGGCAATTGACCTGTTATGACATTTAGTAGGAGTTGCTAGAGTCATAAAATACAGATGAAAAGCCAAAAGTACTAATATACAGAGATTTGTACACACAGAGTATCAATCTGCACTCCTGCTGAATCATGATGTTTAAGTGTGCAGAAGTAATTGCCCAGCTCAAGTGCTGTAGAGTGTACTTTCTCTGCTTTTTCTTTACTTCTGTTGAAACACCAAAGGTCACGACTATAAACGAACACCTGTGTTGTGTACAGTGCTGTTGAATCTCCTGCTGTATTCCAGCTGTGGGCTTATTTTATTGTCAGTGTGAGGACACACGCAGGTAACACAGATGAAGGTCAGGGTGCCAAGTAATTTGAGAATATTTAGCACACACTTTAGAGAAATTTGTTTCTTATTAGCTCATCGTTGTTTCTTTAGTATTTAAATATTATAGTTTCCACTGAATGGATTTTACTTTTTCTGACAGTCCCTCAAAACTTTAAACCAGCATATACTGAAAAGATGTTGAGCTTCTTGAATTCACATCCAATTTAATTTAATTTACTCAGCGCCAAATCACAACAACAGTCACCTCAAGGCACTTTATATTGTAAGGTAGACCCTACAACAGGGGTAGGGAACTCCAGGCCTCGAGAGCCGGTGTCCTGCAGGTTTAAATGTGTCCTTGATCCAACACAGCTGATTTAAATTGCGTCAACATGTCGTTAAGTTCTCCAGAGGCCTGGTAACGAACTAATGATTTGATTCAGGTGTAGGGACCAAAAACCTGCAGGACACCGGCTCTCGAGGACTAACGTTCCCTACCCCCGCCCTACAATAATACATACAGAACAAAAACTAGCAATCATATGACCCCCTATGAGCAGCACTTTGGCGACAGTGGGAAGGACAAACTCCCTTTTAACAGGAAGAAACCTTGTTATTGCAAAAAGATGAATTTCTAAAAGAGTGGATACATTTTGTTCTTAGTCCTAATTATTCTGAAATGTATGTTGAATGTTGCCATGTTAACCTTCTTCAGCAAAGTATTTGGTATTGCCTATGACAAATAATTATTATTTATAAAAGCTAAAATGTACAAAAAAAGTTAAATTTAGTTTTTGTACTTCAGACATGCATATTTGCTTCTGTAAGGCAAATAATGGTATCGGGGTTTATATATTATAATACACGAATATAGGAATGATCAAGTGCTTTTTTTACTGTGCTGCGTTTGTGTTAATGCATCTTGTTTTGTGTTTTTATATTTCTTGTACAGTATTTGAGTGAAGCACCCACAAATTTGTTGTATTTTTTGTACAATAAAGGGCTTTTCTATTCTATTCTACTTTGAAAGCAATAAAATGCAGATGGTGACTTGATAGTTTGACCTCTGGATGTCTAACGTCTGAAGTAGAAAATGAAATAATCTCTTCTGTAATAAACGGATCTGGAGTGACCTCACAAATTACCAAATGAAACATACTTAGTCATCTGAAGTGTAAAACTTTTTTTTTTAGTACAGTTACAACCTTTAGTGATGAGCCAGTGCATACAGTGCCATTTCACATGAGCACAATCCTGATGCAGCACAGTGAATCACCAGCTCTTTCTTCAGTTCTGACATCATCAGCATTAGTTGATGGCATTTTCCCCATGAAACTCTCCTTTAAGCTTGAGCAGCAGCTATATAACATACAACCCAGGAGATGTCAGGGTATGGTGGCCTTTAAGGTCTGTTACCTGCAAAAGTGGAAGAGTACAATACCAAACTTTTCCATTATAAAAAGATAAGATGCAGTTGCTCCTGGTTTCATCATACATCATGTTGAACAGTTTCTACCCTTTTCGTCTGGGTACCTCTGGCAGCTCAGAAAAGCTTCTCTATTGTTTATTTTATGAAACGTGACTCAAATCCCCCTTAGACTCATTACGTTGGTGAAACATTTCCTCGTCCTATTGCATCAATAACAACTGAGAGCAGACAAATGAACCTGCTAAGATTCAAGGATCCTGACCAGAAAGGGGTCAATCAACTGTGCGCTAATTGGCTCTATTTTCACCCTGAGTAATTCTGCAACTAATTTGTATCGCAGCTCAGAGTCACTGATCAATTATGAAAATGTTTTCATAGCGCTTGCACTCAAATTTACCTTCATTTGTAACATAATCTGAAATAATAAGAGGTTATCCACATGTGAATTTCACATACCCGTGTTGGTGTTTTGTACTCTGGGCAGTGTAAAGCTGGCCCCATGAAACACTGCAAAGGTAGATGTTGGTACTTCAACTGGAAACACTGGCATTAAACCGATTTCAGGTGCAATTGCTTTGGTAGTGCTCTCTGTATCTATGACATCGTAGGGCCATTATTCACTCCCCACTTCCTAATAAAGCTACTCAATCAGACTGTGTTACATACAAATACAACAACTGAGTTTAAAGGAATGCACCCATTTTTCTCAGTCAGTCATGCAACAATGCTCACATGCAATATGGACATTGAGTAGTTGCCCTAAAAAGAGATTCTATTGTTAGTAAAGATGAGAAATCAATACAGTGATTTTATCTTCTTCAAAGTAAACAGGGCTTTTTTATTCAAATAGAGACTTAGTTTTCCTGGCTCATCTTTATTAAAAAGTGAAATAAAAGGACTTTATTTTAAAAAACACCTTTTTATGGATTAAGTGATACAGTGTTAAAACAGTTTATCTATGTGTGATTTTGTTAATAGTAAATCATCTTTAATTCTAATCCAAAATCCTAAAATTAATATGTTCGATGAGAAGATGTTATGTGTGTTGGTATGATTCAGCTTCGATCTTGGCAGATTAGTGTCTGTGACTCTGACCCATCATTATCCATCCATCCATCCATTCGCTTCAGCTTCTCCTTTTCAGGGTCGCGGGGGGCGCTGGAGCCTATCCCAGCTGTCATAGGGCGAGAGGCGGGGTACACCCTGGACAGGTCGCCAGTCTGTCGCAGGGCCAACACACAGGGACAGACAACCATTCACACTCACATTCACTCGCACATTCACACCTAGTGACAATTTGGATTAACCAATTAACCTATCCCCACAAGCTGCATGTCTTTGGACGGTGGGAGGAAGCCGGAGCACCTGGAGGGAACCCACGCAAACACGGGGAGAACATGCAAACTCCACACAGAAAGACCTGATGGTGGAATTGAACTCAGGACCTTCTTGCTGTGCGGCAACAGTGCTAACCACCGTGCCACCGTGCTGCCTATCCATGATTTTGAATAAGACAAATTATGTTAAGTATGTTGCAATTGATAAACGCAGAGCCATAACTTCCAATAATAGTTTAAGCCTACTGAATGAAATAAAGATAAAGACACAAGTCACTAAAGGATGCCTGCAGAAAATGAAGCTGTGCAGCGCAGAGATTTCTTTCCGTGAGGGGAAAATGACTTAATTCACTTCTACTGTTGGCTAATTATAATTTAACACATTACCATATTGCTTTGGATTCTATTCACTTCCATCACAAACTCACAAGAGCAACATAAAAAGAAGCTGCGGGGCACAGCATTGTTGTTTCTCACCATTTCTACCCCTGCGAGTGTCACAGGCATTACGTGGAAAATAGGACAGCCATTGAACACTCCTTCAAACTCCACTCTAACAGAAATGAGTCACACAAAGGCCGTTTAAAAGTGTTATCTTCAAAAGCGTCCTTTATAAGCCTTCTCGTCTTAAAATATAAGGAAATCTAAATGTTTTCTTCAAGAATTTATTTCGCAGCCGATGAAGTACATTTTGCCTCGGTGAAGTCGAAGAACAAAGACAGCATAAAGCACCTTATTTATAGCTGCTGCGCATTAAAGCTGCGCTCAGCTGCATGTTCACGTCAGCAAAGGCTGAGCTTGAGTTCATGGTCACAACTCATTGACATAGTGACTTGTGTCATAAAAAGACACAGCAGCTAAAACGTACGCATCACAGTTGTAACACGACTCAGAGCAGACCGATTCCAGTCTGCTCGGTATAAAAATCATTACCATTGATCGGTGGAGAATGGGGCCTGACTTGAGTGTTTGTGTTTGTACAATAAAAATAAGAGTGGGCATCTGATAAAGAACACAAACATATTGTTTATTATTGGCTTCAGCAAACACTGAGTGCACCTGTGTTTAATTTAAAGAATCACATTTTTTTCATGTACATTCAGGATTTATTTACATGCTTTAGAAAATTTAAGAGATATGAATACAAAACCAGTAAACTTGGATTTCTTTTAAGACTTGGATAATTATATCGTTTATTTTTAGCTTTAAATCAATTGTGAAAAATGTAGGGTTTTCACTGTATATCAGTCCAGCATTTTGTATCGCAATAAACACTCGACTATTATTAGAGAATGATTATCGTCCTATTTAGAATTTAAAAAATGCTAATGAACAGCAAGATCCTGTATTAATCACCTTAATTAATCCTTAATTTGCAAACATTCTTTCCATCTTCCAGCAAATCTGCTGTCTGATCTGAAAGTCTCCAAAAGTCTTCTTGCACACATTCGTGTTGTTCAAATATTCTTCCTCCCAGACTCTTCGCCTTTTCTCCATCTCCGCCTCATCCTGGTTGCTCAGAGAGCCTCATCTGAGTCACCATCTGCTTCACTTCTACTACCACCAGTGTTTAGACACCAAGGGTCCTATCCTACTTCCTGATGTTGCTGAGACTCAGCTATACTATGTTGCTTATAATAATATTAATAATATTTTTAGTATCAAAGCAGTTTTTACTTTGTGTCGCTTTGGTTGTACCATCAAATTCCTCATATACATGCGTTTATGTATTAGTCACGTTACTTAAAATAATAATCAGGAGAAAGGGTTAATAAGTAATAAGTGTCCAGGGTATTCAAATGGCATACTCACACATAAAGAGTCTTTTGGAGTCGTGTGGAGAATTGAAATACAAATGCAGATCACAGGGTTACTGATCGTCCAAAGTTAATTCAGTCAGTCAGGACTGTCCAGTGTTGGGAAGGTTACTTTTAAAATGTATTCCATTACAGATTACAGATTACATGCCCCAAAATGTATTCTGTAACGTATTCCGTTACATTACTCAATGAGAGTAACGTATTCTGAATACTTTGGATTACTTAATATATTATCATGCTGTTTACTTTATTTATTTATTTAGGACAGTGCATGTTAATGAACATAAATGTAAAAAAAAAAAAAATTACATGAATGTAAACATGCCAGATTATAGCCAAAGGCTAATTTCCATCTGTTGTCCTTAAACATAAAAAAATAGACAATAATTCATAAAAAATCATCATTCATTCATAATAAAAACTCCATCACCAAACTTACACATACACACCATTCTGTTCCCAAATAAAACATTAAAACTATACAACTCATACATGATCACACACTTGACTTGTCCATAACCAGTTTTTAACCTTTGCTTTAAACAAATTGAATGTCGAGCATTCTCTAATGGGTTGAGGAAGACTGTTCCACAGATGGCCACCCTTAACAGAGAGGACGTTCTGCCCAAATGCTGTCCGTCTGTGGGGTATAAACAAGTCTCCTTGGATTGTAGCTCGAGTGGTCCTGTCTGAGCTTTCTTTATGCCTAATAAACTGCTTTAGTGGTGGTGGAGCAAGGGAGTGTAAGACTTTATATACAACTTTACAACTTTACAACTACATGAATGTACTATTGCTGTGATTTATTACTGTTACTGAAGGTCCGCGGCTCCGAACCGTAGTAAAGGGACCTCTGGCTAATACGGTGGGTTCTGTGTCGGCTCGTAGCCGAAAACTAGCTTTACTTTGTTGTCTGGGTCAACTTTGCTAGCAGAGACAGAGAGAGGCGTTGAAAGGCTGCTCCAACAGAACTTATTGTTTCAGAGGAAAACACGAACACGGTGTACAGTCGAGTCTTAATAGCTTACTTACAGCTGGGCTCGTCAGGCTCTCTTCTTGGCTGCAGTGGTTATTATTATATTTACATGCTTCCAGCTCCCGTTTCTGCTCGATGACAGCTCGTACTTTTCCTTTTTCTCCCTCCCTCGCTCACAGACACATAACGGGTATGACAGTCCATTCTCCCTGCAGCACGGACTACACTGCCCATGATGCTACATTCTTTAGAGCTATACCTGTAGCATTCTGCCTGTTAGCTTAGCACAACAACAACAGGCGCTCTCTCACCCAGGAAACACGCAGAGAGAGAGAACGTCACCCTGTAACCATGGCAACCGTAACGCTGCCGCCTGGAACAACAGAACGTAGCTGTCAAACAAAACCCAAACAGTCCTGACCCGCCACAATATGAAACAGGGAAGTACCGCCGTGTAATCCATTTATTTCAACAAAGTAACTGTATTCTAAATACCACCTTTTTAAACGGTAACTGTAACGGAATACAGTTACTCATATTTTGTATTTTAAATACGTAACGGCGGTACATGTATTCCGTTACTCCCCAACACTGGTACTGTCCTATATGCATCTTTAACATAGGGTCTTATCAGAGGTTCTGACAGACTTGTCAGCAGGAAATAAAACTACAAAGAGTCTAAAAAGGTACAGGAGTGATTTTTTCCCCCATCTTCTTCTTTGCTACGATTCTGAAGACCAAAACATCAGACTCAGTGTCTGCCCTCTTGGGGGAACGTAGCACAAAATGTTTGCTATATTCTGAAATGGTGCTACCCAACACAGAAGATACTACAAGCTCATACACTCTACAGCATGAAAGACCGACACCACAGGAATGCAAAAGACCGAAAGGAGATGCACTTTGTTTTTGAACTGGCCTCCAAAACATCCATTACTGACCTTTCTCTTAGTGCCCTCCATAATATGTGGAACCAGATTCACACCAGTCATCAAAATTGGACCCTTTCTTTCCATTTTAGTCTGTTCAGCTAATCATACCACCGTTAAACACACCAGACCCTCGTTAAAGCTTTGACCAGCCTCTTTTTAGCTCTTTGCAGTTGTTTGGTGATGTCAAGTAATGCCATGATCATCTGACAGGGGTCAGAGTGGCAGTAGGTCAGGTAGAAGGAGCATAAGAAGAACGACATATGCACTTCATTTTAATTTTGTCCGCATTCATGTATCTTTGGGGGAGTGTAGAGAAAGTACTGTTGAATTTATCTGACGTTATGTATAGGTCAAGCTCAAACTTCCTGTATTACTTAAAGGAGCCTTAAGCAGAAATTAAATGCACATTTTAATGTTTAATGGTTTGTATTTTGGAGACCTATTTTCATATTTTGGACTATTATTAGCCTCTGAAAGTAACTGTAACAAGTCATGACATTCAGTACTATTAAACACAGCTTTACAAGAAAATGCACAAGGTGTTTTTGAATGGTAGGCTTCCCTGGGTTAGCAGATCAAGCTAGCGTTGAACCCAAACACACAAGACCTGTGTTTTGTAGGCTTTCTTTTCAGCCATGACTTGGTTAAATAATGGGTGTCATGGTGATGCTGTGATTAGCACCATCCTGTCACAGCAAGAAAGTTGTTGGTTCAGATCCAGTATGCACGTTCTCCCTGCGTGGATTCTCGTCAGGTATTCTGGCTTCCTCCAGCACAATGCAGTTAGCTTAATTGGTGTGAATGTGAGAGTGAATGATTGTCTGTCTCTATCTTAGCCCTGTGACAGACTGGTGACCTGCCTAGGCTGTACCCTCTCTCTTGCCTTGTGACAGTTAGAATAGGTGACCCAGAATAAGCGAAGAAAATGGACGGATGGTTAAACAATAAGGCTATATGATTACAAACGTGACACTTCCTGGTAAATTTTTGTGCTTTAACTATATTCCTGTATCTCAAAGATTGCAGCACAGTCATGACCAAAGGTTTTTGCAGGGGCACAAATTTAGTTTCATACAGTTTGATCTAGATTATCTTTACATAAGTCTATGATATAAATGAAGAACAATCACAAGTATTTAATACATCTAAAAGACTTGCATTGGCAAATAAATTAATAGTTGGTTTGGGCAGTGATGCCACTGGACTGGAAGTTGGCGCTACAGCCAATCACATATCTTTATACTGTAAAAAATTAAGATTTGCTAGCTAGCAGTCTTTGCTAAACACTGCTATCTGTCTGCTGGCTCCAGTTTCATCCAGTAGCCTAATGCATATTTATTGTTTGCCTCATCCTCATGGTCACTTCCCCAGACTTCCTTTCATATGGAGCAATATAAACATAACCATCTTCATTTAACCATGTTGAACAGCTGTTGCAGTGGCTCAGTGCTGCTTAACTCAGACACAAGTTAAACATAAATATGTCTTCAGACTTCATTCTTACAAGCATACAGCAGATTTACGTTGTTACTGTCTAAAGCTGTAGCGGAGGTTGATTTGTGATATGTCTGCAAGCTAATTGGAATTTCAAAACAAACGGCTGCTCGTTTTAAATGCTCTTTAAGGGCAACTGCTTTTGAAATGTGGGTTAGGGTGCTGGAGTGAACTACGTGCTCGGGAATCATAAAATAGACTTTGACTACAGCTAATATGAATAAAATGTAGAGCTGATGTTGTATTAGACTGACTTTGACGTTGTATTCTTCCAATATTTTGGCTGACTGGCTCTGACTGACTCTTGTCATTTACATTGTGGCGCACACGTCCATCTGTCAAAGCCTATCAGCTTTCTTTTGGACTGCATGCCCACCTTGGCTGGCGGTATGAAATGAATGGATGCTTTATGCATGCAGACGGATGGTCATGTCTGTCTGGATTATTCGTTTTACTTTATGCATCTGCATCTATTTCTGCACATTTATGTCCCCATGAGAGAATTTGTCCCTTACATTTAATCAAAAAATACAAATAATATAACACTTATACATAAAGTTTGAAATCAAGTTTCTGAAGCTGAAAACACGACTGAGCAAACAGCAAATGCCACAAGGATTAGACTGAAATGGGTTTAGGGCCATATTTATGTATGAGGGGGTTAGATATGACCAAGCACGTTCTTCATTGAATGGTAGGTAGTTATTGAAGAGGTTCATCCTTTTAGAATACCTGATCAGAAAGTTTCTTCCTCACAAACTCTGTTAGGTGATAATGTACGAAACTTATTTATGAATACTGTTTCGGAAAGAAAGAAAGAAAGTACTCATTTCAAAGAGGTCTGTGCATTGACATAAGAAGAAAACAACACAGATGGTATCAAACCAAAAGTAGGACCTCAATAAATGAAAAGAAACCCAAGAAGAAGATAAAGGGGGAAAATAAAAGGGAGGTAAAAAGCAAAACAGCCCAAAGAAAAACAAACAAAGCAAAAGAAATATTGCAAAGGAGTCTGCTCAAATCCCCTCTGAATTTTGAAAAGCTGCTTAGTATGCGTGACACGATTGTTGAATTTTGTGTTTTTTCTGCAATCTGTTCTTAATTCACATTGTTTTCTCATTATCACACACTTATCTACTCATCTATTCACATTATTAAACATGGCATTTTCTCCAGAATGCACAGTCGTGTACAGAAAGGAGAATTTTACATCTAATATTGTGCAACGGCAAGAAATCATGAAAAGTATAAATACAGAGAACATGGATGAAAGAGGACAGACTTTTAGTTGTTACCAAAGTCCTGTCAAATCCAAACAGCTGAGATAAAAACCAATAAAACCAGACAGGATGGCACCTTAACCTTGTCTCTGTGTAAGTTCCTCTAAACATTATGTGGATAATCACCTCTTTAGGCCATAAACAGCACGGACCGCTGCACAAAGCTTTTTGTATTCACCCAGACCAACAGCCAAGCAGAATGTTATTTACTCTGAAGCAGAGGATAAGGAAGAAGTTAGACCACAAACAGACTACTCCAGCCACAGGTCTAACCCTCTGGGGGAGAGCTCGAGATTGGGATTTTGTGCCAGCCTGTGCAGCCATTTCTCTGCGACTAACAGCACAAACAGCATCGGGAGAAAAAAATCACTTCCCAGGAAATTCACAATTGGCACAAATGCTGGCAGCAACAGGGCTTCGGAGAATTGCATAAAATTTTAGTCCAATCTTTACTCACCTGCATAAATGTGTTGCTAACGTAAATAGTGATTTCTTAGGAGGTTTCAAGAGGAAATATTAGCTCCAGTCTCTGAGACCAACTTATTAGGTTGCTGTGTTAGAGGTCAAGTTTGGCATGTTACCACACATGCTTCAGTTATATTAGGATAAAGCTGGTTAAAGAAAACGTCGCCTTTGCTTGTATGGGTGAAAGGGGAAAAGTCAGAGTGACATCCACAGCTGCAACCTGACCTTTCACTACTGTGCCTCCTATTAATCTACAAAACTGAGATGAGGGCAGCGCAAGAGGTTAAAGAATAACAGCAAAGATAAGACGCTGACAGCATTCGCCTCAGATGTCACTTAGCTAGCTTATCAGCTGTGTATTTTCTCCTTTTAGGGTTGTGCCTTTTCATTTTATGACATCAAAATAAAACTTGAATCATAATCAAATCATAAAAATCTCTCTGAGCAGCCAGTAGCTTCTTGGCCTGTGTCATGGTTATCCAAGAACTACAGCACATGCAGTCTTTTATTTGTATTGCAGAAGATTTTGGTGATTTGATGACAAAACGTTGGACTTGAACGAATGTGATATTCTTGAAGGTGGTTTGAGGAATCGCAGCGCCTTCATTAAGTATTTTCTCTGCTTTTGGTTTTACAATCAATCTGCCGTCTATTCTATGTGCTGTTAAGTACAGCATTGTTTCTTTCATCAGTTTATTTTTCACCATTTCAATTTGTTCAGGTAATATCTTGAAAGCTGGATGCTATTTAGTCTTTGCCTTTTCTGTGATTTCTGTGCAAACATGTAGCTGGTGCAAAGTCAGAGAGTTGAAAGTCAAATAATCTTGAATCTAAATCTATGGGAGAAACAGATTTTACTAGATAGGACTGATTCTGTATCATCTATGTTCTTTAGTAACCACTATTTCGGTGGTTCATCAGCATCAGTGGACTTCTTTCTTTTGGATGAGTTTTTCTTCATCGTGTTGGCTTTAGAATCCATATTGTGTTGTTCGCTTCACCAGTGGCCAGAAAATGCTTCCAAGTCTGTTATATCCACCACAATGATGATTGTTTTGTTTCCTCTCCAGGTCTATAACTCACACCATGCCTGCACCCTTTTCTATTGGATGCTGTACCTTAACCTTACCTCCTAGAGTATTTAAAAGTAGAATGGGAGGCAGAGCCTTCAGTTTTCAGGCCCCTCTTCTGTGGAACCAGCTTCCAGTTTGGATTCGGGAGACAGACACTATCTCTACTTTCAAGATTAGGCTTCAAACTTTCCTTTTTGCTAAAGCATATAGTTAGGGCTAGACCAGGTGACCCTGAATCCTCCCTTAGTTATGCTGCAATAGATGTAGGCTGCCGGGGGATTCCCATGATGCATTGAGTTTTTCCTTTCCAGTCACCTTTCTCACTCACTATGTGTTAACAGACCTCTCTGCATTGAATCATATCTGTTATTAACCTCTGTCTCTCTTCCACAGCATGTCTTTATCCTGTCTTCCTTTTCTCACCCCAACCAATCACAGCAGATGGCCCCGCCCCTCCCTGAGCCTGGTTCTGCCGGAGGTTTCTTCCTGTTAAAAGGGAGTTTTTCCTTCCCACTGTCGCCAAAGTGCTGCTCATAGGGGGTCATATGATTGTTGGGTTTTTCTCTGTATCTATGAAGCGCCTTGAGGCGACTTTTGTTGTGATTTGGCGCTATATAAATAAAATTGAATTGAATTGAACATAAACAGCCATAATCACTTCTGTGAAAAGTGGCCCTACTCCAGTCTGCATGTTGAAGTTGCCCGTGATGCAACCATGTGAGAGTGTGTGAAAATGTTAGACAATGTTCTCAGGAATAGAAATAAACAACCAAACAACAAAACATTGCACGAATATTTGTGTTAAAGGTTAATGAGGCTCGCAATTAAAAAGCGGATCTGCATGTGGATGGTCCATTTACCATCCACGTGCACTCCCAAGAATTTTAATTTTATAGCCCATCTCACATGCGATAAGTTGATTTACATGAATCACAGTGTCTCATCACAGTGTCTGAATGTGTCTTAATTAGGTTTGCTTGAAGGCAAAACACCTGGCTAATCTTTAAACACACCTCTTAATTGTCGCTTTAAAGCATGAACCACTAAATAATTACCAAAAGTACAACTTTTTGTGTTTTGTGAAATCTCTTACAACATACACCCCCCCCCCCCCACACACACACAGAAATACATTAAATATTAACATTAAATATTAACTCATATATTTACATATATGAGTTTAAACTTGTATCATATTTGAAACATTATTCCTTAAAAATGTCTCACAAACCCACAAAAACGCATTTATCTAATATGTTAAACTCGGCTTCGAAGGGTTAAATTCCTGCCTGTTTTCAATCAAACTCATTGCATTCAGTTTAAAACTGTTAATCTAATTCTATAATCATGATTTATACTCCTGTCTCTTGCTTCTCTCTCATCCTTCATGTAATGCAATCTTGCAGCTTCTCTGGGCCAGTGTTTATTTTCTAAAACTCCTTCTTGCATCATCTACCACAACTGATGTGTGATCTTGTGGTTTGGCCTCTAGTGCCAATAACACATCTATTTAATCTAAGGACTCTGCTATATTAAATAGGAAATGGCCAACAATCACACGATCCCTTGTGAGCAAGTGTTTAGCAGTGGTGGAAAGGAAAAACTCAGATTTGACAGAGAGTCAATGAAGAGAAGCACGGATGTTTTACAGGAAATAAAACTTCCCTTTCTAGTCCCTGTCAAAACTTTCACGGCAGTGTTTGGAGTTATCTGGGGGATTTTTGTGGAACTTTTAGAACAGCTTGATATTAAGGAACTGCAACAGTCCAGCCTAGAAGTAATAAATGCATTGACGAGCATTTCAGCAGTTTTAAATATTTGTTTAATGTCTACATCGAAGGAAACATCCTGTTCAAAAAGGTCTCCAAGATTCCTCACAGGAATCTCACTGGAAGCCAAGGTAAAGCCATCCAAGCTAAGTATCAGATTAAACACCATGTTTCTGAGATTTTTGGGGTCAAATATGATAACCTCAGTTCTCTCTGGATTCAGGAGGAAACAGTTCTCCCATAAATGAAGGGCTGATTGTGTCCTGTAACTTTACTCAAAGAATCTGGATGGGGCATTTTTCCTTCTCGTCACAGTTTTTGCATTTTCACAGCTCTTGCTTTTGCTTCATCCTGCGTGTATTTATGCTCAGTTAAAATTATAGTGTCTCAGTTCCTGCCTCAATTTTTGAGAATTTAAATTCTTCACAGTAACAGCTTCTGTTCTGTTACAGCTGATGTAGATCTTCTACTAAACACAGTAGCTGGTAACTCTTACTTCAACCCCTGGGCTCTGGATTTGAGGAAGACAAGAATATTAGCATTTAGCATCATTTTCACATTCACTACATTTCCCCTTTGATCTTTCAGCCAGAGGGAGGTTTAAGGCCTTGTCACTTTTATCTTTAAACTTGACAACAAATCTACCTTCCTCTTTAAACTTTACCATTTTTCCTAATTTCCCAAGAACCCCCACTTTAACTACCAATCCCTGATCTGTCTCTTTTATGTTGTTTTACTAGACTTTTTTTTATACAGCCACCCTTTCCCTCTTTGCTGGAAAGGCCAAAAGAGCTTCTATTAAACAGCTTTTAGATGTTAGCATATCAGCCAGTGTCTTGTACAAAGACACTAAATATCCAAAGCAACTTCTGCCTTCACATCTGTGACCTCTTTAACTTCAGCCTTCGTTCCCTTCCTTTGTTTTTGTGCCCACACGCTCATTCTTTCCTCTTGTGCCTCTTTTCCAGTCAGCTCCACTTGTTTTGATGATGGTGTGACCCGTGTTATTTTATTAGTTTATATGTCATTTTCCGAGTCCTTCCTTGTCTCTGCAATTTGTAACATACCCATAAGTCTGATAGGGTCCAACTGCGCCAGAAAAACGTTAAGCTTATCAGATGTTGATGGTAAAGTCTCATCTACAGAGCCTTTACATAATAATGTACTAAATACAAATGCACGCTTCAGGTAGGTGAAAGCACTGTTACATGAATGATGCCTTGGCTGTTGTTTCTGCAGCTGTGTGTGTTTCAGCGTCTGCAGCAGGTTTAATCGCCGCTTTCCTTTTAGACCACCTCCTGGATAATCCCTTTGTTTTGTTTTTATTTTTCTCAGACTTTACGTGGGCTTACCTGCTATATCTTTTGACTTCTTTTAAAGTTCTGAATGTGTGACCCGCTCGCTCATAGAAAAAGAGCCAAACTCAAAAACAGAATTTGAATGAGCCGATGTAAATTCATGAGCCCAGTGGGATGTGAAGCTAAAGAGGCTTGTGATTTTTCACTCCTTTTTAAGAAAGAGAAACCAAACGCATCTTTAATACCGTTCTTCATTGAAAGGGGACCAAGTAATTGAATATGGCGAAGGTTAATCTGCTGTATTTTCACACATAAAGACAAGTAATGGTTCTGCCTACTTAGAGCTGCTGAGTGGAATCAACCGGGAAAGATGACTGACAATAAAACAGACAACTGTGCTGCTGCCCTGTGATTTCTAATGTTCAGAGGCGCTAATGGACACTGAGACCGGCTCTGCTTTCTTTCTTTTGCCAGTACATGGGGATGCATTCAATGACCTGATGCAGTAACACTTTCTACCATAGCAGACAGGGTTCCATCTAGTTCAAGCCACAAATATATTGATCTTTTTTACAAAGAAGATCGGGCACTTGCTAACCACAGCACCCACCTCAGCAGTTCATTTAATAAAACCAGCAACATCCCTGCAAAAGCTCCACTTTGCTGATGTTTCCATGTGGAAAATTACTCTTTTTACAATTTTAAAGGGTGCAAAGGTGGTGGCAGGTTTACCTCAGTCATTTGGTTGATAACAATATTGTATTTTGGTTCAATGAAGCTCCTTAAAAAAACTGGTGAACAACATTTGCTTTGACCATACTGCAGCTTCCAGGGCTTAAAAACGAAGCTAATACTGAAGTGCCAAAAACTGCCGCTCCTCCAATGGCTACTTTATGAATGGGTCCAAAAGCGAGTCACTGCCTGTAGACCCCCATGTTAAAATGCCCATTCCACAGCTTTGTACAAAATGTGGCTTTGTTTACAAAGAATCATTTACTCAAAAACCAACAACTATAAATGGCTGTTTGTTCTTTTTCTTCTTTTCATTTGTCCATGTGGTACAAACCCTTAAAGAAGCTTTTTGACCCATTTCAGGTGAGGGACATTTTAGTCTGTTAGTAGTAATTAGCAGGTTTATCTGTGGGTATGCATCTCCTGGGTATAATAATAATAATAATAATAATAATAATAATAATAATAATAATAATAATAATCATCATCATCATTTTTTAAAATAACAGCCCAGATTTTTTTTGTTTGAACTGAAATAAATAAACTTATGTAATTTAGTTGTTTTTTTCTAAATTAGTGATTAGAAACCATTTTTGTCCACAAAGTGCTAACATCCTGCATGTTGATTGGTCGGCTAAGGATTTACAGGTCACGCTCCCTTGACAGCAATAGTTTACCAATGATAACTAGATGTTGTAAGCGTAATTAAACCACGGCACCTAATTAGATCTGTGCATAGAAAGCTGCTGGCTGTGATGGTCAAAGGTGATTGCTATCAGGGGACTGTTGCTGGAAATTACCTGCTGATACTTGCAGGAAAACAAAATGGTTAATGGCGTAAAACAGCTTGTGGCGCTAATACTTGAAGAAATCTATTTTATTGCGCTGGAAATCTTAAATAATAACAATTTAAAAATGAACTTTCACATTTTCCTGACACGTTTTTGAGTGTTTTAGTCCAAACTGGTCATCAGCTAGCGTCTAATTAGGTCATCATCGGAGGCCTCGCTGCTTTCATTCTAATTAAGGGTAATTACGCCAGAGGAAGCCGTCAAAACAAAAGCTACTGTTCCTTTAAATCTTCACTCCTTTCAAATTTTTTGGAGCGAGGGAGGGAAATACAGTGAAAAGGAGACGAAACCACATTGTGAAGGAAAAGGAGAGAGGAAAAAAGAGACCCACACGTAAACCGACACTCCCCTTGAACACATGCACCAGCGCACTGACAGTCTGACCAGTGCCGCCCAGCCGCCTGAAGCACAGCGCCCGCTGTTTGCATGTGTTCACCCCCCCTTGGACTTGTTGGGAGGGGGGAGAAGTTTACCCAAAGACCAGCCTGGATCCCTGAGAGAGACGATGCCTTTTTCCTCCACACCGGTCTCACGATTCTTCAGTGGATTTGCTGATTCCCACAATTAACCTCGCAAGTTATTCATCGGGAGTGGGGCGAGATTTCGAGCCAGAGGATGCTCCCACAGGTCATTCGGATACTGTATGTCTTGTCTTTTTGCTTTTTCCAAGGAGTCTTTATCAGGTGAGGGAGCAATCTGCTATTCTCTCAGTGTTTGTGCGACTTATTCTCTCTCTCATCAACTGCTTCGCATAAACTTTTTTTTAAAACCATTTTAATCGACGCTACTGGCTGTAAGACATCTGTCATTTGTTTACTTATTTAAAAGACTTTATTAGAAATTAACATCTAAACGTTTTAAATGCTGGTTGGAAGGGGGAATGGAAGACTGGTACATATGAGCAAAAAACCAATCAATTA
The DNA here is from genome assembly GCF_963576455.1 of Neolamprologus multifasciatus. Taxonomy (NCBI): domain Eukaryota; kingdom Metazoa; phylum Chordata; class Actinopteri; order Cichliformes; family Cichlidae; genus Neolamprologus; species Neolamprologus multifasciatus. Next base: position 35,133,378 of record NC_140440.1, read on the forward strand.
ATTAATTAATTAAAAAACTAGACCTGCCGTTTACGCACAGAACAAAAAGATGCCGCTAACTATGAAGAAACCACGGAGTCACTAAACCCTGTTTGCCCAGAGGTGTCAAACTACCTGTGGAATTCCCGGTTGCATTGAAAGGTTGAGTGATGGCTTTTGCGGGTCGTTTAAATCGCTACATTAACACTCCAGTGTAGGATAATCGTGGTGCTGAACAGTGATTACAAAGCTTGCTGGGGTTATAAAAACTAATGAAGCTGCTGCATACTGAACATTTGGATGCATGTTTGAAAATGGGAGCTGGGAGTGGAGCATGTTGTTTCTGTGCTTAGTTTATTCACTACTGCAGGAAATCTCATTCATTGTGGGTTCTCGAAAACATTTTATTTCCACGCCATCATTCTTTCACTCAGTCCATCTAACAATAACCAAGCTCCTCTGTCTTCTTCTTTCCGTGTCACCTTCCTCTCGTCCTCCCTCAACCTCTCTCCCTCGTCTTGGTGGCAAAAAGTTTTATTTGCAGTGAACACTTTTCTTATTTCATGCCCTGCCACCCTCAGGTGTGAGCGGAAGGGAATTAAGATCTGCATAATCCCAGAGCGGAACAGAGCAGTGACTCCGTGAACCCAGGGGCGAGGAGAGCAGCTCTTAGCCTGGAGAGCAGTCAACTGACAGCACCTCCTCTGACAAATTATATGCTCTCCTACCAGTCGTTCTGCTAGCCACGTAGGGAGGGAGTGGGGGGGAGGCATGAAGGAAAAGGAAGGGATTAAGGTGTAAAAGACAGGCAGAATCAGATGGAGTCAATGGACACGTTGGGGGAATGATGGAAGATGAAAATGGGAATGGAACAACCCGGGATGGGGAGAAATGGGAACAAGAAATTGAAAGAGTGATTCATTTAGCTGGAGGTAGTGTGAAGATTAGCAAAGTGGAGAATGAGGCTGGTAGATGGAGAGAAATGGTTCAGATAGGAGAAACGAGATGGAGAAAGAGGGGGAGGTGTATGTTAGGTGGGAAGTGCTGTAAGAGATTTGGGGGGAAATGTCATGTGAAATAGTGCTCATCAAGCAGGATGGATATATGTTTTGGACTGGGTGTTTGTCAACAAGAGGAAATGAGAAACGGGAACGAAGGGTGTAATAAATAACCAAGTTCATATCATACTCTGAGGGTTGGGAGATGGTTACGTGTTGACGTGTGTCTGTAGAAAGAGGCGATGTTGTGTCTCTTTAACTTGAATGACAACCTGGAGCAAAACCTGACACGTTCTCTTTTCCTGAAGCTTTTCTGCTGTCCACTTCATTTCTTGGTGTGGTATCCCAGACAATTTCTGACCCTGCAAGAGGAAACTTAAAAATGCTAAGTTTTAATTGCAAAGTTGTTGATTTATGTTAATTTAAGCATCTTTAAAACTTGCACTCACAGAACTGAAACATAAAGATAATCATGGTGCTTTGCTGCAAGTCGTATTTTAAGTCCACAGCACTTAAACGACTAACTTATACATAATTTCTAAACTTTTGGCTTTTTTATAATGGATATTTTCTTTTGCATTTTATCGCACTACTGCAAGAGAAACAGCAGCTGGCTGGATTATATTAGCTGTTTCCCTTGCTATGGTTCGTGCTTGCTCACCGTTACAGTTTACTGGACACTTTAACAGAACAGTGCCACTGTAAATGTTCTTGCTAACACCTTATTGCCAACACCTTTTAAAATATTAGCTGTGAAAAATATTGTGTGCATTTGCAGAAAAGGGTTTCCTGAACTTGATTTAAAATAACTGTTTAAATAAAGTAAAGCTGGATCAGAAAATGTGAAAATAGCTAAAGAAATTAGCTTTGGCTTAGTCATGAGCAGTGTTGGTCAAGTTACTTGAAAAAAGTAATCAGTAACTAATTACTGATTACTTCCCCATAAAAGTAATCCCGTTACTTTACTGATTACTTATTTTCAAAGGTAATTAATTACTTAGTTACTTTTTAAAAACATGATTTACAACCTGAATAGGTGATAAAGTGATAGATCTTTCAGCCCAATTCTACTTTTTCTACATAATCATCATACAAAATGTAATCAAATGGAAAAGTCTCTTTTTAAAACTTGTTTTATTAGTTTTAATCTTTTAACTTTATGCATCAAGCAAAAATTAATTATCTGCAACATTCTCTGACTGGAAGAAATTAGTTTAACATTTAAACCTATTTTCTGCACATTCCAGCACATAAAATAAAATATTTTTTGTGTGTTTACACTCAGTCTTTCAAATAGATGCAAGTAAAACACAGCAGAAAATAAATAAAGTCAAAGACTAGCGGTCCTGTTGCTCTATTTTCACCTGTGAAGCAGGAGTGGGGTAGGCGGAGGGTTACCCTGGTGCAGGTGTGCAGCGGTCAGTGGAAGAATCCGCGAGTTTCTCTGTGAGTTTCCCATTACGTCGTAGCTACTCGGTGCTTGTTTGGAAGTTTAGGGGTTTTTTCGCTGTAAAAAGAAGTTTTCTTCCCACGCACAACGGACACTAATGTTTTTGTCACTTTTTATGGAATCAAACTCAAAGTAAGGTCAGTACTTCCACGCTTTAAACGCTGCACGCTCATACTCTCTCTGCACTCGATATATGATCCATTGTTGATCTGCACACAGCTGTTGTCACGAACGTCGCACTCGCTTACGTCACTGTCATGAGACATTCTCGCAAAAAAAATCACGGGGCCTTTCTCAATATGCGTACTTGTGCGTACTTGCGTCCTCGTGTACTCGTGTTACATCATCAGTCGGAGACCAAGTACTGTTCCAATTCGAAGTACGCATCAAGCCGAGAACGCGAAAAAGTCCCGGATGTGTTCTCGCTCCGCCCGTTTTATCGAGCATGCATCGGTGGTGACTTGTGTGGACTTGGTACAGCTAAATATCCCAGAATGCATTTCGTCCAAAACTCAAACGTGGCAATGGCGGACGAGCGGGTCTAAAAACTTTTAAATATTATTCTTTCTGGGTCACAAAATAAACTTTTAAGTTCTTTTCAAGCGAGAATGTAGCTGTGTAAACTTCGAATATCTGCTCAGTTTATCAAGATATCATATATTTCCAAACGAGGTCCGACGTTTTCGGAGACGTCTGTGACCCGCCAGCTCCATAGCAGACAGTGAGGTCGAGGATTATTACAGCCGGCGAGAACAGCGGACTCCCGGCACATTGTTTTCAACCCCCCCACCCCCCGCGGTCTTTTCGCTACTCAGGTTAAACAAACCCCAGTAGCTGTCTAATGTATTGAGTGTCCACTAAAATAAAAATAAAAGCGTTCTAACATCTCACCTGCTTGTTTTTATTAAGGTATGTACACGTATGTACATGTACACTATTTTTATTAATAGAGATTTCACTACTGAGGTTAAACATGATATATAAGTCACTTCGATCACTTCTAAATGTTAATGTTTGGTTTATTTCAGTGTTTTATTTGTTCCTGAGTAAACCGGTTTGGCTGTGATTAAAGTTAAGCTTCATAACATATTACTCACAGTTAAATTAAGAGGGGACGGCAGTAAAAACTCCGGACCTGTGACATCATCAAGTACGCTGGTGTTCCAATTGTACAAATCGCGAGTAAGTGCTCGCGTTCTCGGCGAGTCCGTACTCCCGTGTGTTCTCGGCGAGTACGTACTCACCGAGAACGCGAGTACGTACTCGCGTACTTGAGAATTGAGAAAGGGCCACGGTTTTAGTAACGCAGTAACGCAGCGTTCCTACGGGAAAGTAACAGTAATCTAATTACAGTTTTTGCAATATTAATCCCTTACTTTACTAGTGACTTGAAAAAAGTAATCAGATTACAGTAACGCGTTAAAATCTCTGGTCATGAGTTTTTGTTTTAGTTATACTGCCTCATTTTTTTTAGAACGCACATTATTATGGGGAGCTATGAAAGTGGACCAATTATGTTTTCATTTTTTTCTGTTATAGTCTTAAAGTTGATAATATTCACTTAAACACGGCCAAGTGTCGGATAAAATTGAAGCGATCCACGTGAGCCTAAAGCTCAGGCTTCACTTTTTTTTCTATTAATGACTCTATATGATTTTCATAAGAGTGATTATCTCTAATAAGGTATCCTCAGGCACACAGGTCTGCTGCGTATGGAAGCCACACCCAACTGCTGTTCAAACTTCCTGTTTATAAGAGGCATCCTATCAGAAGTAAGTTAGGTCAAAGAGAGGCTGGCCTTGAAAGCAAAGGAGCCAAAATGGCTTGTTTCAGACGGCAGATGAATTGAGAGGCTGCAGCAAGGCTCAGCATGAGGTTTAAAAAAAACTGAGTTATGTGAAGCTACTCTAGCCAAATCCAAGAATTAAGAATTAAAATAATAATAATTAGCTGCAAATTAGCAAAAGAGGTCCACATTACAACAGAACTTCTCCCACTGACACCTCTGACTAACACCATTTGATGTGTTGTCTGAACGGGACTTTCCACAGGGTAGAACTTGAATTTTTCTCTTTGGGGTGTTCAGTGAAAAACGAGTTGGTTGTTGATACTGTAATAAAAAAAAATAGCCAAACTATCACACATGAAGTCTTCACCATGTGAACATCACATCAGAGGAAATCGTGCAAATATGTCCCTGACCGCTGGTCATCTGACATGTGTACTGGGAAATTGCAAGAGAAGAGTAGTGGATTGCATGAAGTGACGGGCAGAGGATTGCACACCAAGGATCTCTGCTGTCCTTGCCTGCAGTCAGCTAGAGATCATGAGTCAGAGCTTAAAAAATATCAGGGAGTAAGTCTTATCAGATGGAGCTGGGCACTTGCGAGCCTGATTAGAGTGTGAGTGTGTGCACGCACATGCAGGCATACGTGAGAGCATGGTGGTTCAAGAGGAGGCATGGGATCTTTCCCTCTTAACTGTAATGCATGAATTGGAGTAGATAAAGACTTAACATGACCCCAAACCTCAACTTGAGAAAATAGGTCAGCCATAAACATTAAACATTATATGAGGGACATATTTGGAGATAAACATGATCAAAAATCCTGTAACCCAGTTAGAGACACAAAATAAGTTATTTTTACTTTTTAGACTCTTCACTGCATTGCTGGTATGTTCGGTTTCTCATATTTAGTTTATAATGTGAGGAGTAGTTTTAATGCAGTGTCACTGCGTTTGCAAGGAAAGTCTAACTTAAAATTTTGAACGCTTTAAAAAAAGATTTGTGTCTCAGTGACTAACTGGCCCTATTGAAATAATGTGTATACCACTGAGATACTTCCAGTGTTACTGCAGTTATAATAACAGAATAAATTTGAACCAAAGGGTTTTAAAATGAAACCAACCAATTGTTTTGGTGTGTGACGACATGCAGTTCCTTATTTTCATCAAGAGATGTGATCAACTTTTCAACTACAATGGCTGAACTAGGAGTGATGTCACTGCAGAGTTGAGCATGTTCCAGTAGTGAAGTCGGAAAATCGAGAAAAAACAGGATTTGTTTTGCTCTTTAGCAAAGTTTATGTTCACTGCCGCCATCTTGGATTGTTAAACTGGGGTTGGCCAACACGTTCTCACCCCCAAAGCGTAACATTTTACGCTAGGTGACAAATCGTCAACATATTACGTTTTCGGCTACCCACCACATTCCTAAATGACGACCTCGGAAAAATGAGGAAATATGAGAACCGTATGGACTCAATCTACACACGTTCGCTCTTTTTCTTCAAATCGCTTAGAAACACGCTATTTAACATCATTAAAGTCTTGGTTAAGCTCAGGAAAAAGGTTATGGTTAGGGCTAGGGATAAGGTTAGGTTTAGGGCTGGAATACAGGGCTGGAACGTCTATTACCGCGGGAGCGTCATTGCACTGGATTTCGCCCATAACCCGCCACGTACCATTAAAAACGCCGAAGGTCTCCTTTCGCGTTCCTCAGGAACGCCGCGGGACGTGACAAAACGTCGGCATGTTACGCCTCGGGAGTGAGAACGGGCTGGGTTGGCCGGGCGGCTCCGACTTTCAGATTTGGAAATCCAACTTGAGGGGGCGTTCCAGTTGGAAATTCTGACTTCTACCTTAAACTGGAATGTACTTCAGCTGAATACATCTACTGGAAGATATTGATCAGCTTAGGATTGTCCTTCAAATATTTGTGATGGGGGAAGTGACCGAAAAAGGGTTACTGTGTGGAGGTAAGCATGGACGACACAGAGCTCTCAGTTCTCACTCCTTCTTTATTCCTCTCCAACATCAACTGAACACATCGCGCCACAAAACACAGCAACACACTTCCTCAACACTGGGTGTGAGTGGAGCCCTCTAGTGGTCCACCAGGCTGGCACTGGCGGTCAGAAAAAGCTGCAGATAACTCGGGCTCCGTTGATTGTGGGGCGCTCCTGGGGGAAAAAACAGAATCCATCAGCTGGTGGCAGGTGGGTGGCCGCGGCGAGTGCCCTGGGCCGGGACCACTTGATCATCTTGCATCTTGCAGGCTTAAGTCTGTCAATAGAGACAACCTCCTGCCGACCGCCAAAGTCCAAAATGAAATGTTTTTCGCCCTGTTTAAGAACCCTGTATGGCCCGTCATATGGTGGACGGAGGTAATGTCAGCAGGGGGACCGAAACGCGAAACCCACGTTGACAAAAATACTCTGGCCACCGTCACCGCTGTCGTGGATGCCAGGGGTACCACCTCCGGCCACCTGGTCGTGCGGTCCACCAGTCAAAAGGTGCGTGAAACCCTGTGACTGCAGCAAGGGACCAACCAGGTCCACATGAACGTAATCGAAACGCCTACCGGGGACGCGGAAAGGTTCGAGGGGTGCCTGCGTGTGCCTGTGGATTTTCGAGCGTTGGCATGGCATGGGCCGCAGCCCAGTCTTTCACTGTTTTGCGAAGGCCGGGCCAAACGAACCTGGCCCCGACCAGCTTGACCGATGCCCGGACGCCGGGATGAGAGAGGGCGTGCATCGAGTCAAAAACACAACGACGCCATGAAAGGGGAACCACCGGGCAGGGGCGGCCGATGGAAACATCGCAAAGCAGGCGCGGACCGCCGTCCCACACAGGGGTGTCCTCCAGCATAAGGTCCGTTTTTCGTTGACTGAAGGGCAAGGACGTCCGGGTCAGCACGTTGCTTAGGGTGCTGACCCAACCCCCACCAAGCGTATCTGTAACCGGAAGGTCGCCGGTTCAATCCCCGGGCTCTCTGTCCTGGTCGTTGTGTCCTTGGGCAAGACACTTCACCTACCGCCTACTGGTGTTGGCCAGAGGGGCTGATGGCGCGATATGGCAGCCTCGCCTCTGTCAGTCTGTCCCAGGGCAGCTGTGGCTACAACTGTAGCTGCCTCCACCAGTGTGTGAATGAATAGTGGCCTTGTAAAGCGCTTTGGGTGCCTTGAAAAGCGCTATATAAATCCAATCCATTATTATTATTATTATTATTATTCTCCATGAGCTCGAGAGCAGTACCGCCACCCAAGCCTGACAGGGTGAGGAGCTTTTTGGCTCGTTCAGCGTTGGAGAGGGCATACCGCCTCAACAGGCGGCGTATTTCCCTTGGGCGGGTGGGTCATCGCACGACGGGTGACCAGCGGGTCGAGCGAGGCCACCACATGGTAATACTTCGTGTTGTCAGCCAAGATGCCGCGAAGGGCGAACTGAGCCTCCACGTGCACGAACCACGACGGGGGATCGTGGAGCCAAAAGTCCGTCAGTTTCAGCGCCACAGCAAACGTAGCTGCAGCAGGAGGCAGGGGACCGGCAGCCACTGATGCATCCTTAGCGGAGTCTGTGTTATCCTCGGCCCGTAGCATGCTCGAGTCATGGGTCACCAATGTGGAGGATATGCGATATCTAGTCCAAGGGGATCAGTTTTGGCCAGTGAGCTGATCCTCTAATGGCACGTCAGCTTTTTTTTAACCTTATGTCAAATTTCATGAAAATGGTTTGTAGAAAAGTTAAGATGCAGGAATCGATGTTACAAATATGTCTTTTTGGAATAAAATGTCTGCCATAACAGTGCTAATTGACATTTAGCAAGCTTGATGTTTCTTTTGAAGCCCGTTCTAAAACAACTGCTAAAGAACAGGAAAAGGACTTCTTTATAGTAAGCTCCCTGGAAAGAAGTAAATACGATTTTTAGCCAATACAAACTTCAAAAGCTCGGTTTCTGGGCGAGGACAAAATCTTTCTGTGATAGCTTTTAATTAAATTCTGATGGTCCTCCCAGCTGGCACAGAAGTATCTGCAACAGCAAAGCAATATCTGGAGGCTAGTAAACAGCAGAGAGAAGAGGACTGCAAAGATTGTGTGCCTTCACTTTAAACATTTTGCAGCCCACTAGGAGTTGTCCAAAACACTTGCATGGGGAAAACCCCGGTGAGAAAATGCCTGGCACTTCCATCAGAGAAAACTTTTGCATGCATTTTTTAAACCCTTTTAAAATTAAACTTCACATGTGACGTGTGTGACGAGGTTTTAAAAGACTGCTGCACATGGCAAGACAAAGAAACAAATCGGTAGGGTCTAACAGTGATTTCACCTTGAGTTAGACTTTAACAAACACTTTTGGGGTTTTCTCATTCTTTCCAAAAACACAGAAAATCCCCACACACTTGGTTGATACACAGATTAGAGCAGCAAGGAGTACTGGCAAAAGGAAGTGTGAAAGGAGAACAGATGGGATGTTTATGTGAGTTAATGACGAAAAAATGAGAGCCAAGCTGGATACAAGAGGGGAGCAGACGGTTTGCTCTCCACAGCCGCCACCGCCATGAGCAGTAGAGGCATGCTTATCAATGAAATATTAACCCAATAGACAAAAAAGTCCTCAAAAGATAAACAAAGAGTTCATGTTTTTGCACTTGTAATCTTCAGACTCCAATGAGGATGTCATAAAAGTCAAGTAAGGCTTGTTAACCCTTTAAAGCCGGTCAGAGCGGGCACGCTCCATTTTGCGTAACTATTTTTAAATCCCGGTAGCTCTGCAACCACGTGAGCTAGCGCAATATTTTTTTTGCATATGAAACCGGAGGAGTTGTACTTACATCTTATGCCATCAGCTTGTCCTCGGTCACAGTTTCCTTCCACATATAACTTTGCAAAAACTGCATAAAAAGCACTTGCAGCAACAAAAACATAATATTCCAGAAACACGCTTTGCCGATCCGATCAGCTGTTCATAACACTTCCTACATTGAAACAGACGTCAGCGTGAACTATCACATGTCCGCCATGACCTGCCTGAAGCCGGAAAGTTTAGTTTTTTACTTGTAGGCCTTAAAAGCCTATACTGGTGTTTTTATAAGTCATGTTTGACTTTATGACTTTCTGTGTCGATTCTGGGATGCTTAGGACTCATATTGCACTGCTGGAAATAGTTTATTTTGATGCTGTTTTCTTTGCAAATTTGCATAGGATTGTTTTTCGTTTTTCCTGCAGTATATAAAAATTGGTGTATCTCAAAAATAAAACTATGAAGACACTCAAAATAAATTTCCTGTGGTGGGAAACTATTTTGTGCAACTTTTTTGTATTTACAGTTTTGAGGGATAAGCCTCTTAAATTTCTCTAACTAGAAATATATGTAAAAAAAACAAAAACGATTTTCAATTTTTTTGTAGTTTATTGCACTTTTTTGCAATTTATGTAGTTACTATGGACTTAATGCAGACATATGATTAAAATATAGGCTATAACAGTTGTATTGATGTATAGCAACTTGAAATGCTCCCAAAAATGGCTCCACAGCATGTAAAAATATAAAGTAAGCTCTGGCGGCCTTGGTTCTATGGTAGGTCTTAAAGGGTTAAGGAAAGGGAGAAAACATATTTTTTTCTGCACATTCTCAGTTTTAATAACTCTGTGCAGCTGGAAAAAGGCAAAATGAACATCTATCTTCTATTTAAGTGCAGCTTTTAATAAAAGGGTAGCACACAGTCACATCCTTGTCAAGGAGGCACTGTCTGACATCGATCTACCCATTTCTTCAGTGGGCATTAGATTTGTATTTGGATGTATGGTGGAGCTGACAGTTCAGTGATGGTCTCCAGCAGCTGGCCTGTTCCTTCACTGGTCAACTGACACCTCAGGCTGAGAGATGTGACTGATTATTTGACATATGTTTCAGTTAAACCACATATAACCTTTCCCTTTTTTAGTTGCATCAAAAGTGTGTAATGGCCTCATTTGACAGATTGGAATCGTTTTCAGGTGCTGGTGGATGAAAACAGTGTTTTTGTCCTCAGGGATTTTATATGGGCAAATATGCCAGTTACTTTCTCATATCAAAATCCAACCATGAGTTAAATGGCTACGATCCTTCATATCACAAACCAGTTTTGTATTCTGGATGAGAACTGGGTCTCTGCCTGTCTTTTCCTGTCCACACTAAACCATGTATTTTTGACATGCCTCTGCCGCCAGCTGAAATCAAAACCCCAAGCCACTGAATAATAAATGCATCATGAAGCGTAACTGATGCGCATCAGCTCAGGGTAAACTTTTAATCTTTAAAGATATGTCGCCAGCTAATGCTAAGCTGAAAGAGCATTAAATGCAACATTGTCCACTGGTTATGGAGGGAACCTCCAAAAACCTTTCAGACGTGCATCATTTTCATGTAGCCTCTGCAGTTTTCCTCAGGTAATGGAGAACTTTTTTAGCTTTCTTTTGAGTAAACAAACCAAAACTTCATGTTCATCTCCTGATGCAGTCCCTTCATTATTAATTTAAGTAGAGCTGTCCATCAGTCGTGAGCTAAGATGAAAAACTGCACGGTTTAAGTTGAAGTAGTTCCCTTCTCTGCGTTAACCCCTAAAGTAGCCAGGAATGGCAAAAGGTAATTAAGCCAACCTAATCGATAGCATCATTCCTTATGTGGGTTTTCTCACAAACCCACATAAACAAAAACCCAAGTTTCTGCCGATCAGGAAACTCTTCAGATCTACATCTACAGTTTCTATCTGGCAATTGTTTTAGTTTATAGAGTAACTAAACTGCTTTTTTTTTTAGGTTTAATATGTAATTTTACATACAGCTATGTTTTCGCTGACAGTTGTTTGCCAAAATGTACCGGAGGCCGTGCAATATTCTAGAAATGAGCCTGTTTTTAAAGCAACTACCTGTCCAAAGATGGTATCCGCAAATAATAGTTTTATGGTCGTCTTCTTTGTATATAGTTTTTTGTTTTTGTTTTTTTTATTCTCTGAATCCTTTATTCATATTAAAACCTGTAGATGATGGCATCCTTAAAACTGTACGCCTAACTACTTGCCTTCTATAATTCTTCGAAAATGGTAACACTGATGTTCACTTATGAAACACTAAGTGTAGAGCAGTGTTGGTCAAGTTACTTGAAAAAAGTAATCAGTAACTAATTACTGATTACTTCCCCCAAAAAGTAATCCCATTACTTTACTGATTACTTATTTTCAAAAGTAATTAATTACTTAGTTACTTTTTAAGTTACGATTTACAACCTGAATAGGTGATAAAGTGATAGATCTTTCAGCCCAATTCTACTTTTTCTGCATAATCATCATACAAAATGTAATCAAATGGAAAAGTCTCTTTTTAAAACTTGTTTTATTAGTTTTAATCTTTTAACTTTATGCATCAAGCAAAAATTTAATTATCTGCAACATTCTCTGACTGGAAGAAATTAGTTTAACATTTAAACCTATTTTCTGCACATTCCAGCACATAAAATAAAATATTTTTTGTGTGTTTACACTCAGTCTTTCAAATAGATGCAAGTAAAACACAGCAGAAAATAAATAAAGTCAAAGACTAGCGGTCCTGTTGCTCTATTTTCACCTGTAAAGCAGGAGTGGGGTAGGCGGAGGTTTACCCTGGTGCAGGTGTGCAGCGGTCAGTGGAAGAATCCGCGAGTTTCTCTGTGAGTTTCCCATTACGTCGTAGCTACTCGGTGCTTGTTTGGAAGTTTAGGGGTTTTTTACTGTAAAAAGAAGTTTTCTTCCCACGCACAACGGACACTAATGTTTTTGTCACTTTTTATGGAATCAAACTCAAAGTAAGGTCAGTACTTCCACGCTTTAAACACTGCACGCTCATACTCTCTCTGCACTCGATATATGATCCATTGTTGATCTGCACACAGCTGTTGTCACGAACGTCGCACTCGCTTACGTCACTGTCATGAGACATTCTCGCAAAAAAATCACGGTTTTAGTAACGCAGTAACGCAGCGTTTCTACGGGAAAGTAACGGTAATCTAATTACCGTTTTTGCAATAGTAATCCCTTACTTTACTCGTTACTTGAAAAAAGTAATCAGATTACAGTAACGCGTTACAAGCAACGCGTTACTGCCCATCTCTGGTGTAGAGTTCAACTCACTAATTTACATTCTACGCAGCACCCCGACTCTTTTAGATCATGTTGTGCTTTAAAATGTTGTAAATTGTTCTCCATTCACTGCTTGCTTAAATAATTCAGTGCAAGAACTTGTTTGATTTGTATACCTGAGTAAAGCTCTATACCATTGTCTTTGTGCCAAATCTTACTTGTTCTTGATTCTAACAATGGCCTGGCTTCACAGTCAAACTGCTAGTGTCGCAGTTCTTTATTTATTTTAGTTTTGGTTGCAGAAGGCAGCCAGCCAGCTGAGGTGGAGGCGCGGTAGGTGTGAAGGTTTCAGGTGGCTTCATCAGGGTTAGTTGTTGTTAGTTAGTTAACACAGTTGTGTTCTGCAAATACATGTTGCTGCATCTTTGCAGCCAAAACAATCCAGCATACAATCGAACTCTCTCCGGTGTCTGGATAAGAAAATGTGACACAGTGGTAACGTAATGCAATAAAGCGGAGCTCTCCACTCTTCTTCTCTAGCTCTGGCAAATTAAAAATACCCACTTATTGACTAGGAGAGCACTTTGGCTCTGAGGTTCACTATTGTAGGTCATTATGCTCTCTACAATTAGAATCATGAAGTGGGGAACCATTATGAAACCCTCCATCATGTCATTTCATCTGACCAGAAGGGCCTTGCTGATTAAACTTCACTTTGAGAGTGAGGGGGAAAGTGTGGTCTCAGAAAGCAAGACCTCATAATACGCTGCTGGCCAAAAGAAGAAGTGGTCAGTGGAGTCAAGCTGAAGAGCTGCTTTGTAATTGAATCCGAAAGTCATTAACCGAGCCATTTAGAGTGACCACGCTATAATCATGACCACGCTATAATCAATCATTAATTACATAGGGCTGTGTCAGCTTTGTCAGCCAAATATTGCAGGCTACAGCTAACAGTCGAACAGCAGCATACCACAATTTATTAATCATTTTGCTTTTGCTGTAGCAGCTCCAAAACTGTGGAACGAGCTTCCTTTAGAGATCAGACAGGCCACTTCTTTATCTGTTTTTAAGTCACTCTTGAAAACCCACCTCTTTACCCTGACCTTTGACACCACGTGAGATGTTGGTTTGTTATTTTTTTTATTTTAGTTGTTTTTAGGTGATTCGATGCTGTTTTATCTTGTTTTTCTGTTAATATAGGGCTGTTTTTAATTTTATGTTTTATGTGTTTTTATTTATTTATTTTGCTGTTTTCTGTTATTCTATTGTTTTAACTTATTTTCTGTACAGCACTTTGTTCCTATGCTGGGTATTTTAAAGTGCTTTATAAATAAAATTGGATTGGATTTTGCTTGTTTTGTTTTTTTTCCTTCTTTTAGTTTACTTGTCTAACTTGTGCTCTGATTTTATGCACTGATTATGTATGTACAGTAGATCAGCGGTCTCCAACCTTTTTTGCGCCACGGACCGGTTTATGCCCGACAATATTTTCACGGACCGGCCTTTAAGGTGTCGCGGATAAATACAACAAAATAAAACTAGTACCGGTACCGAAAAAAAGAAGATTTATTCATAACACACGTGAAAAAACCCAGGAAAACCAAGTTAACGATAAAAATGATAACAAAATAACGCTGAAAACCGATAAAAACCCTGAAAACTATACATTTCACACCTGAGCCTCAACTTTCGCGGCCCGGTACCAAACGACTCACGGACCGGTACCGGTCCGAGGCCCGGGGGTTGGGGACCGCTGCAGTAGATGATAAGGATAAACAGGGTTAGGGTCACTCACTCACTGGCTACATTATTTAGGTACATCTTGCTAGTACCCGGTTGAAAGCCCCTTTTGCCTTCAGTAGTGCCTTAGTTCTTCAATTAGGGACTGGAAACCTTCCTTACAGATTTTGGTCCAAACTGACATGATGGCATTTAGTGACTGTTTGCATGTGACTCTCCTGTTCCACCACATCCCAGAGCTGCACTATTGAGTTAAGATCTGATGACAGTGGGGCATCTAAGGAGATGCTTTTCTTCATACCTTGGTTGTAGTGAGTGGTTATTTAAGTTACTGTTGCCTTCCTCTCAGCTGAAGGCAGTGTGGTCATTCTCCTCTGACAACACAAGGTACATTTTGGCCTTGTCATTGGCTTAGTGAGAGTAAAAGTTAGGAAGCATAACTGTGCGATGTTGGTAATTAATAAGGTCAAACAAAAACTACACCCGGGTTTCAAGCAGAATTCCTAATGTTGATCTGGGAAGCTGAATATAAGGACTTTGTGTTTTCTTGCAGCACAAACCAGATTTAATCTTTATTGTGTACAAGAAGAAACTTTTGGCTGATCCCTTATTTCCCAAGGGGATCCACATGCTTGATTTTACACAAATGTTGCAGTGGATTCCCTTCCTCATGCAACCCGCCCATTCATTCAGACTTGGGACCAGCACTAAGAGTAGACTAGATGCTGGGTTTGCGTCTCCGCCTGGTTTTTGACCAGGAAATGCAAAAACTACCATAGCATGGAACCCCTAATATCCATACCAGCATGTATGTTTACACAATGTTTTAATCGTAGCCTTTCAGTAGTTCGTAGCAAACCCAATTTTACCAAATAAAGTCAAAACAGCATAAGAAGTATTGTCCTCCTACATTTTACTACACCCTAAGTCACATACAATCAGTAAAGGAGAATCTGTCAGGTGGTAAAGGTGGTTGAGAAAGATTAAAGCTGTATTTGTCAGATAACCCAGCGTAAGGGAGTCTCTCCTCTTCAGCAGCATTAAATAAGGGAAGTTCACTTGCAAAGTCTTATATAAGGACCCTGTATAATTCTCCTATACACTCAAAGAATTACTGTGTGTTAAGGCTTACTTTTGCTCTCACATGGTAAGAATCAAATTACAAGAACATGACAGTTTCATCTGGTGAGGAAAAAGCTTCCTGAGATGCTTTGATGTCAGTAGGTTTTCTGCCTTTGCTGTAACCGATCCAATAGGGTCTTCAACCATCAGTTAAATAGCTCTATATTGATGGTTGGACTTACTGTATGTGTCCATTAGGGCTGCCACAAACGATTATTTTGATAGTCGACTAGTCACCGATTATTTTTGCGATTAGTCGACTAATCAGATCATCATCCATTGGACGTAAAACGTACAGCTTATTGCACCAGCAGCATCTGCTCTTATATAACTATCATTAGCTTACAGCTTTAAGTGTTTAAGGTATGTGCTAACTAAAAATAAAGACAAGATGATAGTTTATTAAATTTTAATGAAATTTGCAGATTGTTTCGGTGACGTTTAATAAACTCCTTGCTATCTAAAATATAACAGGACACCGGAGTATATTCTCGAGCATCTCACACTTCTGATAATCAGCTGTCTGCTTGACGTTTATTCAGCTGTGTAAAAACTATAACTTTAATCTCAGCCAAACCGATTTACTCAGCAACAAATAAAATACTAAAAAAAGCCAAACAATAACATTTTTAAGTTATCTAAGTGACTTATATATCATGTTTAACCTGAGTAGCGAAAGACGGCGGTGGGTTTGAAAACGATTAGCCGGGAGTCCGGTGTTCTCACGGCTCTAGTTAGCCTAGCCCCCGGCTAGCTATCGAGCTAGTGGCTAACAGACGTCTCCGAAAACGTCGGAGCGCTTTTGAAAATATGTGGTGTCTTGATAAACTGAGCAGATATTTGAGGTTTACACAGCTACATTCTCGCCTGAAAATATGTTAAACGTTTATTTTGTGACCCAGAAAGAATAATAACAGTAATATTAAAACTAACTAGCTGCCGCCATTGTTGGAAACTGAGCTGGGCTGCGCTATGAATTCTGGGACACAGCTTCTTCTTCTTCTTCTGGGTTTAACGGCAGCTGGCATCCTTGTACATGCAGTGCTGCCATCTTCTGTTTCAGTCCGTTATTACACTCTTAAATCCTACTACTTATTCCTGCGTCTTTTGTGATCTTACAAAGCTTCAAACGACGCGTCGACTATTAAATCAGTCGTCGACGATTTTGATAGTCGACGTAATCGTGGCAGCCCTAATGTCCATTATGTGACACTTTGTGATGTAAGTGGCCCATTTACCCTACGTGGCCTTCATGTGACTCTATTCAACAGAGTAGAAAGCTGCTTCAAGGGTAAAGCAACATTGTTCATATACCTCCACAAATCTGCCTTGCTAGCGGACTTTTTTTTTTTTCTCTCCACACACACTGATGAGATGACTAGTTGTCCTTGACAGGAGGAGTAGAGTATTAAACTGTAATGGTATCCTAGTGTGCTTAAGTTTAAAAAAGAAGTCTTTGCTGAGCAGAGCACAACAGTGTGAGCTTTTGGAAGGTGTTTGTGTTAGTCCCAAGGATATTCTGTGTTATGTTGGCGCGCTGTTTCTTGGTTGCCCCTTGGAAAGAATGAATTTAAAAGAATCTGTTTTCTCGAAGTAATTGTTGTCTGAGGTCTACAGTAAAAGTAAAGAATGGAAAAGTTTAGATTATCTTCTAGGAATCTGATTTATTTATTGTAATTATTATTGCACTTATTTAATCAGAGGGGAAAAGGTCTGTCTTTATAGATTCAAAGCAAACCTTATTCTGGACGAAGATCATTTAACGTGGATCTTATATAAAATACTGTTGAACCAACTTAATAAGCCCGGAGCACTTATTCATTAAAAAGTAGATTTTATTTAATGGAGATTTTGAGGCTTAACATAAATAAAATACTGTAATTAAGTTACTGGTTCAAATACATTTAGTAATATTATGTACAACCCCCTATTGCAGTACTTTAAAAAGATGGAACAAGGCAACAAAAGAATAGATGCGAGCAATTCATGCTGCAATTTATACCATGTCTTTTTCCGTAACTGCTTATTTCTCCAAAAACGATGTGAAACCCAGTTCTTGCAATTCGGCAGCATGCGTTCTACAGAAATCACCTAACCTACCTGAATTCGAGACATGTCCCTTACTTGAAGAGGCCCTGAATTGTTTGGCAGTTGAACTCTGTGGGAGACATTTAGCTTAAATCTAAAGCGAGAGCGTTTAAAAACACATTTTTAGCCTTTGACATTTTGTGTGCAGTATATTTCAAATGGATGCACAAATTTAGGGCGCAACAGTGGTGTTGATGGCAGGAGGTTCAGGCTGCTGAGGTCCTGAACAAATAGACTCAAGGACAGCTTTTACAACAGGGCAACAGCCCTGATCAATGCAAATAGCTGACCTGATTGGCTACCTCCCTGGACTTTTTTAGGGGGGAGGTAACAATGTTTAAAACAATAACAATAATAATATTTATATTTATAACAAGGTGCAATAATAATTAATGTGCAATAATAACAGTGTGCAATACAAATAAACTTATTCTTCTTTTTTATTACTAAGTTATTATACTGTGTTGTGTTGTTTGTGTTGCGTTGTGATGTGTCATATCGTGTCGTGTTGTGTTATATGTAGTGCCGACGTAGGACAGTTTTCCAATTTCATTGTACTATTGTACTATGTATGACTGTGCAATGACAATAAAGAGTTATCTTATTTTGATGGTGCGTCAAATTCAGTGGCCTCCGAATTGACTGGTGTATGGTTATTTTGCCTTTCTTTGCTAACCTCGTTACGGACTCGTGAAAGCAGTAAAGCAGAAACCCTTGTTTAATCTCTAAATCAAAGAAATGTCCAGTGTTACAAAATATTACCAGCATATCACATTTAAGACTGTCAAAAAAGTACACACAGTCTTTGAGTCCATTAGATCCCAGCCTGAGCCTCTAACTCTTCCTCATTTTGTTGACTCAATCGATTGCCTGGCGGACATTCGTCTTCCCCAGAAAGGAGACACTTTAGTTTGTTTGCTGCAATCATGTTAGTGAGTCCATAGATGTCCCATGTCTAACATTGAAATGGGACGACTATAATATTCATTGCTTGAATTAGTTAAATTACATTTAAATATTAATTTTTAAGCCCTGATCATGATTTGGAAGAGTGGAAGCGAGGAAGGGTGGATGGGTAAGTTTAGATGTTTCCTATAGTTAAAATGTGTTTTACTACCAACATTTCTGAGATCAGCTTCTTGAAATTTGTTTACGCAGATTGACTTATTTTTATAGCCCATGTTGCCATCAAAAGTCACTTTTGAAAGTTGGTCTTTATGATTTTCATCATCTCTCTGTTAGCGATGTTCAAACTGTCATTTCAAGGTAAGCCAGCTAATATTTCAAAAGCCTTGATGATCATAACGGCGTAAAATTTCCCAGTGAGATTCTGTAAAAAATTACTTTTAACATCACAACGTTAAGGAGAATCGTTTTTGATTATGTTTTTATGGTTCTCTTGGAGGGCACTGCTTAGATGACTGGCTTTATGCTCCAAAGATTTGCTTTTACCATGATTTTCTTTTTTTACCTGGTGACACACTCTTTTTAGTCATGCAACACCGTGCTTCGTTCATGGTTATCTCAGTCCACACACTCACCTCAGAGCTTGCTAACCATCCATAACGGTGCTGGAGACACATCTCTCTATCATACTGAGCAGACATCATGTGAGCTGAACAGATTCGTTCTCACCTCCTGACCACTGAGATTCCTTCCAGTTTTATTCATTTTTTAATGTCCCTAAAAGCAACATTGTCTCCTCCAATAGTGCTAAATGGTGTAGTTCCCTGTGTATGAGAAGTGTTAGCTGATCAAGTTTTCAGGCCCCTCTTCTGTGGAACCAGCTTCCAGTTTGGATTCGGGAGACAGACACTGTCTCTACTTTTAAGATTAGGCTTAAAACTTTCCTTTTTGCTAAAGCATATAGTTAGGGCTGGACCAGGTGACCCTGAATCCTCCCTTAGTTATGCTGCAATAGATGTAGGCTGCCGGGGATTCCCATGATGCATTGAGTTTTTCCTTTCCAGTCACCTTTCTCACTCACTATGTATTAACAGACCTCTCTGCATTGAATCATATCTGTTATTAACCTCTGTCTCTCTTCCACAGCATGTCTTTATCCTGTCTTCCTTCTCTCACCCCAACCAATCACAGCAGATGGCCCCGCCCCTCCCTGAGCCTGGTTCTGCCGGAGGTTTCTTCCTGTTAAAAGGGAGTTTTTCCTTCCCACTGTCGCCAAAGTGCTTGCTCATAGGGGGTCATATGATTGTTGGGCTTTTCTCTGTATCTATGAAGCGCCTTGAGGCGACATTTGTTGTGATTTGGCGCTATATAAATAAAATTGAATTGAATTGAATTGAATCAATAAATGCGTCACATAAAGGCTGTTAATTAACATCAAAAGGCTTTCACTTTTCTTACCTTTGTTGTTTGCTTCTCTCTCACACAGTGGAATAATTAAATCCACCTGATAGGAAGACATAAAAAGGCACAACAGTGTATGTCAAACAGGATTAGTTCATAGTCTGTCTGAACGTGTTTCTCTTTAACAGGCTAAAGGATTACCATAGCCATATGCCTTTGTTCTTTGGAAAAAGCTGCTAGACATGCAATGCTTGTCCAGCACCCCAAGAGGCTCTTGTGAATAAGACATCACCCCGGAAAAAGTGCACAAAGCAAATGGAGCAGTGCCTGAGTTGTCTCTTGGACTCGAGCCTCTGAGGAAATCTCACAGAGCCAGACTCTGCCTCTCTTGAGGGTTTTACAAATCTGTGAGAAAGAAAAGTCCTCGTGTTTTCTATCTACCCTTGGCTTTGTACCATCTCATGTTTACTGAGGCATAATCGGTGATTTTAAAAAAATTGCAACATGAAAATTGTAGCTTGCAGTCAAAGTCTCAGCTACAGCTGTGGGAGGGCTGGAGACTATACCAGCTTTTATAGCACCAGAGGCAGGGAACACCCTAGGTGTTGATGTGAGAGAAAAGGAGTTATATTTGCATAAGATTACCAGAAAATAGTGCTTCATGAAATAAATATGATCTTGGGGGAGGGGGGATCTTTGCAGACTCTTATAATCACTTTAATGGGCAAAAATTATGGGCTGCTTAAATATTCAAGGCTAAAAAAGTTGGTAAAAAGACTAAAAACTAACTTTTCTTTCATCGATGTGAAATTCTACATCAGCAGCACAGGTACAACGACAAACTGATTTCACAAAGCATTGCAAGGCTGCTCTATACGGGTGCGATTCAGAAAATCCCTGGTAGACGCAGCTCCACGGTGTCTTTGTCATGACGTTGTTGCTTCCAGCCAGCAGCTTGATCAAGCAAAACAGGTCAGCGGCTATGCCTACAACTTCCTTTCTCTTCAGTGTCCTGTCCAATATATGGGTCATGCAGAGTGCAGTTACTGTCTTTGTGTTTGTGCGTTTCTGTGGGAAGATTGTTCTGTATGACAGTCTGCTTCTAAAACCTCACTTTATTATACAGATTGACAGCAAAACCAGCAGCTTTTAGGCTTTTCTTTAAAAGCGCAGGTGGACCACGACCAGGGCCGAGTGCACACTGACTCACACACTGTCCCTTAGCTTTCTTATGTCTTTCTTGTTTCTTGCAATAACCGCTCTAGTTGCTAAGGTAAAATAGGAGGGCCACAGCGCTGTACTTCCCCCCCACAAAGAGTGACCTTTGAGAGATAATAATGAAGTGATAATGAAACAGTAGTCAGAACTGTGAAAAAGCTTTAGTGCGCAATGTAGTGTAGGGAGGGAAACGCCATTACATCATCATCTTAGCAAATAGCTAATAAAAGAAAAGATTATGATAACAGGAAAAAGAAGCATCAGAGGATGTGATTTGCACTGAGACCAATGCGCGATTTCCATATTCATACAGGTGCAGAGAGCAAACGGAAGACATTTATCATAACAGAAGAGTCTACAACGTGTAATTACGTGTTCAGCTTACATAGTTTGACAGTAGTCTACTTCTGTAAGAAATGAACTGGAGAGATTTCTCTGAGTCGCTGCAGTGATGCAGACACCAGCAGTGAAGAGACGCACTTTAAATGCCTTCATTATGTTATCCAATTACCGTGTCCATTTGGCTACATAGAAAAATGCTTTCCCAACTTGCTAATTATTGCATGTTGTTACCTTGAATGTAAGACATGGTGAAGATGGAGATAAACATAGTGCTTTGATCGTGGCTTTCATCCTGCATTTGAACACAATCATTCAACTGTAAGAAGGTTCATAGTAACAATATGAATTTCAATGTAACATGTAGCAAATTATGTATATGACTCTGATCCAATTGCAGGATGAAAATGAAGCCATGGTACATTTCAAGTCCCCAGACACACATCAAGGCAAATCTTTTGCAGTCGCTATCGTCCCTTCTTTGTATCAGAAATCCTGCTAGCTCTGTTTCACAGACTGACAGGAGGCAATCCATGCTGATATCAGATTGTAGACGTGAAGAAGGTGGCCTGAATACAAAGTAGCTTGAAGAGACATCTGGGAAGATGGGTAGGTCTGAGGAGGCTCTGTGTTAGATTCGTCTCTCTTGGGTGGGCCAAGTCAGTCCCTGGTTGGTCGCAGGAAAACTTCTACTGTTGGAGACCTTTAGTTTGTTGAGTAGGCTTTGGCCAGAGCCAACAGGAGGTACACAATCAGCAAGTTCAATGCTTTGGTAAATTTGAAAGATGCCTTATGGAGTACCTTATATAAAGGTTCTGGGTTCCCAGGTTTTTAATAGCAAGACTACACTCTGAAATCTACTCAAAAAAGAAAGAGAAAGCTTTGCTAGATAATGTATGTGGGAGGAACAATTCATTCTGCCATGACATTTTGACAGCAGATGTTGCAATTAGGAGTTGGAGAGAGTAGATTCAGATTTAACGCAGCGTTATTCACACAGATAAACGCATTATGTCATGAAGAATAGGATAATATATTCCCACAGCTATAAATTTAAAGTCACTAGACAAGAATGCATTAGAGAACTGAAGATTAGTAAAGGGTGCATGAGAACAGCCTGGCTGTTAGTTAGAGTTCACTGTAGTAGCAACGTGATGTTAAATCTGTCATCACGCCACAGCTCATTGTGTCCTTGTCATTACTTACTTAGCAATTCAGTTCAATTTTATTTATATAGCGCCAAATCACAACAAAAGTCGCCTCAAGGCGCTTCATAGATACAGAGAAAAACCCAACAATCATATGAGCCACTATGAGCAGCACTTTGGCGACAGTGGGAAGGAAAAACTCCCTTTTAACAGGAAGAAACCTCCAGCAGAACCAGGCTCAGGGAGGGGCGGGGCCATCTGCTGTGATTGGTTGGGGTGAGAGAAGGAAGACAGGATAAAGACATGCTGTGGAAGAGAGACAGAGGTTAATAACAGATATGATTCAATGCAGAGAGGTCTGTTAACACATAGTGAGTGAACTTAGCACTTAGCTCCTCCTACACCGGGCGGCGCATCGGGCAGCTAGTGATCTCCATCGATGTCGGTCAGCAGCGACTGCTTCAGCTTCGTCCCAGGCGATGTCGACAATTCTCAGATCATCCATGAATGTTCGACGCCATGTGGTCTTTGGTCGGCCTTGCTTTTCGCTTGCCAGTGTGTGGACGCCATGTCACAGCAATCTTAGCTGGGCGATGAGGGGGTAGGCGTAAAATATGGCCCGCAAAGCGGAAGCGCCTTTCTGTAACGACATCGGCTAATGGGCGGGTGCCTGCTCTTCGTAGGACCTCCTCATTTGTTATTCGGTCCCGGTAGGAAATTCTCAGGATTCGCCGCAGGCCACGTTGTTGAAGCACGTTCAGGTGTTGAATAATTACGCTTGTTGAGCGCCAGGTTTCACTAGCGTAAAGTGCAGTAGGGAAGACGATAGAGTTCAGTAGTCTGATCTTGACCCTAACGTTCAGGGAGGTCCAAATAGGTTGGAGACGTCGCAGGACACCAACCGCCTTCCCTACTCTGGCGTCGACATCCCGATCAGAGACCCCGTCATTCGAGATGATGCTGCCAAGATATGTAAAATTCTCCACCTCTTCAGCACGTTGTTGGTTGATCATGACAGGAATGCGGGCACGTGCATAGCCAACTCGGACTTGTCATTACTGTGGCAAAAGCCAGCCCGTTCTCACTCCCGAGGGGTAACATGCTGACGTTTTGTCACGTCCCGCGGCGTTCCTGAGGAACGCGAAAGGAGACCTTCGGCGTTCTTATGGTACGCGGCGGGTTATGGCTGAAATCCAGTGCAATGATGCTCCCGCGGTAATAGACGTTCCCTGTGTTCCCTGTATTCCAGCCCTAAACCTAACCTTATCCCTAGCCCTAACCATAACCTTTTTCCTGAGCTTAACCAGGACTTTAATGATGTTAAATAGCGTGTTTCTAAGCGATTTGAAGAAAAAGAGCGAACATGTGTAGATTGAGTCCATACGGTTCTCATATTTCCTCATTTTTTTCCGAGGTCGTCATTTAGGAACGTGGTGGGTAGCCAAAAACGTAATATGTTGACAATTTGTCACCTAGCGTAAAATGTTACGCTTTGGGAGTGAGAACGTGTTGCAAAAGCAAGTCTGTAAACATGTGTTTATTGGTAATGACCCTGTCTGCTCTTGATGCACTATATATATGTCGTTGGGTTTAAAACTGGTGTTTATCACTTTCTAATCCAGTAAAATAATCGAGTACATTGTATTATCAAAATTTAAAAATACATGGATTAGTAATGTTCTTTTGTCCAGACCCACTTCATACACACTGAAGATTATTTCAACCAAACATCACAGTGTGAAATTTCCACAAATTCGTAGTTCAGGCCTTTTGGAGTTAAACATCCACCCTTCCATTGAGACCATTTCTGATGAGCAGTAGATGGATCCACCGGAGAGCCAGATGCATCTCTCGGGTCAAGTCTTTGCTGGATTTCTGTGTTTTGTTTTGTTAACCTATTTCTTAAAGGCATCTTGCATTAAAACACAAGTGTAAGATCCCGGTGATGGCCCGATTAAGTGACAAATCATCTGCTCTGTCGGTACCTGTGTTTTCATACAAGGTGTTATAGGATGGCAGTGGTCATGTCATTGAAGATAAATGTGCAAGCTTAAATTACAGCGTGCTCCAAATCCCATTCCCCAATGTGCCTATTGATCAAAAAGCAACAGCAGTAGCCATAGGCCATCTCACACAGTGGTGTAAAGACAAGGGCTACACAGGCCATTAAAAACAAAAAATGGCATGTCATTGTATTTCCATGAAGCACACCATTTTGATAAGATGCCTGTCACAAGCTTGAATGATTTCTGTGGTTTGGTTGGCCTGATAGAAAGTTCTGTCAATTATCTAAGAGGTATTAGATCAATACATGAGGCTCAAGTAAATGTCAAGGACAAGTTGGCAAGTAGGAAATTAGAGCAATGTGGCAACAGGCAGAGAAAGCAATTTTCCTCTGTTTCCCATTATGCTAATGGGACTAGAAACTTAGTATTTCCATGTACTATATGAATATCTAATGGCCTTGATATCCCCCAGTGCTTCCTTGTTGGAAACCAGTGAACATCCATACTGTGAAAAGATGTGCTTTTCTGCGTCTTTCTAATGAAAAAGTAATTAAAATATGTTTGAACTCCATTGGAAGACCCTCATCCCATCTGATTTGGTGCAATTTTTATCTGTTATATGAAAAATAAACTGATTGTTATTAAGTTACAAAAAATTTGAACATATTTGTTCAAAGTAGTATTTTTATGTGATAATTAGTTGCTTCGTTATCTGTCCCTGAAATTAGTGGGCAGCTTTCTATATCTCCTGAGGCATGGAGGCTATATGTCGTGAGAAAAAGAGGAATCAGTGAATTTTGCAGCTGTTGGTCTCTTGCTGACCTAGCCTCCCTTCCCCCTCACCCTACCCAGTCCAGTTATGTCCTTATAGATTTGAACTCTATGTAATATATAGAGAACGACAGCTCAAGCCTCTTTTATTTTACTGGATGTGCTGATGTCCGTTATAACTAAAGGATACACCGCACTATAAATGCCTAGCATTTGTTATGTAGCTAATCTTTTTGCTTGACCTGCTTGACCTGCAACAGCAGCATATTCCTATAAATTATATTTGCACTTCATAAACATCTTATGGATTAAATCCAGTTCCAACATTCAAAGCTAGTGCAGCAATGATTGTGCTTTTAATGCTGAGAGCTGAAATGTTAAGAGTGTGATTATCACAATAAGCTCTTCAAATTTAAAAAGCTTATACAATAATAAGCCGTTAAACAAACAGCGTTGTCCTGTTGTATCTAAACACAATTAAACACTCATAAAAATTTGTTTAGCAACCACTATTGTGGAAACTTATGGGGTTCCTTATATAGAAATAAATCAATTAATATAAAATGTTTTCTTGTATAGCTTGTGTTTTTTTTAAAGATAATAATTTCCCACCGTCCAAAGACATGCAGCTTGTGGGGATAGGTTAATTGGAAAATCCAAATTGCCATTAGGTGTGAATGTGCGAGTGAATGTGAGCGTGAATGGTTGTCTGTCCCTGTGTGTTGGCCCTGCGACAGACTGGCGACCTGTCCAGGGTGTACCCCGCCTCTCGCCCTATGACAGCTGGGATAGGCTCCAGCGCCCCCCGCGACCCTGGAAAGGATAAGCGGAAGCGAATGGATGGATGGATGGATAATAATTTGGATTAAAATAAGTTTTCACTTTTTTTTTCACCAATTTTTAATTATTAATTAGGTGGCGAGTATCATCATATTCCAAAAGCACAATATGACAGTGGTGAAGCTAAACCAGAGCAATTTCCAAAAGTTGATTCTGTTCATCTGGATGTAGCGTTTTGTGGGAGAAACGTTTCGTCATCATCAGGTGACGTCTTCAGTCTCAGCTGACTGCAGGTTTCAATCTTATAAACAGGACATTTGCATAATGACTGAAACCAGCCCACTGAAGGAACAATGGGCTGTGAGGTCAGTTCCTTAATCATAATTATGCAAATTCTCATGACCATTGATCAACAACCACTGATCAATGGCCATGAGTACCATTCACGGAGAGTTGGGGAATGGCTGCAATCACAGCATGTAAGATGGTGACAGATGTATCCTTAGGTCCCCTCCTTGATTCAGAGATGGTCTTTCCTTTTTCACGTAAATGGCCTCCTTGACTCCGTGCTCAAACCAGCGTTCCTCCCTGTGCAGGATGTTACATCCTCATCCTTGAAAGAGTGTCCACTGGCCTGTAGGTGTAAATAGACTGCAGAGTCCTGGCCTGACGAGGTAGCTCTGCTGTGTTGTGCCATCCGCTTCGCCAGACACGTCCAGATGAACAGAATCAACTTTTGGAGATTTATTTTCCTGGATGATTGAGAATGCATCAAGACGTAAACCAGAGCAAGTTGTGAGGAGTTGGCCATACAGCTCCGGTAAGCCAAGAGAAGCTGATGCCAGTTTCGCTGTAGCTTAATTAGTTTGCACTGTTCTCTGTTGGGATTTTCTTTTAAATATATACTTAAAACTAGTAAATTAATCTCTATTCATACAACATTTCTCAAAATCTGTTTTGTGTGAGGAAGAACTGTAAAACAAAGCAACCCTGACTAACACTGGCCCCTGCGTTGTTATCCGTCGACTTTTGTTTGTTTGTTTGTTTTTTCCTGGACTGAGGGTCGTGTGTACACAAGATAGCAGGATAACGCTTCTGTTACATTGACCAAAATTAACGGCAACCTGAAGGTTTATTTGTTGTTTATTTATTTTTGTTGAAAGCCTGCTGGAGTGGAAAGGTAATCAAATGCTTGCTAGCTCTTCACCCCAGTCGTACTTACTTTGGGTACACATGGTTGATCTGATAGGACGCTCCTGGCAGGTTTGCCAAAACAGCCTTTTCCTCTTGCAGCTGCCCCACTGATGTGAATTTGTGAGTTCAGGAAGATGCAGAGAGGCCTTTCAAACTGAAAACTACCCTATGATAGATTCAAACAGTAAGGGGGGGATGTTTATAAAAGCAAATGACCACTTCAAAGACATTGAAACATTTCTTACTGGCTACACTGTTATAACAAATTTTTCCCTGCATCTAAATACGTGTGTATACAATCACCTTTTGGCTTTGACTTTAGCTTTGTTTTAAAAAATCTAATAAAACGTCACTTGCTAACGAGAGTGTTACGGCCAAAACTTGCTTTATAATGGAAGGAATGACTTGTTATTCTCAACAGCAGCCTGGCACCGATCCTCAAATGAAAGGGATGCAGGGAGAGGCAAAAGGTCAGGCTAATTAAATGTCAGCAAAGAGCATCTTAATAATTGAATCATTCAAACAAAGAACCACATAATTTAGTTTTTAAGGGTTCTGATGAGCCACTTGCTGCCTCTCTTGTAGTTTTATGGTCAATAGATTATTACATTGTTCCATCTTAACAGTGATTCCTGTACACTACATAAACCTCGATAGACTTCACATCCAAAAGCAATTGACTAAGACATAGTTTCCTGATAAAGATGTCAATTTTTGGAAGTAGTTCAGTCTTTCCAAAAACCTCCAGCACCACATCTTAAACATCTGTCAGGACTCATTAGTCGGAATGCAAGTGAGTAAATTTTCAAACAGTTGTATTTGTGCCAGAAACCTAAAGATAAAATTGTTTTGACACGCTTGTAAATGGCTTAGGCTGTTTCTTCTTTCACCCTCTCAGTTATATAAGATCCTATTGTGACACCATAAACAATAGCAAGAAATCCAGTTGGATATGCGTGAGGGTTGATAGAGAGGTGATGGTGGTCCCCGAGGGAAAACAAACCCACACATCCTCCTATAGCAGCGGTAAGAAGTTCATCCATTGACCTCAAGAGTTTATTTATCCTATTACTCATTAAATATTCTTTACTTTTGTGCTTTAAATGCACTTAAACTTTGTGTTCTCTGCATACTATATTTTCATTATTGATCACTATCAGGAAACATCTTAAAAGTACCAGCACCTTATTAACTGAGAAACCTCATGCTGCCATTTCCTGAGTGTATTTCGCCGAGCATAAGCAGAAATTACTCTCAGTCAGCTCTATAACGTGGGGCTGTGTTTCACTAGAAGTTTCTGTCTTAATCGTTGGCTCGGAGCACTGACGCATGCATAGTACAGTACAGAAATGGTGAACCTTGTCCTGTGAGCTATGCTTACAGCGTTGTGGGGCAGACTGAGTGCCTTGACTGCAGTTAACCTCTTCATGATCTTTTATTTCCCAAAATGTCATGTAACAGCATCTTTTCTTTGATCATGAGCCATCCACATCAAAAGCATTCACAGGACACTGCCAACACATGCTTGTTATGGGGTCTTATTCTTTGTCTGTCAATATTTCTTCCAGATTAAAGAGTTTACTGTCACAGTCATTTGTCTTTGAATTCTTGTGACCACCTGTGAGAGAAAAATCACACTTTAGGCCAAACAGGATGCTTTATTGTTCTGTGTTGGTTTGTGAAAGGGACGCAACCCAAGACAGATTGTTTGTTGTTATCAGCGGCTTACTGCAAGTAAGAGGCTGACCATCAATCCATCCCCTTGTGCACCTGTTTGTGTTTGTAGCCAAGTGCTTGTGAGAGGGGGAAAAAGATAAGAGAGGTGCGCGTATTACATCAGTGTTACTAGAGGGGGAGAAGTGCGTGGAGTGAGGGGAGTTATGGGACCAGTGAGAGTCGAGCTTTCACAAAAGACTGATATGTGCACATCTGTATGATGAAAGCAAAAGAAGGGCTGCAGTGATAAGGCTTGTATGTTCATGGGCATGTTGTTTTGGTTGTCAGTGAATCCATCTAAGCTCACTATGTATGCGAGGCAACAAGCTCGCTTTACTTGTGGTACAGATGCTGGTAAAATCAATGAGCACAGTAACAGTACAACTAGAGTTGCAGAGGTATAGATGAGCTGTCTGTACCAGAAGTACTGTGGGTACAACACAATATTCAGTCTAAAAATCAAAGTTTAAAAAATATATACAAAGCTTCTCCAAAAGTTGATTCTGTTCATCTGGACGTAGCGTTTTCTGGGAGAAACGTTTCGTCACTCATCCAAGTGACTTCTTCAGTAAGAAGTTGGATGAAGAAGTTGGATGAAGTCACTTCAGTCTCTCTCAGAGACTGAAGTGACGTCTCTTGGATGAAGTCACTTCAGTCTGAAGTCACTTGGATGAAGTCACTTCAGTCTCTCTCAGAGACTGAAGAAGTCGCTTGGATGAAGTCACTTCAGTCTCTCTCAGAGACTGAAGAAGTCACTTGGATGAAGTCACTTCAGTCTCTGAGAGAGACTGAAGTGACTTCATCCAACTTCTTCATCCAACTTCTTCAGTCACTTGGATGAAGTCTCTCTTCAGTCTCTCTCAGAGACACTTCAGACTGAAGTGACTTGGATGAAGTCACTTCAGTCTCTCTCAGAGACTGAAGTGACTTAATCCAAGTCACTTCTTCAGTCACTTGAGTCTCTGAGAGAGACTCAGAGTTGGTCTCAGAGACTGAAGAGAGACTTCATCCAAGTGACTTGGATGAAGTCTCTCTTCAGTCTCTCTCAGAGACTGAAGAAGTCACTTGGATGAGTGACGAAACGTTTCTCCCAGAAAACGCTACGTCCAGATGAACAGAATCAACTTTTGGAGATTTATTTTCCTGGATGATTGAGAATGCATCAAGACATATACAAAGCTTGCTAGTAAAACTATCACAGAAGTGATAATCAAATTGTAAGTGTTGGTCTTTGAATAACAACAGCAAGTTGAGTACATTTGAATGAATTCATTAAAAAATAAAGCTGAAAATGCTTGCTTGGAAACCCGGACTTTCTAACATTCACACACAAAATCACACTCCGATAGATGCATTGGAGCCACTTTGTTGGAGCAATCGGGGCTCGATCACAGACCTTCCAATTGGTAGGCAATACACTTTAGTATCTGAGCCATAGTCACAGGTTTTGGAACAACAAGGAGTTCTTTCAGTAACTAAATCTGCACACAGTGATACATAAACATGTCTGTCTTGTCACAGTAATAGATGGCAGAGCTAGATTATACGTTTAGCTCAAATCAGCTTCCTTATTTAAATCAAAGGGGGCTGATGACAAAAAGCTTTCCCATTAAAGAAGCACCAGAAGTGAATGTTTGTCCCATTAATGACTCTGATCATGATCTAAAACCCAATGAGAGGATGTAAAATTAAAGCAGTTCAAAGAACAAAACAAACGTGATGCACTGTTTTACCCCTGCACACACTGCAACGGGAATAAGAGGAAGTGAGTGTAGTAATTACCGTGCAGGCTATTTTTGGTTACAGTTGGTGTCCATCAGAACTGAGAATTACAGAGGCAAAATGTCACCATATGGAAATGAATATATCAGTCTGCGAAGGAATTTCAATTTTAAAAAAATCTGTAGAGTAATATAAAATAAGTGATGGCACAAGTGGATAAATTGAGTCACAAATTGGACTTCTTGCATGCAGTAAACGCTAAACTGGCCACAGTGATCCATCACTAGAGCCCCCATCCATCCATCCATCCATCCATTCGCTTCCGCTTCTCCTTTTCAGGGTCGCGGGGCCGCTGGAGCCTATCCCAGCTGTCATAGGGCGAGAGGCGGGGTACACCCTGGACAGGTCGCCAGTCTGTCGCAGGGCCAACACACAGGGACAGACAACCATTCGCACTCACATTCACACCTAGTGGCAATTTGGATTATCCAATTAACCTATCCCCACAAGCTGCATGTCTTTGGACGGTGGAGGAAGCCGGAGTACCCGGAGGGAGCCCACGCAAACACGGGGAGAACATGCAAACTCCACACAGAAAGACCTGATGGTGGAACTGAACTCAGGACCTTCTTGCTGTGCAGCAACAGTGCTAACCACCGCGCCACTAGAGCCCCCTTTTTTTAAATTCCTAATTGTAGTCTGTGCTATTGCAAATAACGCATATCTTAGGACCAACTCGGCTTCACACATGTTTAAAAAATATTGTCCCCAAAGTCACCCTGTAAACTATAAACTGACCATGCAGTTTTTGTGAGTCTAAAGCAAAGAGCATGCGATTGGTAAATCAGACTGGCTCCAGACTTAATCAGGAAAACACAGGCTATCAGCAACACTGTGCCTTCCAATAACTGAACCTGCCATCTGTACGTAGCTTTAGATCTTGACAGAATCATGAACTGTTAACAGTTGTATCAAATTCATGAGGTGCAATATGCTGCGCTGCAGCCAGAGCCAAACAGAAGTCAAATCCAATGTGTGCTGTTCTTTGTGTGTTCCTTAAGATATCCCCCTTTGTTACTCTTCTTCTTTTTCCTTTCACTCCAGGCTGTTGGTTATTCTTGTCAGTGGCTGCCCGAGCCTTACTGGAGCGCGTATCAACTCCTTCCTCTCCCCAGTGTGACATTCATAGCATTACAATTGAGCCATCAATCTGTCAAGCTTTACCCCTGCTAAGCTGCAAGCAGCGGGAGGCACAGAGGAGGGACAAGTTTACCTCTGCTTCTGTTTTGCTTCTCAGTAGTTAGGGTCTAACAACTTCAATAAGTCTTAGTCATGATGGGAAATAGATAAGCTTTTAGTTGCCAGCTGAGGCAAGCCATTCAGTTATCATTTTTCACCCTCATTTCGCATCTACTGCTGTGTTTTGTGCTGATGACTGACTTGCTGGCTTCATTTATTTTTTTCTTTGCCCACAACCCCCACTGCTACCTCTCAGACATGCATACACTCCTTCACGACCGTTTTTCATATCCTCTCTCTTCTCTTTCTCTTTGTATTTGTTGCTCCCGTCTTTGCCTCTCCTCCTGGGTAATGTCAGACTGAGCTCCTGTAAGGAGGAGATAAAGCACCCCAGCAGACAAGAGCTTTCACCTTCTGACTTCCTGGACAAACTCATGGGGAAAACATCAGGATATGATGCACGGATCAGACCCAACTTCAAAGGTACAGCGTACGCCATGGCAGACCGTCGCAGTAGCCCTCAAGAAAATCCTAGAGAAAGTACAAGCATTAGAAAACAAAGCCAACAGTAGTGAGTCTGTGCTGTGAAAGCTAAACTCGCCAAGCTCATGTGCGTTTGCCGTGTATGTGTCTTCACCAAAACTGTTTTCACTTCATCACTTAAATCACTTTAAGCATATTTGCACTGCACAAGACACTAAATAATGTGGATTGCACAACACTGGACATTATATTCCTCATTTCCAGTTAATTCTTGTACAGCTGCTGTTATTGTGTGTGTATATATATTTATATTTCTTCATACATTCTTATATATTTCTATACTGTGTATTTTGTTGTACAGTTATTTTATTTTCAACTTTAATTTATATATTTTATCTTATTCTTTCCCAGTTAAATTTACCCTTCATTCTAATTTGTGTTGTACAGTTATTTCATTTTTAACTTAATTTTTATATTTTATTTTATTTTATTCCTTCCTGGTTTAATTTACCCTTTTTTATTTTCATATTTATTTCCTATCTTATTCATAGCCTTTTCTTTTTTCTTTAGGTCACGAGCAGTTGTCTAAGCATTTTACTGCATATCGTACTGTGTATGACTGTATGTGACAAATAAAAGTTGAATTTGAATTTGAATTTGAAAATTCTAACATTTAAAGCAGTTCTTATGCTTTATGCTACGGGACACCCAACCACTGTAATTTTGTCTCAGTACGACCTTACTTCCAAAAATTCTGTTACATACAAAATATTTGTGCAAAATTGCTAACTGGATTTTCTAGAGAAGAAACGGTTTGAACCACCCACAAGTCCCCAGGAGAGGATATGGGTAGATGGTGTGCATGCAAAGCACCTGAGAGTAAGGTTATCATGTGTGTCCTCCACACAGCTCCAGGGTTTAAGCAACAAAACATTTTCTTAATGTTGTACCTCTCTGTGGTGTACTTGTTAGTGGAGTGTGTGACTCTAACTTGATAAAACATCCTCCCTGAGTTATGTAATGTAGACAGGCCTGAGCACTATTTTTTCTCAGACGCCTGAGTATATTTGTTCATCCTGTCATTATCTTTGTGCCCAGACTTTTACATGAAGCTTTTAAGCTGTCGTTACACTGACAGTGAGAGCAATAGCAGGAACTCCAACTTCAGAACTGGAATTAGCATTGCATGCATTGCAATAACATTTTTAAGTCACAGTCACTGTAAGCAGATGAAAAGTAGTGATACAGTGGATACATTTTCTGTAGCCTTAGAAGGTGCAAAGACAAATATTCACAGTGGTGCTTTTTCATAAATCGCAGGGACAAGTGTGCATCTATGTTCTTATCTCTTTTCCCAGGTCCGCCTGTGAATGTCACCTGTAATATTTTCATCAACAGCTTTGGTTCGATCACAGAAACGACCATGGTAAGAAGAGCATGTACAAATATTACACATTTCTTAAAAATGTACGTTTTGCTTTTTCTTCGTAGCCCAGAAAATTAAATATTGTAAATACTCTTTGACATGATTATAGCAGCAGATTATGGTACAGTTGTATCTCTCTGCATGATTAATAATAAAAAATACTTTGATTTTCCTTTTCCTTTTCTAACTTATTGGTTTCTAATCCTTTAAGTGCTGAAGCAATTTCTGTTTCCTGGAGCATAACAGTGCAACCTTCAGAGACCACTGGGGTCACTGACATGCTGATAATGAACTGTCCACTCTGCAATTAAAATGAAAAATTGAGAAAATGAAAGAAAAGGGAGAAGGGTGAAAGGACAGGAAAAATGGCTCCCCTTACGTCTGCATTAACACTACAGTAAAGCAGTGAAGTGTTTAAGGGTGTCTGGGGGACTTCCAGAGCTCCAAAGCTGCAGTCAGGTTAACCCAGAAAACATTCATATTTTAACTGGAGGACTTTTCTTATTTTTTAAAAGAAATAAAAGAAAAAAACTTAATAACTGCAATTGGCCACAGAGAAATTAAGAATTATTTGTACTGATTAGATTTCTAATTTAATTACTTTGTATTCTGGCTGCAGGCCAGGCTGTGTTTGGTGTATTTCCTTAGCCTGGCTTGCATTATCAAGCTTTTCTTTTCTTTTTTTACTAAACCTGACAAATATAATGCAGCAAACAAAGATGAATTATCTGTAGTGACCTTAGTGCTTGCTCTTTCTTGATTTTCCATTTATTTGCTCCGTCTCCAGGGTTTCCACACATTTCTCAAATGAAATGATGTTCATTAAAGTGTGTTATTCTCATCATGAGGAAACATAAAGTAGAAAAATTATATCGCTCGAATTAATGTTGTATAAAGTTTCAAGCCGTACTCCATCCCAAGAGAATAACTTTCACGATATTTCTGTCTGGCTTTGAAAAGTTTAGCTTCAATTCAAAATAAGAACGGACAAACAGTGACCCGTATCAGAACTCCTCAAACTACAGCAGAACAATCCACTTCTGAGTTTTCCATCTAACTGCAACCTCCACTGATGATATATTTTCCATTAACTACCCTGCGTTCTTCCACAGGACTACAGGCTCAATGTCTTTCTACGGCAAAAATGGAACGACCCTCGTCTGGCATACAGCGAATACCCCGATGACTCCCTCGATCTGGATCCATCCATGTTGGACTCTATCTGGAAACCTGATTTATTCTTCGCAAACGAGAAAGGAGCCAATTTCCACGAGGTCACTACTGATAACAAGCTGCTACGGATTTTCCAAGATGGCAGCGTTCTTTACAGTATCAGGTAACTAAAGACAACAGCAGGACCACTGGTGCTGGGTTATCTAGTTATACGTTTAGAAAACACTTTAATTTATTTTTTAACAACATGAATTTATTACATTTCAGTCTCTAGTAGGTTTGGATTTGTGAGTGAGAGTCTGACCTGAATTTGTTTTTGCCCATTTCTAACCATAAACCCCCTAAAGAGGGAATTATTTATGTGTGAAGTCCATTTAATTATATTCAGTTTGAGCTTTTTTTCTATTTTACTTCACATTTTTGTTCTGTCCTCTTTAGGCTTTATATACAACATTACTGTACATACAATATATTCCAAACCAAATTCAGAAAGTGTTGAAATGCTGTGTAAAATGTAAATGAAAAGAAAATGTATTGATTTGCAAATCTCATAAACCCATATTTTATTCACAATAAAGAACATGGTAAACATATCAAATGTTTAAAGTGAGAAAATGTACTATTTAAAGAAAAGTGTAGCTCATTTAAAAAATTTTGGCAGCAGCACATCTCAAAGGTGAGACAGGGTCATGTCATGCAGATTCTTGGACTCTTTTTCTTGATATTATGTAGATGATTAGATATTTGCAGCCTTCACAATTCTACGCAGAGAAACATTATTCTGAAATTGTAGAGAGTTTGTAGACTCGGTTTCTTGCAGATTGGTGGACCTCTGCCCATCTTTAGTTCTTAGAAACTGTTTCTTAGATTCAGTTCAAACACTGAATAGGTTTTCTTTGCGCTGCTGTGACAAAGATCTGGGATTATGAGTTTTGAAAATTGTTGTCTTTTCTTTTGGTTTACATTTTAAACAGCGTCTTTTTTTTCCTTTTTTTTAATCGAGGCATTAAACTCAAACTATGTATATGCATCAGTAGGGCTGTTCGATATAACGATATATATCGGATTACGATATAAAAACGTCTGTCGTTTCATTTTAGATGATGACAAATGCCGGGAACATAGTAATGTGCGTCTGCAGGCCAATAAATGTGCCCAGGCAGTGACTGGCTGTTTTGTCAATTGAACCAGTCAATGTGCTGCATCTCTTCTTTGTCACTCACTTAGTTTAAGGTGCTTGAATGCAAAGTGTGACTTGAAATAGTTCTGTGAGTCTATTTTTTTTAACTTAATATATCTGGTATAGGGCTGTTCGATATAACGATATATATCGTTTCATTTTACGCTATCGTTTGTTTCGTGGTGTCGCAAAATAAACTGTTTACAGCAATATTTTTTCATGTTTTGATGTCACTGTAGTGGCTATAATAATTTCTTAAAGTTCTCTCTTTCTCTTATATTTAATATAACCACACTACCGACGGACAAGCGCCTGTTTTTGTGTTGTCGTTAGCAACAACGACGGTAAAACCATGCATGTCCGCTTGTTTATGTTCCACATAAACCTTTCACAATAAAGTTCAAGATCCTGTTGAGACTTTTCAAAATAAACTGAATCACGTGAAAGAGCAGATTATTTACGGATGAGAAGTAAAAAAGCCGCCAGGTGCTAAAAAATAAACCTTAGACTCAAACGTTAGAACAGGCTTTTCCCCGCAGCACGCCGTGTAATAAATACTCACAAAGAAAACAGCGACTGTTACAACTTATGTCTAAAAATGTATCGTTTCATGCATCGGTTAAAACACTCAACGCCCAGCTGGAAACACTTCACGCAAGTCGAGCTGCCCGAGATTCACATAATCTACAGAAAATGTTACATTTTTGTGATATAAATCACAAAAATGTAACATTTTCTGTTATCGGACAATAGATGTCTTATATCGGGATATGAGATTTTGGTCATATCGCACAGCCCTATGCATCAGGAAATCAACTTGGGCACTCCATTTCTGCTAAATTCAGTGAAGATGCCCCCCCCCCCCCCCCCCCCAAAAAAAAAAAAAAAATTGCTCCCCAGTCTAGTGCTAGCAGAGAAATGGAAAATAAATCCCACTCAAACATGACTTCTTAACTAAAATATAGCAGATTGCTGAAATGCCAGTTACACTCATCTTACTGCATCTTTCCACCCAACCAGTGCGTGTCTATGCGCACTGGAGGTCACCAAACTATTAATAGGGTGCAAACATGTCAAGTGGCAAGTGTGTGACGGAGTCTTTGATGCGATTTTGTTTAATGACACTCTGCGCCAGATGGGAAATTTGCAGCCGACTTAATAAACGATTGCACGGGAGGAGTAGATGTAGTTTTACTCCGTGCTCGTGTGTCCCGAGTTCCCATTTTAAAGCTTTAAACATGTTTGTAATAAAAATGTACACAATAGAAAACAATTTAATCACAAAAGTCTGTTCGCGTTAAGTTATTATGTTGTGCAGTGATATTTATAATGTTTAATGTTTTGTTGTGATTTTTCCATCATGAAATTACTATTTTACTGAGAAGAAAAACTTCTTTCGGAAGAGGGAGAGGCATAAACATCATCCATTGAAAACAGACGCACAGTATTGCAAATACAGATAATCACCTCCTCATTCCACTGATTTACTGCATCTCTTAGGTTTGCTTGCAAACTATGTTCGGTAATTATGCATCAAACATCTTTGTTCCCTCTAAGTGCATGACACAATTTAGGCAGCGAGTCAACCAGCGGAGTATTTGTAGTTTGTTCTTCTGCTGGTGAAAGAGATATTGTCATCATAACACAGTTGCAAATGGGTGCCTGAGTGTATATTGCTGCCGGCTCTTGTCTCGCCTCTGGGCAATGCATTACAGCAGGTAATTACAGAGCTTTCCTCCAGACAGACTCCCAAATAGCTCTCTCTCTCTTCTCTAAGAATCCTTGAAGGCTTAATGCATCAAAACAACAAATAAAAGTCGGGATGCCTACACCAATTACTTCTCTATTACTGTGGTGAGTGAGCGAGCGATCAAATGGCAGACAAATTCAAGCTGTTTTCTAATCTACTCTTTTTGTTTATTATTTTTATTTATTCGATTACTTTTTATTGAACATTCTCAGACAGACTCATAAATTGCAAAACAAAGCAGCCGACGCTGATAAAGCCACTTTTTAAAGATGTTGTAATCGATCGTTTCTTCTTATGCTTCGTGTCTTTTCCTTGAGCTCTGTCGTGCCCTCTGACATCCTCTACATCCTATTTCTCTTCTCCAATCTGTTGTTTCTCTCTCAGGCTGACTCTTACCCTGTCTTGCCCTATGGACTTGAAGAATTTCCCAATGGACATTCAGACCTGTACCATGCAGCTTGAAAGCTGTGAGTTTTCATTTCCTCCTCTTCCTTTTGTTTCACTTCTCTTTTATCCTCCTTTGGTTTCTTATTTTCTGCATTTTGCCCTTTTCTACGTTTGCCAAACCTACAGGTCTGTGTGAGCATGACGTTTTGTAATTGCTTCATATGTTTGTCCATATTTCTAATCGATATTGCTAATATGATTGTTACTCAAGCTGGTGTTGACCATTGGCTGTACTATTTCACAGAAGGAGCGATTGTCCACATATTGCTTAACAGCAGTAATTAAATATTTATTAAACTACCACTGCAAAGGTGAAACTGTAAGACCTCTACCAGCTTGATTGAGAAAGATGCTAATGTGCAAGCATGTGTTGGGTGCAGTACTTTCTAGAAGTTTATCTTAAGGGTTTTCAAATAGCAAAACATCTAACAGTGCAAAAGGGTTTATATTAACCCAAACCATAACCAGCATTTGTAGAATTAGTATAAGAACCACTGTCTCCTGTGACAGTGATCAAAAGTCATGCTTTGTTGTACAGACCGATGTTTGCGCTTTTTGTCCTGTAGATTAGGATCTGGGGAACTTTACACTATCAGGTAAAGCTTTTCTATGAAATACAATTGCTTTTACCGAAAACAGCCTAATTTTTGTTCCTGTTTTAAGAGCAAACATGACATTTCAAAACCTTTTAAGCTGTGGAAGTTAGCCAACTATAGAGGCAGATGTTGACTGACATTACGCCAACAACAGTAGTATTTTTATCCACTTGGTGAAGCTAACTATGTTAGTCAGCAGAGATGGGCAGTAACGCGTTGCTTGTAACGCGTTACTGTAATCCGATTACTTTTTTCAAGTAACGAGTAAAGTAAGGGATTACTATTGCAAAAACGGTAATTAGATTACAGTTACTTTCCCGTAGGAACGCTGCGTTACTGCGTTACTAAAACCGTGATTTTTTTTTTTGCGAGAATGTCTCATGACAGTGACGTAAGCGAGTGCGACGTTCGTGACAACAGCTGTGTGCAGATCAACAATGGATCATATATCGAGTGCAGAGAGAGTATGAGCGTGCAGCGTTTAAAGCGTGGAAGTACTGACCTTACTTTGAGTTTGATTCCATAAAAAGTGACAAAAACATTAGTGTCCGTTGTGCGTGGGAAGAAAACTTCTTTTTACAGCAAAAAAACCCTAAACTTCCGAGCAAGCACCGAGTAGCTACGACGTAATGGGAAACTCACAGAGAAACTCGCGGATTCTTCCACTGACCGCGGCACACCTGCACCAGGGTAACCCTCCGCCTGCCCCACTCCTGCTTTACAGGTGAAAATAGAGCAACAGGACCGCTAGTCTTTGACTTTATTTATTTTCTGCTGTGTTTTACTTGCATCTATTTGAAAGACTGAGTGTAAACACAAAAAAAAATACATTTTATGTGCTGGAATGTGCAGAAAATAGTTTTAAATGTTAAACTAATTTATTCAAGTCAGAGAATGTTGCATATAATTAAATTTTTGCTTGATGCATAAAGTTAAAAGATTAAAACAAGTTTTAAAAAGAGACTTTTCCATTTGATTACATTTTGTATGATGATTATGCAGAAAAAGTAGAATTGGGCTGAAAGATCTATCACTTTATCACCTATTCAGGTTGTAAATCATGTTTTTAAAAAGTAACTAAGTAATTAATTACTTTTGAAAATAAGTAATCAGCAAAGTAACGGGATTACTTTTTTGTGGAAGTAATCAGTAATTAGTTACTGATTACTTTTTTCAAGTAATTTGACCAACACTGTTAGTCAGTTACTGAAAATTGGTGCTGCTGCTGATAGCAGCTGTCATTTTATACCACAATTGCCAAAAGGTGTCAATTAAGTTGGTTTGGGCATCTAGTTAGGATCCCTCCTAGGCATCTTTTTTTTGGGAGGGGGGGGGGATTTTTCTGCTTACATCTGCTGAGTGAAGACCCCAGTGTAAGGCCTGAAACTCACTGAAAGGAGTATATCGTATCTGGCCTCAGACAAGGGAAAAATAAAATGAACTTTTTCCCCCTTGAATCATTCACATTTTCTTACATGAAATATGGCAGAATATCAGCTTCTCACACTTTGTTTCTATCTTTAGTCTGACACTGTCTCCACTCCTGAACATTTCAGTGGGAGAGAGGATTAGATTTTCCCCTAATCACTCTTTAGAGACTAACCTCTTTGTCTGAAGCTATCACAATTTCAGGTTGACACTGAAGTGCAGTCGTGCAAACATATTGGTTTTGCTGGGGTTTAAAGAGCAGAGCAGACCAAAGCAAAATCAAACTGCGATGTTACCCCTTGTATAGAATGAACCATCTATGTAAAATACTCTTGAGGGGATCATGTCAATTTCAGCAGCACAAATGCAAAACCGACTGATTCCTCATTTGCACAGCTTGACAACTGCTTGGCATCAGCATTGATGCTGCCAGTGACACTGGCTAATCTTTAGTCCTGCTTTTTGGTGCTCATTGGACTGAATGTGTGACAGAGAAGCTACTTTTTCACGTCACAGTGCCAGACGAATCAGTCAGCTCAGTGGAGTGGACAGTTTCAAAGGTTTGGATCAAGGCACCACATTTTCTCCGCATTTATTAAAACCAGAGAGTTTGGAAAAAATGTAGAAAACATATTTGAAACCTATTAAAATGTTATGCACTGATAAAACGGAGCAGGAAGAGTATTCTCCTCTATCAGACTTCCTTTGCCTTTAGCAGAGATAGTATCTGCCCTCATGAAACCAATTTCCAGGATATAAATAATAAAACTTTAATTTTGTGTCCCTTTTATTATATGTGACCCACCCTCTGTGCCTAGGGGTGACCCAATTTCCCTTCACAGGGACAAAAGAATTCAACTTTGGCAAAGGGTGAAATAGACAGAGCCTTCCAGAAATTCAGCTTTTATCCAAATAAGTTTAGTTTAAAGTTTTAACCGCTACCTGACTCGGTAATAATCAAGAAGCAGAGGGACAAGCTGAGTTTTTATTTAATCTAATAAAATATAAAGACATTTCACCCTTCAGAAGTGCAAGAAGAGGAGACGTCGGGTAAACAGATGTGTGCCTGATGTGGCAGTGTCTGTCTATATGTGCGTGTATGTGTGTTAGTTCTGGGGGTTACTGTATCACATCACACTGCCATTAGAGGAGAGGTAATCATTTATGATTAAAGGCCTACTGAGGATGCTGCTGGTGTACACCACCCAAGGGTGCGATCACCTTGGCTTGAGCTTAATGTTAAGAGGACATTATGGGTTTTGCTGTCACTACCAGAGCTCTCGTAACACCATCTGCTCAGCATGAGAGAGTGAGAGAGGAGAATAAATGGGGGGTTATCTTCTGAGGTTTAGAGAGCCAAGGCCACGGGCTTATATAGATATATAAATAGAGCCAACCATAGGATGGTAGCCTTATTCTGACACTTCAAAGCCTCATATATGCAGCTTATACTAGTTTGCTTTGCCACGAGCCATTAATGTTCAGTAACCCCAAATC
The DNA here is from genome assembly GCF_963576455.1 of Neolamprologus multifasciatus. NCBI lineage: Eukaryota > Metazoa > Chordata > Actinopteri > Cichliformes > Cichlidae > Neolamprologus > Neolamprologus multifasciatus. Next base: position 35,175,050 of record NC_140440.1, read on the forward strand.
TACTTGGAAGTTACTCTATTAGTGAAAGCCAAGACTAAAACAGGAAGTGTGAAGCATAACCGTAACTTTCATTAGGTGAAAGACTTTATAACACGAAAAAAGAGATGGCATGTGACTAATGCTCATTACTCTACCTTGCTGAGATATTCCAGACATACTGGCTCATGAATTCCATTTTTATTGCACCTTGAAAGCTGTGTCGGTTGCGTTTTGACGTCTGTTAGCTCCGTCTGGCAGAAGAACAGAACAGAAAAGCATCTCATTATCTCAGGAAAGCATTGGTATTCCCCTTGGTTGTTGTAGCAGGATGTCTGAATGACAGTGACTTCTCCTTGTGAACGACATAAGCGTGTTTTAGTGGTGGTGTTTTTCAGACTGGTGGTGTGGGATTGGATGTAGCATCGTGAATAATTGATGTCTTTTGTAATTCAGGCCCTAAAGGGTCCCAGTAGACATCAGTATTATTTAGATGTGCGAGGAACTCCTTGCTGTTGTTGCATGCAGCATGCATTTTTAATGCACCTATAATCACGCAGCTGTGAGGAGTGTAACCCTTTTAAAAAATGATGCAAATCAACATGTGAATGTATTTGTGTTTCAGGAAAAACAGTTGTTGACTTATCCCAAGTGTTTACATCTAAGTGCTTCTCTAAACTGCTATGTTGTAGTTTGTGCGTTAATGGTGTGTTGGCACCAGTTTCTCTGAGTTTCTCAGGCAGATATGCTCCTCGTGTCGCCTCCTTAGTCTGTAACCTTCAAACAACAACAACACAACTGTTGCTGTGCAGTATGATGTGACCTTTACTGTGACAAACAGGATGGCAGAGGGTAGCTGGTAGCTGGACAGATGGGGAGAGGAGCATTACATCACCACAGCCTTCCAAGTTTCATTCTGCCTCTCTCCAAGTGTCATTAGCCAAGGTTTCTCATGCACGGATTTTATACCGTGGTAGCAAGATCCCCTTGAAAAATTGGGTTAAGGAGGAGGAATAACGGCAGTGATAACAAGAATATTCGATAGCTGCTAAAGCAGGTTATCTGAGTTAAACAACACACAGACTAATGTGCAGCCTTGTTTTTCACTACATCTTGTATTTTGTGAAGAGTGCTTCCATAACTCTGTAAAGTGGTGTCGTACTGGTGCAGTTTGGCAGATAGTCAGTGGTAACTTGAAAATTGCATGTTCAATACTGAGTGTGCGAAGTGACGTACGTTAGCAGCTGCATGCATTTTTTTCATAATATGCAGTAGTGTAGGAAAATGCATGATGTGAAAATAGTGGGGTATATATCAGCTAAATGCCTCAAATATCAGGGAAGGTGCAAGAGAAAAACACAAACACATGGAGGGATTTGTTTAGAACGAGTAGAAGAGACTAAGTTGTAATCGGAAGAGCACGTTTCTCACCATCTGTGTCTGTTCTCTCCTTTTTGTGCCCCTTGGTTTCCTTTCACAGTTGGTTACACGATGAATGACTTAATCTTTGAGTGGCTGTCTGAGAACCCCGTTCAGGTGGCCGATGATCTCACCCTCCCTCAGTTTGTGCTAAAAGAAGAGAAGGATTTGGGCTACTGCACTAAGCACTACAACACAGGTGCAACAAGTGTAACCAAGTTCCCCATGTTATAACTTTTTTTGCATGTCATCTTATTCCTGTACACCCTGCATAATTCTGATTGCATGAAGTCTAGTAGCCTTCAAGAAAAATGTCATTTTAAAAGACAAACTTGTTTCTTACTGTATTTATATTTCAGGTCATGACACAAAAACATGAAAAACAAGTAAAGCAAAACAGCCAGTCTTTTGTCTAATACCATCTTTCTGCAGGTCAGTTCACCTGCATTGAGGTGAAGTTCCACCTGGAACGTCAGATGGGTTACTACTTAATCCAGATGTACATCCCTTCCCTTCTCATTGTTATCCTCTCATGGGTCTCTTTCTGGATAAACATGGATGCTGCACCAGCCAGAGTTGGTCTGGGCATCACCACAGTACTTACAATGACCACACAGAGCTCCGGTTCAAGAGCCTCTTTGCCCAAGGTGAGTCCTCAGCACAAACATGGGTGAAAAAATACGACTTTAGTTTAACTTTCATGCAAGATTAAGCAATCAGTGTGTGTGTGTGTGTGTGTGTGTGTGTGTGTATATATATATTATTAGGAGTGCAACAATACTCGTATCGATATTAAACTGTTCGATACAGTGCTTTCGGTTCGATACGCATGTGTATCAAACAATACAAAATTTTTAATTTATTTGATCAACTTTCCTTCTGATGACGCTGTCTGTGTTGAGCGCTCAGTGGATCTGCGCTCGACAGTGCAGCCTAGGCGGAGTAATCGAACGCAGATTCACTGAGCGCAGGGCTAGCTAGCGAGACAGAAGCTAAGCTCTCCTTGCAACATGGCAAATTGAACCTCCCCCACCCTCATTCAGATCTGGCGTTTGGAACTATTTTGGTTTTCATGTGACGTATGACCCTGAAGGTAAGCGCGTCATGGACTAAAGTAAAACAGTATGTTTGATGTGCCAGCAATGCTCAATTACATTGGTGGGAACTAGTGTGTTAGCGCAGTTAGCTCGTTAGCGCAGTTAGCTCGTTAACGTGTTGACACCGTCCAGCCCCACTCACGGGGCGATCCGAGGTAGCTCGTTAACGGAGATTTGCCGTGTTGTGGCGTTAACGTCATTTCAGATTAACGCTGACAGCACTAGTGGGAACACAACGAATATGACTGCACATTTACTCCGACATCATCCTAGTGCAAAGACAAGTGGAAGCAGACAAAAACAACAAGCAGGCATGCTGCAAACTTTACCCGAGTCATTTAGACAGCCGTTAGCACATGATTCTCCTTATGGGGACCTGATATGTTTAATATGCTGCTGAGAATATAGCCCAGAAGAAGCGTATAGTAGAGCTTTTATTTTGGAAAGAGACATTTCTCTGTAATAAACTCTCTTTTCCAAAGATGAGTGATTTCTCCATCAGATAGATTTATTTTTTTATTACTTTGTTGTTTCAGCAACATTCAATTTAAAAACTGTACGTTTGAGTTAAAATATATTTATAATTTTGATAAATGACAAATTAAAAAAAGCATGAACTTTATTTTGTATCGAAAAAATATCGAACTGTGACACCAAAGTATCGAACCGAACCTAACAGTGAATTTTGTGTATGTTGCACCCCTAAAATATATATATATATATATATATATATATATATATATATATTTTTTTTTTTTTTTTTAATTATTATTATTATTATTTTTTTTTTAGTTTTGTCAAATATATGCATATTTTTGAGACCTACACTACCATTTAGAAACCTACAGCCCTGGAAAATTGTTAAAATTCAGGTGAAGTTTAAAATAAACATATCCGTCTGCTGGATTTAGCATGTTGCTTTTAAAATTAGAAGATCTGAGATGGAATAAATCACATCTAAAATGTCAGCAGAGAGCAAAGAAGTAACTTTTCTGCCACAGGACCTGAAATATTATCCTCAGAAACAAATGAACAGATTTTGAAACTAATAATATTCCCAGATTTGTCCAAAAACTTAAAGTATGAGAAGAAATAGGATTACATAACGCTATCAGCTCCAGAAAAAGGTCATTGACCAAGTGAAACATATGTAATAAATGGCATTGTGAACACTATTCTGACATTTTCAGACATATCCTTGAAAAAGTGATGCAGGATTTACAAAAACCATTAACTTTGCTGATATTACCTGACAAGACAAGTCAAATGTTTCATGAGATATCAGAGAATCAATGTCTGTAAAAGACATTTTACGTGTAATTGGTCTGTATGAGTCTAGATTTAATGCGAAGACCTTGTGACTATCACAAGAAAAGCATCAGACACACTATGTCAGGATTTCAGATCTATACACAACCTTAATCAGCACTTATCTATTTGATGACTGCAGTTTGTCCCAGATTTGAGCTGAATTAAACTGAGCATGTACTGAGTTCCTGAGACACTTCAGTGAGAGTTTGACGGAAATCAGAATTTGTCTCATCCTGTTATTACTCCTACAAAGTTGTGCTGGCTGTGCCCAGCAAAGTTAAGTCAATGGAAATGAAAAAAAATCTTTATTTTGTCTTTGTGGGGTAAATGGACTGACATCTATACAGCACATTTTTAGTCTTTTGACTATTCAAGCCACATTTACGTATTCACAATAACATTACAGCAGCTTATTCTGACCCGCTTCACCTCCTGAGCCACAGGGAGTCATTTAAAAGAAACTGTTTGTCAATCCTTCTCTTTGCCTTGCTTCTCTGTATGTATCTGTAACAGTCCGTAAAATGCTGCTCAGTTGAGTGAGTGCCTGCTCGGTTGGTGTTGCTGATGTGGTGTGACAGATCTGTTCTCATGAATGACACGGCGAGGGGACTCCCCGAGCCTTAGCTGTGACCTGCCTCATGGCTTTGTGTCAACAGCCCACAACCCACTGACTCATTCGAATTCTAGGCCATCCCAAAGATGTATGTCATTATAGCGCAGAGCCAGAACGGGCCGACTGTGAACAACAAACGAAATTATCCATCAGCCTTATTGATCGGCTATTGATTACACTGTGACCTTGTCCTTTTCCAGGTGTCTTATGTGAAGGCCATTGACATCTGGATGGCAGTGTGCCTTTTGTTTGTGTTTGCTGCCCTTCTGGAGTATGCAGCAGTTAACTTCGTCTCAAGGCAACACAAGGAGTTCATCAGGCTGAGGAAAAAGCAGCGGCAGCAGAGAATAGTAAGTGTAAATGACGCAAACACACACTGCTACCAGAAAGAAAAACACACACACTTGTTTTCAGTGTCACAATCTAGTAGATTCTGAAAAGCACGGATGAAGAAAGAAGACTCTCGAGTCCTCGTCATCCTATTTAGCAATGAATTTTGCCTCTTGTTGTTGTGCGATGCTGTAGATCCAGGAGCTGACAGCATCAACACGCTACAGCTGGCTGTCACATTAAATAAGGAAGATCCAGTCTCTTCAGTTCAGCTCGTGAGCAGTGACCTGTCAGAAGATCTTGTGATCTTTTACCTCTGCCACTACTCTTGATGCAGAGCAACAGGCTTCTTACCAAACCTGTGACACTGATTTACTCTAAATTTGACTGTTATGACAAATATGAAAAGGTTATACTGATTAGTGTAGCCATCCAGTAACTAGGCAAGTTTATTTGTATAGCACAATTCAACAGCAAGGTGATTCAAAGTGCTTTACAGATATATTAGAAACAAAAACAATGATTTTAAATTGATTAAAACAAGCAAATTAACTAACAAACAAACAAACAACAGTTTATAAAATCAAAAATCAAAACAGATAAAATCAAAACAGATAAAATCAGTAGTTAAAATGTAAGTTTTGAAATTTAAGCTTAAGTGCAGATTTGGTGCTTTATTCAAATGCAGCTGAGAACAGGTGAGTCTTCAACCTGGATTTAAATAAACTGAGTGTTTCAGCTGATCTGAGGCTTTCTGGGAGTTTGTTCCTGATATAAGGAGCATAAAAGCTGAATGCAGCTTCTCCGTGTCTGGTTCTGACTCTGGGAACTGATAAAAGACCGGATCCAGATGATCTGAGGGATCTGGAAGGTTCATACTGGGTCAGGAGGTCACTGATGTATTTTGGTCCTAAACCATTCAGAGCTTTATAGACCAGCATCAGAACTTTAAAGTCTGTCCTCAGAGCTGGACTGATGTGGTCCACTTGTTTGGTCTTAGTGAGGACTCAAGCAGCAGAGCTCTGAATGAGCTGTAGTTGTCTGACTGATTTTTTAGGTAGACCTGTAAAGATGCTGTTACTGTTACTACTGCAATTTAATTTAATTTCTTTGTCCTTGCTCTATTTTTTCATCAAATTATGTGAAACTGGGCTCTGTAGTTTTTCAGTAATTTTACTGAGCTCAGCTAAGAGTTGACTTTTACCAACAATGTACAAAATAAGAATATCATCTATTTTTTTTAAACACTAAAACAAACCTATTCTAACAGGTAGACATGTAAATATGTAAATGATCTATGGGCACTTTCCACTAAGCCAACCAGCCTGCAGGTGCACTCTAAATGTCAGTGAAACACTGAACTCCATGTATTTATAATTTTCTATCACACAATAAAGTTTGCAGCTATAGTTGGTAAGTTGCTATTAAAGGGGCACAAGCATGTTCACATTGTATGTGCAGAAGATAAACAGGCATAACTCCCATTATTAGGCTGTCCATTTGAATTAAAAGGGTAAAACTGTGATAGAGCATCTTAGCAAGACAAACACCAAAACAACAACTTAGCAATTTGGTTTGTTCTTATTAATAGTTTCTTATTTACCTGGAATGCTTGAATTTGTGTTTATTAATAGTGATCAGTCTAAAAGTTGCAACACCAACCCTCTGGAGAGTATGCCTCAGTAAGTGCTATCTTTTGGTTTTTTGGTCCTGGCATATTCTTTCATCCAAAAACATATCTCCTAAACTGAATCCATATCCTGAATAGCAGTTGTTAGAGACGACAGCTTGTAAGTTGACAAATAAAAGTCTTTAAAGAGTGGTAAGACAGAGATGTTTGTCTCAAGAGAAACAAACAGGACATTTTGTAAATCCCATTAAACACCTCCAAGTCTAGGCAGCCTCCAAGACCTGTGGCAGCGTTCCCTGTAAATGCAGGAGAGTCCAGCAGGTTTGCAGGACAGCCAGCTTCCTGCACAGCAGAGAGAAAAGAGGAGAGATGGAGAATAATGATCTGTAGAGAAAAGGACTTCCCCTGTTCACATCAGTTGGACAATTACTCCCACAGAGTTGGAGGGCACAAACTATACATCTGAGGGATATTGACGCCCGGCCCTGTAGTTGTAGCAGAGAGATGTTGCGAGTCTGAGGCAAACAAATCCCAGACTGACTGAGGCTTAATCAATGAGAGGCGAGATTTCAACCAGCTACTGTATACTGTGCAAACCCACAGCGATCAAATGAGTAAAAATAAATACATGGATTTGTACTTCCATTTATAGTCTTTACAAAAATAACTTGAGCTGTCTCCCTGAGGATTCTTTTTTTGTCTTCAAAGTCGTTTCTTTTCACTAACATCTACACTCACAGTATCTCTTTAATTAAAAGCTAAGAACATCTACTTGAGTTTGTTATTTGCACCTAAAGTTTGTGTGTATTATATCACATGATATAATATGAAATTTATCTCTAATACTCAAAACAAATCAAAAATAAGGTAAATGCCTTCAAAACTCATAAAAAACGAAATGGTCAGTAACTGCTATCTCTGTTTGTCCACCATCCTTTCCAATGGAGGTATCTGCTAGTCAGCCTGGGAGCGTTGAGTCGTTGCGAAAAGCCAGTGACATCCCTGCTAACAACTCAACCTACAGGAGTCTCAATCAGCACTGCAGCGCTTGTGCCAGGGTAAAAGGAGTAAAAATCTAACCCGGTGTCAACCCTGACCTTCCCAACCCTATTTCTGTCCATGCATCCACTTTTTCAAACTGTGTAGAGCAACTTTCACCTTAAACGTGAATTCCTGACCTCTTTTCCTGAATTAAACCCAACTTGTGCTGATCTCATCTTGTTTCTATAGTCAACGCCCTTTGACCTTTAGCTGTGGAAATCTTTGCACTTTGCCCTTTATTCTTCCCCGGTGTGTAACCTGTTTTCAGGCTCCAGGTATTCTTTCCTTGTCGAAGGAGAAGCCATGCTGTTGTATTATATGTGGAATGTGGTTTAATAATGTCTTGCTGAACAAGCTTCAGCTACCTTCTGGATAAATATATCATCTGGGTGGTAGTACATGTTCTCTAAAACTTGAAATGTGTCATTCAATATGATTGAGCATTAATGGTGCCTTCACAGATGGAGGAAGCTATTAGATATGGACCCCAGTACAGTCACAGATGTAAACTTTTGAATTGTGTATTGATAACAAGCTGAAACCACGGTATTCATGATGTCCAGAGAATATTAGACTTTATTTGTCAGCCCACAATGCAGTTATTCACTTTGCCTCATTTCAGTTTTGATTGAGCTTGGTCTGGTCTGGTCAGGTGATGGTCTGTCTGGGGCTAAAGCAACAGGTGCCGATATAATCCTAACCATGTAGAAATCTTGGCCAATCAGAAGTCTAGAAGCCTGGATGGGAAAGAGTAAACACATGAAGCATAGAAGCAGTCTTTGGTCTTTTCTAAATGGAGAGACAGTAACTGCGTGTGTATATGTAAGCGTGTAAATGCTGCATATAGTAAGATGAACAGCAACAGTATGTAGTCTATAAGCGCCATTGTAGAAATTCATCTCATGTACACAATTAAGTGGCGCTAGGGCTGCCACGATTAGTCGACTAGTGACGATTAGTCGACGACTGATTTAATAGTCGACGTCGTTTGAAGCTTTGTAAGATCACAAAAGACGCAGGAATAAGTAGCAGGATTTAAGAGTGTAATAACAGACTGAAACAGAAGATGGCAGCACTGCATGTACAAGGATGCCAGCTGCCGTTAAACCCCGAAGAAGAAGAAGAAGCTGTGTCCCAGAATTCATAGCGCAGCCCAGCTCAGTTTCCAACAATGGCGGCAGCTAGTTAGTTTTAATATTACTCTTATTATTCTTTCTGGGTCACAAAATAAACGTTTAACATATTTTCAGGCGAGAATGTAGCTGTGTAAACCTCAAATATCTGCTCAGTTTATCAAGACACCACATATTTTCAAAAGCGCTCCGACGTTTTCGGAGACGTCTGTTACCCACTAGCTCGATAGCTAGCCGGGGGCTAGGCTAACTAGAGCCGTGAGAACACCGGACTCCCGCAAATCGTTTACAAACCCACCGCCGTCTTTCGCTACTCAGGTTAAACATGATATATAAGTCAGTTAGATAACTTAAAAATGTTATTGTTTGGCTTTTTTCAGTATTTTATTTGTTCCTGAGTAAATCGGTTTGGCTGAGATTAAAGTTGTAGTTTTTACACAGCTGAATAAACGTCAAGCAGACAGCTGATTATCAGAAGTGTGAGATGCTCGAGAATTTACTCCAGTGTCCTGTTATATTTTAGATAGCAAGGAGTTTATTAAACTTCACCGAAACAATCTGCAAACTTCATTAAAATTTAATAAACTATCATCTTGTGTTTATTTTTAGTTAGCACATACCTTAAACACTTAAAGCTGTAAGCTAATGATAGTTATATAAGAGCAGATGCTGCTGGTGCAATAAGCTGTAGTTTTACGTCCAATGGATGATGATCTGATTAGTCGACTAATCGCAAAAATAATCGGTGACTAGTCGACTATCAAAATAATCGTTTGTGGCAGCCCTACGTGGTGCACAGCATGACATCAAAAAGGCGCACACCTTTGATGTTGCATGAGTTTTCGAAACTCTCCGTCCTGGCAGGAGTTTTTAAAAATCCCAAAACGCCATTTACGTGTGGACGAAAGGCCCATTTTCAAAAATACCCGTGTACATTTGGGCACACCCTGGATTTTGTTTTTAAACGTTGTTTCTTCTCATGTTTTATTTGGTTCACTGATAGTGGTTTTCAAAAATTCTGAACCCGTTTTTTTTATTTGTTTGTTTACTACACAATCATCTGTTTCTGGTGCAGTGGCAGAACAATCACTGCCAGTCATTTTCTGGACACTCTTCTTTCAGTGATACAGTCCATCCATTGAGTCGTCCGTTTTCTTTCGCTTGTCCACTGGAAATGTATTTCCATTGTAATAGTTTGAAAGATTAGTCCTTACTCAGATGCACATTTTATATTCAACGATGTTAATGATCTAACTAATTTTGTACCAGTGAGTAAGCATAGTTATTCACTGGTAAAATGATTAACCGATGTAATTAAAGATCATGAAACACGTGAAATTTTACTAAAGTAGGAAAAAAATAGCTCGTCTGTTCTGATCATTTGTGTTTTTAGACAATAACTTTACTCTCCACAGAGCACAATGTGGTAATCAGAGCGGGTTCAGTTGAAGTTATGCCAGTATAGCTGCTGCGGAGAGCACAGAGCAGAGATGAGCGCCTATTATCTTTAGAGAAATGCACCATTAGACTTTAGCACATGATGTTCTGTATCGTTTAAGGTGGTAGAGGGATAATTACGCTGTGCTAGAAGAGCAGTGTATTCCCTATCCACCTGTTGCATAGTGCAGTTTACCAGTGGAGTAGCAGAAAGTTGGTCGCAAGGTGTAAGTTTACAGTAAGTTAGTATACTTAGATGTGCACTCTTGGTATCTTTGTGCCAAGTCTGTACAGTACTGAGAAACGACATTCAGCAGAGAGCCAGAGAGCTGCCAGGGTCAGTGAGAGAGAAACAGAGAGAGGCGGGACACGGGGATCAGAGCTTTCAGGGCCCTTCACACTGACTACTAATCATCCAATTTAGATCCCACATCTTCACTTTCCCCTGCTAAAGTGAATCTCTCAAAGTGTCAGAGGGCTGTCAGAGTTAAGCTGCATGTCTATTAATATTCTCTTCAAAGGGCGGGAACAGTGTCTCAATAACTGTTTAAAAAAAAAAGTGCATAGCCATTCATCAAAGCATAATGCCAAGTGCAAGGTTTTTTGGCGAGATCATGACTTTATTAATATTTTGAGCCATTTTATTAACATTATGAAAGGTCTGTCACTCTGTAACTTTGAAAAGGGGAAAGACGGGGGTTATTATTTTCAGAGTGACAAAAAGAAGATGCCCTCATTTTCACTTCTTTGGTTGTTTGAATGAAGTAGATTGTTATAGATACTTTTAATCTACTTTAAACTCAACATCTTCAGGGATACGCCAGGCAAATTTTGAAGCTCTTAGGATAATCTGGAAGAAGTCACATTTTTGATAGTCAGCCTACGGACCCAAGCTCTTCTCTCTGTTCCCAGTATCATCATCAAATCCAAATGCATGATTTAATATGAAAATATCATATTTCTGGCAGTATTGTGGGCTCAGTCGATCACCCTAGAGTCGACTCGAACTGTGCAAGTGGTCACATGTATCAGCTCACACACCAGATGCATAATTTCACTGGACAAATTTGCAACATTTATTTTTTCAGATCAAGCTTGATTTTTTTTTTCTTTTCATTTCATGAAAATAAACCGATCTGACCAGTTTAACCACTGATATTGAATATATGATGATACGGAAATACTGAAATAATACTGGTTTACCTCCAACCCACAGCCAGACGCTGATCTGGGTCAATTAGCTCCGTGGTATCGTTTCTCTGCCTCCTCAGATGATCCCAATTCTGCCAACAAGAGCTCAAACTGCCCCACTGACTTCCTGAAATATGTATGAAACATGATACAGCTTCAACTCTGGATCAAACCCTTCTCTTGAGGATGGGATGAACCCAGAATCTCTATTTCTTCCTAAAAAAAAAAAAAAACCAGGACCAGCTCACGATGCAGACTTTTTTGCGGACTACGTTTTCCGCTACGATGGAACACTTGCTGTGTTTATATACGTTACACTACGAGGTCACATCTGAAGAAGAATTTTGTGTCGTTTTTTCACAGTGCACTTGGTGTGTAAAAGCCTTCAGGTACCGGTGTTCTTTGCTCCCATTTGTAGCTCACCTCAGAGATGAAAGCAGTTGGACTTTGTACCTGCTTCATATTGCTAGCAGTTATCTCTACTGACTCTCTACTACCTATGCTGATGCTGATATAAGTGTGGCAGCAGAAGCATGCAGCACTACAAAGTAAACTGCTACAGTTTATTTGTGCTTTCAGATGAGTTTCAACCCTCAAAACCTTTTTTCTTTTCTTTTTTTTCCCCCTTTCCCTGTCTGCTGAATGTTTCTAGTTTTTGAAAAATCACTACTTATTTAGTTTTAAGAGAAACAGATGTTGATGTTTTTTCAGCTCTGAATCTAATGTAACAATGTTGCTTTTCAATAGTTTTATGTTTGTACTATAAGTTTGCTTGAGTTTTGACTTCTGTTTCTCTTAAATGTAATTCTCCTAAACTTAGGCTGGTGTTATACACTTGGTGACAAATCATCACCGTTTTCAATCTCAAGGTTTTCAATCATTTTTTTTCTTCTGTTTAAGCTATTTTATTTTTTAAAAAAAAGTCAGGAATTTGACAGAACATTTTAGAAAACATAACTTTTTCTTTTTCCTTTTTTTGCTATTGTTTGGGTGATCTCATCCTTACACTGCGCCGCTCTTTTGTGCTACTACACCACAGACGCATTTAAGAATCAGCCACTGAGCGGAAATGTGGAAAGCTGTATGCTAATTCTTGTTGACAGCGAGAGGCCAATCTGTTTTCCCTGCTTGACTCCACAGGAGGAGGAACTGGTGAGGGAGAGCCGCGGTTTTTACTTCCGGGGTTATGGCCTGGGTCACTGCCTGCAGACCAAGGATGGCACTGCTGTGGAAGGAGCCAGCGTGTTCACCCCACCGCCACCTCCGATTACCATGTTTGATGGAGGAGTGCTTCACAAGCGTTTCGTGGACCGAGCCAAACGAATTGACACCATATCCAGAGCCGTTTTCCCCCTGAGCTTTCTCATATTTAACATCTTCTACTGGGTCACCTATAAAGTGCTGCGACATGAAGACATCCATGCAAATTTGTAAAACACTCTGCCAGTCTGGGATGTTGTTGTTTGTTTGTTTGTTTTCTCGAAACCAAAACTGCCTGTCAATCTACATTACAGTGAGGAACCGTGTCAAACGGCACATCTGCTTCTCAGAACCACTGCTAAAAATAAAAATGTTGTGCTCAGGTGCGTCTTCAGGATCGTGGACATAGAGCAGAAACTCGATTATGCTGCGTGGTTTCTGGCTGTTGTGTGCATTCCTGTCTGGGATTGATTTGCCTGGATTACAGCAGAGACGAGACACTGACGGTACTTCTGGGTTCATGACCTTTGCTTCAAAAGATGGATAAATGATTTCAGTGAAGTTGGTCCTGGCTGAACAAGACATTCTGACTTGAATTTTGACACTACCCAGCTTTGAATGAATGTTTTTGAAAATATTTTTTTTAAGCAACTTTAACAAATGGGTGCAAACAGTCCGGGCGGGGCGGGGAGGGGGCTCTTTGATATTTCTGACTATTCAGTACGTGATGATCATTCAGTTTAAGTATCTGTAACAAGAGATTATACATAATGGTGTATAAAAGTGTATATAACAAAGCTGTTCATTATACTGCACAAAGCACAAATATGTATTTCCTTTTGTCTAAATTTAAATAAATTAAATAAATTGTTATTCTGCCAGGAAAACAAATGATTTTGCTTCTCTTTAACCTTAGTATTCAAATGGTTCGTTTTGGGGGGTGGAGGGACAATGTAGTCAAAGAACTCAGCCACAGAATAGCTGAATCACACACAATTACGTTTGTTGCATTCATTTAATAGCAGCAATCAGCTCTAAAAGCCCAAGTGGAAAGAAATTTAAAAAAGGTTCTGAATAAAGAATTATTACAAATGTTAGAGATGCAAAATCCTAAATTGACATTAAGATTGTTGGAGTTTGATTCGTGATAACATGCCACTTGCATAATAAATCTTGCAGGAACTCACTGAAAGATTGCATAAGGGCTGCTTCCTCAGGAGTAGTTTGGAAGGTGTGGAAATTCAGGGATGCAGTAGAGGGAGAGCATCGGCAGTGAGGGAGGACGAATGGGTTTTTTAATGGGAAATCAGAGGGTTGTTTTATCAACTAATGAGTTTGAAAAGGGCTTGGTGTTCCACTGCTAATGACAATGAATTCAGAGAGGCAGCCAGAGCCCACTGTCCTTTTGTTGGCAATCCTAATCAACTCCTCTGTATTGTATGGTTCCCCTGGTAATGAAAATGTGTGTGTGAGAATCCTTTAGTGTATGTGTGTGTTTCATCTGCCTGCTCTTATATCAATGGGGTTTGTGCTTTAAACTTTACTGGGTTAAATATTATCCTATATGTTGCTATTTTTGGAATCAAAATCGAGCGTACTGGATGAAAGGCTCAAATAAGGAGCTACTGTTATATAAATGTAAAAAGCATTTACACGCTGGACTCTTTGCCTCAGCTTGAAGGACACGTACCTTGAAGTCCTTCATACTTGCTTGTGACAGCTTAAATTTCTAAAACAGTCTGCAAGGGCATGCAAATGTCAAAAGTGTTGACTGTTGCATGCCATGGCTAATGCATTTCCCTCCCTTTAATCTGCAGCTTTTAGGACATTAGTTTGGGGAAATAAGCTGATTTGCTTTTTTGCCTCTAGTTAATTGAGATTAGAATCCTTCCCATGTCTGACTCTATTTAAACAAAAGTCACAAATTGACACTTTACATCTCATCTGTTTAATCCATGGTGGTTGTGGGTGTTTGTAGTGGATCCCTTGGGTAAGCTAGGAGGGTGTGGACTATGGCTCATTCAATCAGACTGGCATTGGGGAGTTTGTAATTTCTACGGTTCGGCCCATCTTCTTGTAACTTTAGGCACTCTTGAGAAGTTTTTTGTGTGATGTAAGGTGTGTTTTCCTCCTAGTTAGAGACTGTTGCCATTGATGAGTGCAGTTGCCATGCGGGGCTATGCTTGTAGATGGTGGGTCCACATGAATCCCAAGAAGAAAGCTCCAACAGCAGAACATTGCATTTAAACAAAGTATGAACCAAGGATTGAGGTAGAGAAAAGTGTCTATTCTGTGGCTGGTTAGTGAGCAGTTGTTGACAGTGGCTAACCTGAAATAGAATATCCTGAGGTATACTGAGCTGCACTTAAAACCACCTTGCAACTGCAGGTTGCAGGTTGCTGTCATTGCCTGTAGTTTGCATGGAAAATCTTGACTTGCAACTGTTTGCAAAGACCTGTGTGGCCTTCAGAGTAACGCGTTGAGGTGTGTTGGTTGCAGCAGTGAGGCAAAACCATGACTTTAAAGGCCAGCATTCTCTATTTCCACTTTTTCCAGTTTCATTACAGCTTGGCAAGTAGTTTATGCAGCCAAGTTTCAAGGCTGCGATGTTACTGAAGTAGACCTCTCCACTGTGTGTGCTGTGCTGTTGATTCCTTTTGGACCATTTTAATGAGGTTTTCTGACAAATAACATGTGGTGGGAAATTTGTGCTGTACTTTTGGTGAGTAAAAATCCAGCGTTTTAACAGTCTAAGGAAAGAAAACTAATAAATAAGGAAGACTAAAGAAAGTTTGTGCATTGTACCCATATGGCTGTTGTTTCCTTTTGCACTTTCCAGTCCAAATATGCTGTTTTGGCGTAAAACCAGACCTAGTTGAATTCTAATGTAGATCTGTGTAGATTTCAGTGTTCCTGGCTGCAAAAACAAAAAACAAAGCCAGTTTGCAGAACCGAAAACCAATTTCTCAATACAGACATTCAGAATTGGCATTGTTGATGCCCACACAACAAAAGGTCAAATTACATTTCGAAACTCAAAACACTAACCAAAATTTCTCACATCCGAAACAAATAGTATCGCACAGCATAGCCTCCTTTCATTGTAAGTCAGAGATGGGATTATTTTGACTCTGAGGGGGGAAACAGCACATTTGTTACAAAATAAGAAGCTTTTCTAAATCTTCAATTGACTGACACGCAAAATAGGCCCAGTGATTTCTGGCACATTATGCTCTATTGCCTCTTCGAGAAAACAGCATGTCCGCTCAAAATGTGCGTTATTTTGAGGACAGAGGAAGACTGATGGATTCCAATAAAGCAAGATCTTTGCTATGCTGGCTGGATTTGCACCCTAACTTTCATTACACACAAATTCCCAAGAGTGTGATGACTTTAATAAAAACCCTTAACCCATGCACCAAACAAGGCACCAAAAAGAAAACCAAAGCCATTAAACCAACTGATTTATAAATTAGTCCCAACGGAAGGATGGACCCAAATGAAAACATAAAATATTCATTGTTCCAACCGGATTTACATGCATCCAGTCATGTGCTATGTGTGGCTGTTTATTTGAAGGCCTTCTCCAGGGACTGCTCAACGCTGACAAATGACACACATGACTTTAAGCCTTGTGATTGTGTAACATACAGTCAGCATGGGAGAAAGGAATATGCGTTTGATGGAGCTGCTGGTCATCATGTTCGAGGTATGCCTTTACTGTCTCCCTTGGGAGTGATTAACAGCTTCCCCCCCCCTCCCCATTTTCACTGAATGTCAGTAGAGCTAAAACTGAAGAGTGCAACCTAAGACCTGCAATCAATACTCTTCTCTCATAGTATAAGCATTTCACCTGTTCTCTGCAGACAGAATTGTACATGCCTTCAGTCGTTGGCTCTTCTCTTCAGGTCCTCATTAAAAATGTCTTAGACCAGCAAACTGCTGTTTATCTAGTTGGAAAAATGCTTTAGGAACCATCAAAAACAAACCTAGTGTAGCATAGATAGATGATATAATTTTAATCACTGTTACCAAGCATTTATCACACAAAAATACCCCTGTTTGTATAAGAACGTTCATAGCAGAATGCTAGATAAAGAAATATAGCATCTAAGGGGAAAATATTGCCTTCTTTTGACAGTGATGCATTGGTGAGACAATGCTACACGTGTCACCTTTAAATATATGAGAGTAAACAGAGGAAACTGCTGGTTCCACACAACATTATGGCTGCAAATCTTGTGAATGTCACCCAGCATTTGGATAGAGACGTCCTTGCACTTTAAATACACCTTTTTCTTCCCCCATAGGCATACTTGTGAATTCAGTACTATGTAGGTGGTTCAATGGTTTCATGCAAATATCCTGTCTTTCCTCTACTCATGATCCATTATACAATGACACACATGCAGCTGGATCTATGTGACTATTTGGTGCCCAGTAGGCTTTTCAGTGTATTCATTAATCTTTGGGTAGTAGTGCAGTCAAACTCCCCCTGACAAACACTTCAAGGGAAGGTTTAATTTCAAATCCTGTGCTTTTTCTGTTTTGTGAAATGCCCCATCCTTTGGAAATAGTGCTTCAGATCTCCTGAAAATCCACAGCAGGTACTCAAGAAATATGATATATGGAAAACGGCTAAAAGGGAGATAAAATAAACAGAGTTTATCATCTCCAAGTCTAGACACAGTAACTTCCTTTCAGTCAATACAACACGATACTCAATTTTACTTATATAGTGCCAAATCATCACAAAAAATGTTTCATGTTCCTTTTATATTGTAAGGCAGCGGTCTCCAACCTTTTTTGCGCCACGGACGGTTTATGCCCGACAATATTTTCACGGACTGGCCTTTAAGGTGTCGTGGATAAATACAACAAACTAAAACTAGTACCGGTACCGAAAAAAAGAAGATTTATTCATAACCAGAGATGGGCAGTAACGCGTTACTGTAATCCGATTACTTTTTTCAAGTAACGAGTAAAGTAAGGGATTACTATTGCAAAAACGGTAATTAGATTACCGTTACTTTCCCGTAGGAACGCTGCGTTACTGCGTTACTAAAACCGTGATTTTTTTGCGAGAATGTCTCATGACAGTGACGTAAGCGAGTGCGACGTTCGTGACAACATCTGTGTGCAGATCAACAATGGATCATATATCGAGTGCAGAGAGAGTATGAGCGTGCAGCGTTTAAAGCGTGGAAGTACTGACCTTACTTTGAGTTTGATTCCATAAAAAGTGACAAAAACATTAGTGTCCGTTGTGCGTGGGAAGAAAACTTCTTTTTACAGCGAAAAAACCCCTAAACTTCCAAACAAGCACCGAGTAGCTACGACGTAATGGGAAACTCACAGAGAAACTCGCGGATTCTTCCACTGACCGCTGCACACCTGCACCAGGGTAACCCTCCGCCTACCCCACTCCTGCTTTACAGGTGAAAATAGAGCAACAGGACCGCTAGTCTTTGACTTTATTTATTTTCTGCTGTGTTTTACTTGCATCTATTTGAAAGACCGAGTGTAAACACACAAAATATTTTATTTTATGTGCTGGAATGTGCAGAAAATAGGTTTAAATGTTAAACTAATTTCTTCCAGTCAGAGAATGTTGCAGATAATTTAATTTTTGCTTGATGCATAAAGTTAAAAGATTAAAACTAATAAAACAAGTTTTAAAAAGAGACTTTTCCATTTGATTACATTTTGTATGATGATTATGTAGAAAAAGTAGAATTGGGCTGAAAGATCTATCACTTTATCACCTATTCAGGCTGTAAATCGTGTTTTTAAAAAGTAACTAAGTAACTAATTACTTTTGAAAATAAGTAATCAGTAAAGTAACGGGATTACTTTTTTGGGGAAGTAATCAGTAATTAGTTACTGATTACTTTTTTCAGGTAACTTGACCAACACTGTTCATAACACACGTGAAAAGACCCAGGAAAACAGAGTTAACGATAAAAACCGATAAAAACCCTGAAAACTATACATTTCACACCTGAGCCTCAACTGTCGCGGCCCGGTACCAAACGACTCACGGACCGGTCCGAGGCCCGGGGGTTGGGGACCGCTGTTGTAAGGTAAAGAAGACTTCCATGAGAAAAAAACACTGGGCAGCAGTGGAAAGGAAAAAAATATTTTTTGCACCACAGCTTTGTAGTTTTTTTAGGAGCCACCACTTCCACAGCTGGTGCATCGATACACCAAAAAACAGGTGATGTCTTTTGTTAATGAAGAATTTGCAGCCAAATTCTTGAAACTAACTGGACACCATGTTGAAGCTTTAGTAAATAATTCAATAGACAAACCCATCAACAATCTTTTCTGCTGTTCTTCTTGCAACAACAATGTTCAGACATTCATCAATACCCTGACATTTCTGCACATTCAAAAAACATGCCTAGCAGGCAGCCTTTTAATATTAGCTAGATAGCAGGCAAACACGTGAAGCTGGGTCCACCCCGGTTATATGACTCGACACTGTTGATGTAGCTATTTTGATGCGTCAGCTGGATCTTTCAAATACAGACAGATAGACATCCAGCCTGCTCATTTTAAACTATTCCTCCAACCTGAGACAAGAAAATATTTCTTCAAGAAAACTGCAAAAGACAAAAAAAACTATATTTCAAGCAGCACTGAAAAACTCCTCACTGTGTATACTTATACAAGAAATCCCATGTGGTTTCATTTCCACTAATCCCTCGCTGTGCTTCTACATTTCTGTAATTCCAACATCTGAGAGAAGCCCTACAGCTGGGAAGACTGCAGCTCAAGGTTTACATGGATAATGCTTATAGATGTATATGCACACTGCACGGTCTTTGTGTGTGAACAGGAGAAACAAGGAATTAGTCACTTCCCTGTCCCTCTGTAGAGAGAATAGGTACCAACTGAAACGATGTCAACCACAGAATTACTTCACTTTAAAAGATTTTAAAACTCCTGGGGAGAGTTTAGTTGAAGATTGAATTAGGAATGATGCCAGTTCCTCTGCATATTACAGTAGTAATACATGTAATGCATATAAAGTATGTCATCTGTGCAATGCCAGAAAGATTTATGCCAGAAAGGTAACCAGGATTAAGACATAAGGACATAAGGACATGTACATTTGATAAAAGGAGACCAGCGGGGAAGAGAACAGACAGTTTTAGGACTATTAAACCTAGAAATGTGCCTAATGCTAAGAGGTCGGGGTCAAAAATATATATGTTTTCAAACCTACTTGGTTTACATCTCAGTACTTGTTTCTGCATTTCCTTGTTTCAGTTATGGCTGTTACTCACTTCCTGTTTTATTTTATTGGTTATTTGCTAGTCTCTTGTTTCAGTAGTGCTTTCTCCCCGGTCTGATTTTGACTGTCTTCACCTGTATAATTGCTTTGACTTGTGTCACCAGCTAGTTCCACTTCCCTGATCACCTCACGTCAATAAATAGTCAAGTCCTTCCCCTCAGTCTGTGTCTTGGTGTCAGTTCATTGTTAATGTGGCTCCTCACACTTATGCTGGTAGTTTAAAATCAGACTACAGTGGTTAGAGGGTCTAAATGCCCTTATGTACGTCATATAACACTTAATCATGAAGGTTGGAAAGGGGAATGCATGTGACTCACAAAGGGAGATAGTTTTTCATCAAACTGGATAGATGATCCAACACAACTCTAACCTTTATTAAGGTTTTCAGTGACAAAAGTTAAATGAAACTAACAATAAAACAACCTTAAACACAACTAAGACAACCTGACTTTGTAGTGTCAGTGTCTGTTAAATGAAGCACAATGTCGACTCTCCTCTTTTAGCAGGTTTAATTCAACATCTGAAAATTTGCTTTGATCATGTTATTATAACTTTTTTACAGTTTTTTTCAGATATATTTTTCCATTTTTCAGGCAACAGTTTCATAAGAATTACATTGTATTACAGCAGCATTATGTTTATGTATACAAGGAGAAACAGATACTTCTTTTAAGGGTTCACAGCACATTGTGAAGACAACATTAATATTTACATGATCTGCATCACTTACGTTACTTATTATTTAGGATTATGATTATGAGTTATGGCCATTTAAGTTTTGTTTATATTTAAGAAGAAGCTTCTCGGATGAGAGGTGAAACGTCTTAAAGAAGTCCAGACGCTTTTCTTTGCAAGCTCCTTTGACTACGATGACCTGGATGACTGAGAACCTTCACAGACATGTTTATATTTACATTTTGTTACATGTAAACTCCACGTGATTAATACAAAAACACACTATTCAAAGCAAAAAATAAAGAACTGCCAGGTAATATTCAGAGTATGTTGTTTTTGAAAGAAGGAAGTTATAACTTAAGGGTTTTTGTAACTTCAAAACAATGAAGGTTCGTACGACAAGAAAAGGCTTTTGTGTTTCTGTTCATGGAGTGAAACTGTGGAACAGTCTGAATATGGAATTAAAGCAACGTCCAAACATAAAACTGTTCAAAAAGAGTTATAAAAATATGATCTTCTCGAACTATAAAGAAAAGGAAAATATTTAAATTAAGTGAATGTCTCTATTTAAAAAACAAACAAACAAACAAAAAACTCATGATGTGATATTATAGTATATCAGAAATCTGTTCACTATTTTTATTACAAATTATATCAGTAAGGAAGCAACTAAATATTAACTGATCATTTATGGCAAAGGGGTGGGATTAAATAAGTGTTTACTTCTTCCCTTTCAACCTGTCAATTAATCAGAACGGGGTTTTTTGTATGTATTTTTTTTTCTTTCTTATTTTCTTTTCTAAATGTACTTGTATATTGTTCACATGTTGAAATAAATTACCAATCAATCTAAAAAAAACTGTGTAGGTTTACAAAGTAATTATGGGATGATCTCCTTTCCCTTTTAAAAAAGGATGGTCTGGTGTATCCTGATGTAATAAATGTAATAAATAAATGATGTAATAAAGGAAGCACCAAAGAACTTTTCTCATTAGTATTTAGAAAATTTGACTAGCTCTTGTTTTGGATGCTATGTAGACACTTCTGGTTCAGTTCACTCAGTTAGAAAAACCTATCAAAGCTAAATCGATTATTCAACCAGCCCAGGTGCAGAAGTGTTTAAACCTACAGGCAGAGTGCTCTCCTCTCGAAATCGTTCCTGTTTATTCAAAGGACCAACTCTGTGTGGTCCACAGAGAACAAATTAGCTCATTTTTCACAAAAAAACAAACATTGCATTGAGATATTGGTTCTTTTACATAATTAATCCCATTTTCCATAACTTGAAACAAGTTTATAATTATGATCCTCGAATCATGTTGGTGTTTCACATCGCCTTATTAAGATCAACTAAATGCAAAGAAAAAGTCAGTAAGTACCCACCAACCCTGACACCTGTGTCTCTGCCTCCACCTCTCCTGCTGCTGTGGATTTTCTCCACCTCCTCGTCTCCCCTGTCCAACACACACGACTGTCGCTGTCATTAATGCCCAAGAGAGTCGGGGAGGGAGACAGTTCGCGTCCTTTTTCCGCTGCTGCTGCTCTGACACAAATCAGAGTTGGAGGTGTTTGGCTCAGAGTGGTGAACTAAGAGGGAAAATAATTATTTTCCTGTGAGGCGGTGCATGTGTGTGTGTGCGTGAGTGTGTGTTAAGACAGCTAAATGTCTCTTTGGCTTCTCACCAAAGAGATAAAAAATAAAGAGCAAAAGCGACTTACACAGTCATTCGCTGTTCTTAAGGAACGGTCATTCCTTTTATTACTTCTATTTCTGTGACTCATAGTCAAAGTCGCTGAACACCAGAGACTTTGATACTTTGATTTTGTATGCCAGTGTTTCTAATTCATTTATTTTGTAGACAAGCATAACAGCATGCATACAGAGAAATGCTGGTTTGATGTCACTTTTCAATTAGTTTTGGGGATTACTTTTCACAGTCACGCTGCCAGTTCAGTGGAAACATTTTTTTATCATTAGAAACAGAAAAGTCTTTATCCTGAAGGCCGCCTTCTCCTGAGGGCATTTATAAAGTGAACTGTAAGGTTCTTATGAATGGATGATGCAACTTTACTGTTCAATTTAAGAACCTCAAGTTCACTCCGTCTCAGTGCATCAGAAATTTAAAGAGCAGCAGACAAGAGATGCTTCTTGTTCACGCAGACAAGCAGCAGCTGCGGCGGCTTTTTAAAAACTCTGCAGGTACACTTCTAATCCTGGGGTATTTTTGGAATTTTAGTTATTCCTTGGGAAACTCTAGACTCACCTGGATCTTCTCTAAAACACTGTAGAAGCACATCTTGTACAAGTACAGTGTTTTCCCTGGTAGCATGCCTTCTGCAGGTTGAGCTCAGGCTGTGGCCTCAGCAGATTCATTGTTATTGCTTATTAATGAGACGATTGTTTTTACAGAACAGAACAGAAGGTCAGGTGAACTCTCCAGCACCTCTGACACAGTCTGAACTGTGAGGTCATCGGGGCATTTATCTTTGTGAAAATAAAACATGTTGGTGTTGATCACCAACAAAATTTAAACTCTTCCAGTGAACTCCAGCATTTGCATAATCCCTTGCTTTGCAGGCCTTGCAGCAGTCTTTGGAGTTAGCTGTAACTTCTCTCTAACCTGGTGTTTTTATGGTTATGAAGGTGGTTCACGCCTTACTCTGCTTTGCATCTCCATAATTTATGCTGTCTTTAAAACACTGTAAAACTCTCTGGCTTCCCCTGATTAGCCTCCAGGTAAATGCTTATCTCTGTAAGCTGATTAAAAACATGACCTTATATTTTATACTGTACTGTTTAACACTGATTGCACCTGAAATAATGAAGCTCAAACTTATCTGCCCCCAAAAAGACTTTTTAGTAACATATGGATTTAAAGAAATACATAATTGTAATTATGGGATCTGCCTGTGCTTTAGTCGTGAGGTCGTACTTTTCAGATGATTATTAACCTTTGGATTTGCACACTAGCTTACCCTACTAACTTTGGTTTCAGGGACATTTGGCTTTGGCACTGTTTGTTTTCATGCCCATGGGTCCATGCAGACGTCTGGATGCCTGTATGTTTTCCCACTAAGACTTTCCATTAAAATGAACCAACTGTGACCTGAAGTGGCAGACTTGAAGTGAGTTATTACTTACTGTCCTTCTCTCTATACACAATTAAATATCTTCAAGTCTTTAGACAAGTTTTCTTGAAATTTCTTGAAGCAGTCTTCAGGAGTAGTTCTCCAAGCTTGTTGAAGGATAGTCTTAATGTCTTGCTTTTGTTCCAAAAGCAAGCTTTTGTTCCGGCTTTTGTTCCATTTTCTACCAATAATGTTGATTGCACTCTCTGTCAGTAACTTACGGAGCCCCGCAGGGGACATGGGAGAAAAAAAAATTAAGACGGACTTTTGCGAGATCTCGCAAAACTAACTCGGGATCTCGCAAAAGTTTTGCGAGATCTCGCAAAACAAACTCGGCATCTCGCAAAACAAACTCGGGATCTCGCAAAACAAACTCGGCATCTCGCAAAACAAACTCGGGATCTCGCAAAACAAACTCGGCATCTCGCAAAACAAACTCGCGATCTCGCAAAACAAACTCGGGATCTCGCAAAACTTTTGCGAGATCTCGCAAAAGCTTTAGCCGCATTCTTCCCGTTAGCTCGAAGCTAACGGGAGGTCGAGACCTACTACAGCCGGGAGGAACACCGCTTTCCCGGCACATCGTGCCTCGACCTCCCGGTCGGCTTCGAGCCAGCGTCCAAAGAATGCGGCTAAAACGTTTGCGAGATCTCGCAAAAGTCCGTCTTAATTTTTTTTTTTCTCCCATGTCCCCTGCGGGGCACCGTAGTAACTCCATGACATGAAAGTGTTTCAAGACCACTTTAATTGTCATGCTGAAAAATGAAGCCAGTGCCAATCAGCTGTTTTCCATATCTGAAAATTGCGTGGTGTGTGAAAATCTGATGGTACTTTTCTTTGTTCATATCGACTTTGACAAGATCCCCAACACAACTGGCTGAAATGCAGCCAGCAGCAGCAAACATGACAGAGCCTCCACTGTGTTTTAGAGATGGCTGTAGACACTCAGTGTTGTCCCCCCTCCTGACCTCCACAGACATACTGATGATGATTTGAACCAAAATATTAAAATCTGGATTCAATAAAACCTGTTGCCATTGATTTTTCCAAACAATTATATGTGTAATTTGGCATCTCAGCCCTTTCTCCTTGTTTTTCTCTCTTAAGTGTGCCATTGTCAAAACCAGCCTTCATTAATCATCTTAAAATGGTAATGAACAAAGATGGGACTAAGAAAATAGTGAAAAGGCTGCTGTTGTCCAAAGAAAACCTTTGAAAGACCTCCAGAAAGCCTGCAGAGCTACTGCTCAGAATCACAAATTAAAAGAAAGTCTTCTCGTAGGCAAAGAATAAAGAAATGAGGAGCTTAGTTCTGTTTAACCAAGGGCTGAAGATGAACGTTCTCACTGCAAAATGACCCAGGACTGGTCAGTGAAGTTCTTTACTATTATTGTCTTGGTAATGCAGATGAATAAGGATATCTGGGTGTGCCCACTCACAGTGTCACAGCTGGCCAATTAGAAGTTCCTAATGAACACTCTACTGTTTGTTTTTTTACTCTAATAGTGACCATAATGTAGACAATCATCATTACGGTGGTGATGACTGAGAATATAAACTCATCAGGTTAAGTGCTTACTAAGCTCGCAAGAGGACAGTTTTCCTATAGACTTCTTTACTGCTTTTTTCTTTGCAATCAGTTGCCCCCTGTTGTCCTTCCAGATAGATGCAGGTTTAATGCAAGATCACACTTGCTTTTCCCTTATACCTGCATCACATGTAGACTCGAAACACCCCAAAAGACACAAGTTTCACAAATGGATAAGCAGGTGATCTTGTTCATTATCACTATATGTCCTTACTTCTGTGAAAAGTTCCTATTATCATTGTACATACATTGTACAGCCCTAATACATACAAATGTATCTTGTCATAAAATAGATACTTCAAATTAGGGATGCACCGATACCGATACTGGTATCGGGTATCGGGGCCGATACTGTAAAATGTGTGTACTCATACTCGTAAAAGTTAACCGATACCAACTTATTTCATTAATCAGAGGGTGGCTTGTCATTTCTGTTGTAGTTTTTTAGATTGGCCACTAGGGGGACATCCCGCGCTAAACAGGCACAGGGTTAGGCGAGTGAGACTGGCGGCTCCAGATAAAAAAGAGAAACTGGAGGCTGCTGTAGCTAGGCTAAACAAAATGTCAGCAGTGTGGAACAGCCAACTTTAACTCAGGTTTTGGAAAAGCGATGAAAAATGTCAACAGAAAATCCACGGGCAGTTAAAATAACAGAGGCTCTGACTCATTTTATCGCTCTGGATGACCAGCCAATGCCGGTCGTGGAAAACATAGGATTGCACCGTCTTCTCAGCATACTCGAGCTGCGATATGAAATTCCCAACCGCCCAGACATCAGGGAGATAATGGTGCCAAAACTTTCTGAAGAGGTAAAGACAAGCAGTGTGTGCGCGATGTCAGTCCTTGGTTTAACGGCACAGTGGACTGATGATCCACGGGCAGATGGGGAGTTCGTCAATGCCAAATACTTTCGTTATTTTGTTTGTTTGTTTGTTTACAATATGGACACTCTGCAATAATTTAAAAGTTTATTTTATTCTCAAACCTAATTTGTATTTATTTTATTCCAAACAGAAGTGTTTATTTATTATTCTGAAAGCTCGAGACAGTGCCAATAGTTCAGTGATATTTTGATAAATTACAATGTGGAGACTGCAATAATTTAACAGAAGTGCTTATTTTTCACTTGAAATTTTTTTGTGGTCATTTTTATTAAGATTTTTTTTTTTATCGGCAGAGAATAAAATAAAACCTGTCTTCCAATTCATTGCATTTGTGTGTGTGTGTGTGTGTGGTAGAAGTATCGGTTTTTGTACTCTGTATCGGCAAGTACTCAGATCCAAGTATCGGTATCATATCAGTTTGAAAAAATTGGTATCGTTGCATCCCTACTTCAAATAGATCTACAAATAGCATCATAAAAAAAATGTCCTCCAATTCCTTATTTGAAGGTGCCACCAGCTCTGACAATTCAAAAAGGTCATTTTCTTCTGCACTAATTAACGGCAGGGCAAAGAAGAGTTCCTTCCCTAAATATCACATATCCAAACGAATGCCAAACACAGCGTGGTAATGAATGCTTGGATGTCTCTTAAGGTTAGCTTTTCCATCTTCATCTTAGTTGTTTTCAGCAGCAGGTCAAAGGTAATGCTGAATCTCTAAGACCCTGTCAGTGAGCTAATACTTTGCTTTGTCTCTGCTCTAAATTAGTATGCAGTTTAACTTCAGACATCTCGAGCAAAATAAGTAAACCTTTTCTTTTAAACCACCTTATTGCATATTTTAGCAATATAACAGTTTCTGCACGAGCGTTTAAGTGATCTCTAATATTTGCCCTTGATGCATGCAATCAGTTCATATAGGAAATCTCCAATATGAATTGCTAAAACATGGTGGAGGTTCTTTTTATATTTAGCCAAGTTATTTTTTTTAATATATTGAAATTTGTTTGTATGAGCAAAGCCAATTAAGAAAAACATTGCAGTTCCAGCACACTCTAGGTTGAAGTAGCACTCGCTGACTCCCTACCTTAGATATCAAGACTATAAGGACTGTATAGCTTATCCATGAAGAGACTGCAGCACTAAAAGCATTTAGTGTGCTTCACCACCTGCACTCACAGATAACTGTGAGTGCCGTGGTAGGTCTCCCAACCCGATTCCTGTCCTCCAAATATCTGATCCTTCAGTATGAGTGTATCCTCCTCCTACTGAGGCGGGTGATCTGATACTGTTAGAGGAACATGTCATGTACCTCAGCCTCATCTCTTGTTTTTCATCCTTACTGTTTTACATGGAACTGAAGTGGTGCAACCAGGCTGTGGGTTCACAGCAATAAATAAGAAAAAAGGCTGCTTTCATGTGGTTTAAATATGGGACACGCTGTAGCTCTGCCTTTTATGGGAAAGTAAGAGAAGTGCTTTAATGAACATGTCACCCTGTGTTTTCTGTGTCAGGACACAGTGCTTATAAACCAAGTGCATTATGGGGAAAGCCTCTTTCTTCTGGAAATGGAAATCATCCTTGCTCCCTGTTCACAGCCCGTGGTTGCTGCAGCCCACTGGAAACAACATGACATCCAGAATCAAGGCTGGTAGCCTTGTAGTTGGGTGCTGCTGGATTTGATAAGTTTAATCTAATCCACACATCAGTGGTAGATAACGAACAGCAGACCAGTGACAACTTTGCTACAGCAGGGCAGCTATGCTTTAGTTGCAGCTGTGGTTTAGTAAACCTTATCAAAAATCATTTGCAGGTCTGTGACAGGATGTTAACTCTACGCTCTGTCATGCAGCCCCCCAGCCCCCCCACACACACAACTTCCTAAACATTCACACTGGACCAAATGTATATAAATAGACTTCCCATCTTACAAGGTTGATTGCCATGCAACTAGGATTTTACATTTGAGAAGGATAGCCATCCAAATGTCAGTGAACACAAACAACTCAGAGACCGTTTGAGGAGTGACCTGTCTGTGAGGTGCTGCTTTCAAAGCTGAGGCGTCACATCAACCTGCTTCAGCTGTCACTGGTGTCGTTGGTCCTGCAACACCTTAAGTCAGTGATAAGTAGGAAGAATGGGTTCGTGAGAATCTGCCACTGTAACACGGTGGCCTCTGTCAACAGCATGTTGTCTGAGCAGCCTGAAATACCAGATCGTTCTCATTCCTGGGGTGTAAAATAATGTTTAGTGCATTCACAGTGCTTCATTTGTTTATTTTTAATACATGTTTTTCACAAAGCAGTTTTTATTTGACTCTGTCATTTTGTTTTTAGAACTTTGAGGTGAAAAATTAATTTGGCTGTAACAGGAAAAACGTGAAACAAGTAAAGTGCATTGGATACTTTCCGCATGCACTATTGTTTTGGCAAGCTGTTGCCATGGCATCCAGAAAGTGTCTTTTGGTGACACCAACCAAGTAGTTTTTAGTGCCCAAACCTAATCAGTGAAAACTAAATTTAAAAAAAGTGAATGAAATGAATCAGTAATTGCAAAAAAGTGAAAAACTCAAAAATCACAACAGAACATAAACCAGAGCTTCCTGTTTAATAAAGCTCAGCCTTATAAGAGGCAGCACATGACACGCAGCATTATGTCAACCTTTGAATGAGAACATATTAGAAATATATTAGCAAAGAGTTCAAGGAGTTTAAGGGATAGTGGTACTTTCTTCTGTAGGTAAAGTAGGAGAAACTAGTTTTTCTGGTTTGCTTGGTTTACTTTTTAAACAGCAACTCAGAACCCATTTGTTAGGAGCTCACGACAGGGTGTTTAATAGTTCAATGTTTAAACGTTTATTTTCTTCTACCATGTAAAAGTAAGCTGGAGGTTGTCCAGAGACACACAAGGAGGGAACTTTGAAGTCAAGAGCGTCCAAGTTTAAGTCACTTATGTTCAGGTACACTGCTTAATACCTTTTTCTCCAGGCTATGTGATATTTTTATATATCAGCATTATAACAACCAGTGTTAATCACTTGGCATGTCATAGGGGAGGAGATGCAATGTGTTTACTCATTACTGGCAGCTGCCTGAACTTTTAGTGGGCAAAGAGGTCAATAGTGACTCAGCAGGGTTTTCCACCTACTGTAAATATGTGCTCATGCTTTCAGTACCGTGACAAGCAAAATAAACAAAGCAAATTTGCTTCTGTTATCTAAGAAACACAAGTTTGCGAAATATCTGGTAAACTTTTTCTATCAAACTAGGGAACCTGATAAAATACAGCTAAGCCAGCACTTCCTCTAACTCTTGTTGCCTTGGAAACAAAGGGGCCCGTTGAGGAGCCAAGAGTGAATAATTCTGTGAGACATGGGGATGTAATTGAAGAGGAGGCAACGAGTCTATGGGGGCTGAAGCATGAAGGTGTGCATATATGAGTGTGTTTGCTTTTGCGTGAGCATGCATGATGCAGGAAGCTCGCGGTGGAGAAAAGGGACTCTGCTGTTTGAAGGAGATGCACCAGGATCAACACCAGTGATTCGAGCGTGCGAGCTCTTCTCTCACCTTTTTTCTCATTGCTGTGAGCAGTCTCTGCAGGAGCTTCAAAAATAAACATCACATCTTTCTTTGTTAACTCTGTGAGCTTTGCAGTTGCACACTGTTTCAGTGAAAAACCCTCCGCCGCGCTGAAATGTGAAAGACGAGACTCGGGAGGATTCGGTGGGTGATACCACCCCCTTTATTTACTGTCCACTTCCTGCTGAGTTATAGTCTGTCCCATCCAGTGTGTCACAGCGTGGGCTAAACCTTGCATTTTTTCATTGTTTGCCTGTGTGTATGGAAGCTAACTGCATAGATGGATGTCATAAAATGTCCTTATCCGTGGCTGTTTGTTCACCATTACCACAAAATCTTAACGTTTTTCCACGCCATCATTGAGGTTTCTTCTTTCAAGTCAGCTTAAAGTAAACAGAGCATTACATGTAAGGAGAGATGCACACAATAAATATATAGAGATATTAAAAATTCGTTCCCATCATTAAACCTGCACCAATTAATGATTTAATTAATTAATGTAAACAGAATTAATCATATGGTTCAATTCAATTTTATTTATATAGCACCAAATCACAACAACAGTTGCCTCACTGCGATTCATATTCTAGACAATAATACATACAAAGAAAAACCCAACAATCATATGACCCCCCTGTAAGCAGCACTTTGGCGACAGTGGGAAGGAAAAACTCTCTTTTAACAGGAAGAAACCTCCGGCAGCACCAGGCTCAGGGAGGGGCGGGGCCATCTGCTGTGATTGGTTGGGGTGAGAGAAGGAAGACAGGATAAAATACATGCTGAGGAAGAGAGACAGAGGTTGGTTAAATGTCAAATTTACTCTTTGTTTTTTAAGTTTCACGTCTTTACGTTTCGTTTACACACCTCGTACGTCACCTGATCCTCACCTGCCACAGGTTTTGCTCCCAGCTATTCTTTTACATATGCATCCTTGTTTTCCTTGTTTCTATGTGGGGAAATTGTCATTTCACTTTCCTGTAGTTCACTAACTTGGGTTTGCAAACTACTCTCATTCTTTTCTTCTCTTTTTCACTCCTTAGATTATCATGCCATATTTAATTAAACTTAAAACTAGTGATTAAACTCAGAATATAATGAGTGGGGTCTTTTTTTTCCACAGGAAAGAGTGCAGGTTTTAGGCGTTTCCACATTGGCTTCACTTTTAGATCTTACAATAGAATAGAATAGAATAGAATAGAATAGAATAATCCTTTAATTGTCCCACAAGGAGAAATTTGGTTGTAACAGCAGCCAAAAAGACAAATATACAAACAAACAGTACACAGGACACGGAACAGAAACATACACAATTTTTCTCACATATTTACATTAAGGACAATGGTTACTATAAACAGAGAGTACTGTACAGTTATTAAATTAAATAAAAATAACTACAGGTAAGAGGCAAACCAGGTTGTAGTGCGAATTGGTTAATTAACTAACTTATTGCAGTTACAGCATTGATGTAAACATCTATGTTTGTTGGGAGCAGTTCAGATTGTACAGTCTGACAGCTGCAGGGAGGAAGGAGCTGCGGAAACGCTCCTTCATGCATCGAGGATGCAGCAGTCTGTCACTGAAGCAGCTCTGCAGCAACATCTACATGCATGGGATGGGAGACTCTGTCCATCAGAGAAGTTATTTTGGCCAGAGTCCTTCTGTCTCCCACCACCTGCACTGGGTCCAGGGTGCATCCCAGAACAGAGCTGGCCTTCCTGATGAATGAAGATCTTGAAGTTGCATCCATCTTTTATACGTAGTCTGTGATTCCAAATAAAGATTTTCTCTGTCTCAGCCTTTTCAGACTTTACAGCCATTCGACTGCCTTGGTTATCTTTCAGTGCTTTTTTTTCTGTAGCAGCAAAGTAGATAGTTTAGCAGCTTAGAGGAGAGAGCTAAAAGAAAAGGACTGTTAGACAAGTAGACGCTGTCAAATGGCCAAAAACACAACCACAAATTAGTGTAATTTGATGACAACAGCCATGTTAAAAAGACTGCTCTTTAAATTTACTTTTATAAAGAGCATTTGATTTCAAGAGTACTTCACAGTTTTGGGGCTTAAAACAGACGGTGGCCTCACTGGTATTCATAAAACACACAAGAAGGAGCAGTCGACGACGTGATCTAACATCATCTTATTTCTCTACACGCTCTCCAGGTAAAAATTTGCGCCTCATTCCTGGTTCTCCAGTATAAAAAACTTTGTCGTAGCTTCTTATCATGAAAGTAATACTCTGAGATTTCTGTCTCACCCAGAAACAGACTGTTCATGAGAGGATTAGCCTTTATCTGCCCTTTTCTTTTCTGTTTCGTCAAAGCAAAGAGGGAAAATTCAGTTTTGTGATGTTGCAGATTAGAAAGTGTTTTGAATCGTAGCAGACTGATTTATTCGAGCTCAAACAAAGCCCAGGCGTCTGTACATGTCAGTTTTATTTTGCCTGTTTTAAGTAGTTTTATCACATTAGATGAATTCAGACGCCCTGTTAAAATTGTCTTCTAATCTACAAAACCGACTGGAAAAGAAAAATCACAAATTCAGACAGAAAAATTCAGAGCGTAATAGCAGTCACAACCTTTAGTCTCTGTCAGATAATTGAAGAGCCGTGAACAGGCTTTGTTTTAACCTATCAATCCCTCATTAGCATCTAATATAAAAAGAACTGAGCACTGAAGTTTTAGCATCTTCAAGCATACAGAAAACCATCCTAATAGGTTAAAATCTCATTTGAATCCAATTATGCCTTTGCTATTTGATTCAAGTGTTGCAAAGCTTAGCAGCCAAGTGCAACAGGAGTAATGAGCTAAAACCTTCATTTTCACAGTCTGTAAACAATAGGGGGGATGAGAGGACGTGGTTGTGGAACTGCAATCATGGGATCTCCTGAATGCACAGTGATGGTGAACTTGCCTTGTTACCATGGTGATCTGTTCATAAAATTTTAATTCCTGCATCACACTGACCATGCTCTCCCTCTGAAACGAATCATAGTGGGAGCCATGTTTTCTGGCTTACTACGCTATTTTAGTCCATTAAGATCAAAACAAAGTTTCTAGTTTAACTAACGGAGAAATACGACTTTTCTGATGACCTTTTTTGTGGCTCTACCACACCGTGCATGACCAGGTGGAATAATATGACTTGATAACCTGCTTCCTTCAGGCTATTGCTTATTTCCATCACCAAATAGAGCGATGTGACAATACATTTCTGTG
Source organism: Neolamprologus multifasciatus (assembly GCF_963576455.1). NCBI lineage: Eukaryota > Metazoa > Chordata > Actinopteri > Cichliformes > Cichlidae > Neolamprologus > Neolamprologus multifasciatus. The sequence continues at coordinate 35,207,792 of NC_140440.1, forward strand.
ATAACAGAGAAGCAGAATGGTGCGCGTGACATTATTTGTTTTGTTCAAAGCAAAGAGAATAAAAGATGTGCTCCGGGCTCCAAACTCACCCAGAGAAATCAATTTTCAGGTTCAGGGTTACCTGAGACATATTGAACTTCTATACAGAATAATTTCTTCAGGTAACACAAAAGCAGTGTCTCAAAGAAAACACAAGCTGAGTCTTTCAGACTCCGATGAAAAATTAAACAGAAAGTGTAGGTCAAAAAGCTTGAAAGTGATTTTACACTTTCAGACTACTGTATGCCTGGAGTACATTAAAACTTTAAGGGCTTAGTCCAATATAAGCTTTCAAGCTGCAAACTGCTTGGTTCATGGTTAGTCTGGCATCTGAAATCTAATGGTGCATTTATGGCATCACGGTTTATTAATATGTGAAAAGGTCAAGTTTCCATCCGTCACACAGATGCTACATTTCAACAACGAAAAATGCTTTAAAACTGGTCAAAAGGTTGACTTTATTTTCACTTTAAGCATTGCATAAAGTGTCCAGAGCTGCTGTTGTACTTCTAAAAAAACATCTACCTTGCAATCACAAATAACCTGCGGAGTTTATTGACTCTATAAGCCAGAAAACACCCAAACAAAGGTCACTCAGTCTGGAACTTACACAGCAAAATCAGTGAAGTAAAGCACAATGAGTGGCAGTGATGGAGGACGAAAAAAACTGCTTGCAGCTATTCGTGCAGTGGCTGAGAAACAAAAACAGCTCACTCTGGAATAACACCTTTTGACATGACTCGAACTAAAAAATGTGCTACATTTCACAATATTTTCTTTATAGGTCTAATTAGTCGCCAGATAACAAAAGTTTGTATCATTTTACATATTGTTCTCTCTGTGCCTGTGTGAGTCTCTCTGGATACTTTATTATAAACTGCCCATGTCTGTGGATATGAGTTGTAGGTGTTAGTGTGTGGTTGTCTAGCTGTGTTATAGACTGACGACTTGGGTGTGCTCTGCCTCTCACTCTGCGCCAGCTGGCATTCACTCTTTGCCACAACCCTGAATTGCATAAGTGGTTAAGACAAACTGGCAAGATAAAGTAAAATGAAAGGATCACAAAGGTTAATACATTTCCCCTTTAAAGGACGGCATGAATGTTTTTAGCCTCCCAAAATGTCACTAAGAATATCGTATACTTTTTAAGACATTTCAACCAAAACTGCAGTCGTCAACAGAGATGGGCAGTAACGCGTTACTTGTAACGCGTTACTGTAATCAGATTACTTTTTTCAAGTAATGAGTAAAGTAAGGGGTTACTATTGCAAAAACGGTAATTAGATTACTGTTACTTTCCCGTAGGAACGCTGTGTTACTGCGTTACTAAAACCGTGATTTTTTTGCGAGAATGTCTCATGACAGTGACGTAAGCGAGTGCGACGTTCGTGACAACAGCTGTGTGCAGATCAACAATGGATCATATATCGAGTGCAGAGAGAGTATGAGCGTGCAGCGTTTAAAGCGTGGAAGTACTGACCTTACTTTGAGTTTGATTCCATAAAAAGTGACAAAAACATTAGTGTCCGTTGTGCGTGGGAAGAAAACTTCTTTTTACAGCGAAAAAAACCCCTAAACTTCCGAGCAAGCACCGAGTAGCTACGACGTAATGGGAAACTCACAGAGAAATTCTTCCACTGACCGCTGCACACCTGCACCAGGGTAACCCTCCGCCTACCCCACTCCTGCTTTACAGGTGAAAATAGAGCCAAAGGACCGCTAGTCTTTGACTTTATTTCTTTTCTGCTGTGTTTTACTTGCATCTATTTGAAAGACTGAGTGTAAACACACAAAAAATATTTTATTTTATGTGCTGGAATGTGCAGAAAATAGGTTTAAATGTTAAACTAATTTCTTCCAGCCAGAGAATGTTGCATATAATTAAATTTTTGCTTGATGCATAAAGTTAAAAGATTAAAACTAATAAAACAAGTTTTAAAAAGAGACTTTTCCATTTGATTACATTTTGTATGATGGATTATGCAGAAAAAGTAGATTTGGGCTGAAAGATCTATCACTTTATCACCTATTCAGGCTGTAAATCGTGTTTTTAAAAAGTAACTAAGTAACTAAGTAATTAATTACTTTTGAAAATAAGTAATCAGTAAAGTAACGGGATTACTTTTTGGGGGACGTAATCAGTAATTAGTTACTGATTACTTTTTTCAAGTAACTTGACCAACACTGGTCGTCAACATCAAGATACGATTCTGTGAAACAAAATAAGGTTAACCACGTTTATCGGCCAGGAACCTTTCACTTCATGTTTACATTTGGGGTAAATTTTTTGAGGAGGGTTACTGCTCAAAAATATTATTTTAAAACATCAGGAAGAAAAACAATTTGCAAGAATACACATAAGAGAGCAAATAGCACAAGTGTGTGTATGTGTGAGGAGGGTAAACAAGTTATTGCAACAAAAGTTCTTTTTGATTCAAATATCAATTTCCCTGAGCCGTGTTCTGCTGCTGGTTTCTTCCTGTTAAAAGAGAGTTTTTCTTTCCTACTATCACCAAGTAAAATTCCTCCAACATCAACAGCTTCCCATTGCAATACAATGTATACTTTAATCTGACTGGTCCTGCATACGATTTAAAATGTTCCTGTGTGGATTGCAGGGACCTCAAGTGGCAACCATAAGCAGTAAATGCTGCTGCTGCCTGATAGAAAGTCAGATGATCATCAGAGTATTTAAGGTTCATTATCTG